>NC_047593.1:7811642-8173162 GCF_011004845.1 Esox lucius
GTAGAGATTGGCCCCGTGATTTATCTAGTCGCAGCATTGTTCTTCTTTAAAAAGCACAATGTTATTCTTTACCTTGTTGACTCGAAGGAATGGATGGAGGCTGTGGCAAAGCAGTTTGGAAGTCAAAGACATGTTCTGTTCCTTGTGTCCAATGGCAACTCCCCAAAAATATGGCATAGTTTTCTTTATGTACTATTCCTAGAGGAAACAATAGGACATCCTGCTAGTGAATCAAAGTAATGGCAGAAGGCTTCAAAAAATATGCCCAAATCCTCGGTCACTTATGATCAGATGCTAGAACAACCTAAATACCATGATAATTTGCACATTAGAAAGTTTCCACCCCCTTGAACTGAAATTATGTATTAAAAATATTCAACAAATATCATACCTGGACTATTCTGCAACTAAGCGTGCAAGGTTATTTATACTTTGTACACAGTGATACCAAATAATAACCAACTATAACCATAAGGGAGAATGTAAGGTGCTCTAGTCTGCTGGATAAATAATGATAAATAAGTCTATTAGGTCAAAATCAACAGCGGCTTCTTCCCTTCACCCTCTGAAAATATGGAATGTTAATATTATTTTGAGTGGGTCCCTAGAATAAATACTATTCAGAGAACAGACATCAATACAGCTCTCTGTCTACTTTCAAATGGTGTCAGAAAGACCCGAAGCATAATTTATTTCGATTTCTTAACGTCGAAATTCCCCATTTAATTCAATGGGCTTCTTATTTTCAGTAGTCCATAGAAGGCACAGCATTTTTGGTTTCCAGAGCTATGTCCAAGTCAAGATTGGACACTGCGTTGTCCAGTAGTGCAAGAAGACTTTTTCACAAGCTGGATGTTTTGGTTCAATAGCAATGATGCAACCATATGCTAATTTATGTCAAGACTGTCTGCAGGGTGGATTAACTAGGAAAAAATGGGTAAAGAAATGTTGGGCAAAATTCAAAAGAAAAATCTTCCTCCAGGGTCAAAATGACCTCAGTTGGTAGAAAGGTGGTTAAACATCAACTAATTCCCTGAATGGCTCTTAATCTACCGCTTAGCGTGTATACCCCTTGAAAGCCGTTTTAACGCCTAGTTTTAACCAATAATAACAGGCCTGGGAAAAGTGTACTAAATTAAACCAGTAGTACTTGAATCATCAAACAGAGCTTAATTGGATTTCCTTTTGATGTATAAACCACATGAGATGAAAACAGGGAGAGGAGCACCACGGTTCTTGAGGGAGATGCATTTAACAAAACTAAATGTTCCATATTTCCAAATTAAGTCGGGGGCAGAGTTTCAATTACCTTCGGAAAGAGCCCATGCATCGCAAATGTCAGCCTATTCCCCATTTAGTGCACTACCTATGAACAGAGACCCCCTTGCTCAGGGTGCCATTTGGGACATTTGCCAAAAAATTATATAATAACTAGATTTAAGAATCCTTTTCCAGGAATTTCATTATGGTTTGACTACCCTTCTTTCCAAAAGTTTGATTCTCCTTTAAAGCTCTGTCAGGACTAAAGCATAGAAGAAACATTTGTGAAAGAGACTATTTAAAATAGACTGCTAACACCTCCCTTCAATTCAGTGACATCGTCAGGGCATTTCTGACTCTAAACAGAAAGAGACAAACAGAAAGGTAGCGAACATGGTAGTGAACTAGTAATTGATCGCAGTGTTATTGTTTCCATAGGAAACATTTTAATATTCAATGTTCATGTTTCGAATAAACAAAAAGTTACTTTCACGATTGCTAAGTCAACTGCACAGAGTATATTCCCGTTCTTGTTTTGACGTCCTTTCTGATTGTGTTTTGACCAATGCAAAGGTCCAAGCTGGTCGTGTTTTCTATTCGGTCTGCTCTCGGAAGGCTGTTTGATTGCAGCGTTCTCCACTGCCTGATCTTCGCTTGACATTTGGCTGACATATCACAAATGTCAGGTAACAACAGACGTCCGGCGGTCAGGCACCGTAGATGGGTCAAACATTGTTGAAATGGCTTTGGTAATGTGTCCACCTTGTCTTTTATTACGTCGGAAAAAGCCTCAAGAGATCATTACTCTATTGTAATGATGGAATTCACACATTTTACATGAATGCTTGTACTTTGCCCTTCTCTTTCTCCCTGGCTTGTTATAGTTCAGTGTTCTATGTTCTGTTGGAACAGACCGGCTTCCTCAGTGGAATGGTGTGCCGCGGGCTAGTGACATTTCCTCTTTCTCTTAATGAAGTTCAGTTGTTCAGAGCCTCTCAGTGGTGGCAGTTCATGACTTTACTACCAAACCTCTGAAGACTTCAAACCATGCGGTACTTCTCAAACCTCTTAGTGGAGACGTTCTCAATGCTGTTTGTCAGCTTTGACTTACTCAGGGCTCCCAAACCCTGTTCCTGAAGAGCTACCGTCATGAAGATTCTGTCTCCAACATAATCTAGCAAATGATTCCAATAATTAGAAAATGCACTGTAAATCAAGTTAGTCACAACTGGGGTTGAAAATAACCTACAGAATTTTGGCTCTCCAGCAACTGGTTTGGCCAGACATGACTTAGCTTATTAACCCCAAAGTTAGGAAACTACTAGATAACTGTGGTACATCATAATGATCTACTGAGCTTAAACGCAAATACCCACGTAGGAGAAACTATTGTGAAGCTTACCTGAATTCTACAGTATATATTTGCTGAAGTAAACAGCAATGCCATGTCTTTTTCATCATCTCTGAACCCTTTGCAAGTTTCTCAGAAGGAAAATCCTCACATCAACTATCGGTCTGTAAAGCAAATATAAGTAATGGTGAATTCATCCCTTTTTAACCATGCTGCAGCATATTCCACTTGTGTTGAACAGGAAATAGTTTCCAAGTTAGCCTGGCAACGATGTTCTTTTAACATATTTTCCTGGGAAAAGGATCGGAAATCAATGGGTCAAAGGTTATTCTATTCCCTTGATATCAGACACATCAGGAAAGCAGCAACACACATCCCCCTTCCTGTCTCCTCTATCCCATGTCTAGGATTGACATGGATTAAATTCAGTCCACTAAGCACATACCAGAGTGTATCAGTAGTATTAGATTTGGATAGGCCAAGTAACTAATCACGTGGACTAGCAGGGACTGCGTGTTTTTTTTGTATAAGTACAAGTGGAGGACTTAGTTTGAGTAACAGTGAACCCACTCATAATTATCTCTCCATATAAACCCCTAAAAATCCAAGGGTCTCATGACCTCATCCGAATTTGAAAAATATTTTCTTCTTATTCAAAACCTCATCTCAAACAGATCTAGCTCAGGGTCCAACTGCACAGGTGGTCAGTAGCTTAGTAGAAAATCAATTTCGGACCAGTTTTGATACAATATCCAATCCCCATCGAAACAATCACACCCCTAATCTCCCATCAATGGAAATGTCGTGGAAAAGGTTACATTTCATCACTGCTGAAGCAGTAAATCAGCAGATTTTCAATTCCACATTTTTTAACCGGATGTCATTTTCTATTTTCGTCCTCCACTCGCCCGCTAGTCCTCCACACCCAGGCTAGTCGCTAGGAAAGGGTTGCATACCCTAGACATGTGGCTATTGACATTCTTGTCCATGTATTGGTTTCCGGGTCACAAAAGCGAGGAAAGAGGACAGTCTTCTGCCCAAATGACAATCTTGCTTTGTGTGCGTTTGCATGCTTTAAAGGAGGCAAAGGATTAGCAAACTGGGTAAGAGCACATGTACAGTACGTGGTTACATATTAATCCACAGATCACACACATCAGGCCTAAACCCCTTCTCCCTGAGCTTGTAATATCTTCAGAAAAAGCTTTCTTTCTGCTATCAGTGAGCCGCATGCTTTATAGAGACTTTGAAATTGTTATATCTCTCTGTTCTGACTCGCCATCGGAATATGTCACATAGCAGAAAGCTAGCTGAGAACGAAATGAGCGAACAGGATTAAGAGAGCTTTTTTCTTGATGGTGTCCTTCTACAGCTTCTTGCGGAAGAGTTTTTAAGTATATTGGCTAATACCCTGTCGCATATTTCCTTCTTGAGACACTAATACGTTTCTTCACATAACTCCCACTAGACAGATTCTGCAGCACAGTATAAGCTAGTGACTGTTTCTCACAAAAGGCATTTCTTCCTCTGCCAATCTGTGTACGCTACCAACATATTTTTTATATTTGAAATTGACCATATTAGTCCATTCAACGTTCAGATGTGGGGGGGGGGGGGGGGGGGGTGGGGTGGGGCGGGCAATAAATTAAAAGGTTTCTGACGCTTAATTCCTGCGTTTGGGAAGCAACTAGTGTGGTTGTTAGAGTATGGCTGCACAACCCTGTTTCTGGGGAGCTACCATTTTTATACATTTTCGGTCCAACCCTAATTTAGTACACTTGTTCCTTATAATTAGCTGGATAAAAAGCTAAATACGATTAGTCACAACTGGGGTTGGACACAAAAAAAAAGGACAGTAGATCTCCAGGAACAAGGTGGTGCCATCACGAATGAGAGAATCTGACCAAATGTTTGCTGGATTGAATCCCAGCACTAGCAAAGTGAAAACTCACGTGGTTCTGTCCTTGAGCTGGACAGGTAAAACTAATTGTCCTGGGCAATCTAATGTGGCAGCCCCTTGAATTGCTCAAATTTGGAGGGGTAGAGTTGAAAGCAAAAGTAATTTTTCTGTTGGACCCTTTGTAATTGACAAAGTAATTGTAATTGACTAATTGTAAAAGTCAATTACCTTAGTTAAATCATCTTAAAACTTTAGCTTTCACAAGAGGTCAGATCAAACGCTAGTGCACAAATGCTCACATAAAATGGGGGATGGAACTCTGAAAGTGCTGATCCACTCAGTTAGTATGTGTTGAAACACCCGCCCAAATGAAAGATGACAGTCAGTATTTTTGCCTCATAATTCATCTTTTAATCCTATTTTCATATGCCATGTGAATACAGCAAAAATAGCTAATTTGACATTACTGTCCCAATACTTATGGAGGGCACTGTATGATGAATCCTTTACAAGTTTGACAGAATAATTCTAAACACATGGCTGTGTGTTTACAAGAGACAATGTTGTTAGTTCCATTTCTCTCAGTTATCGCCGTTCCACTAATATGTATTTTGGGAGGAACGCAAATAGATGTGGAAACGGCTGATATAATTATTCTATAATGTGATCAGATCCACTATCAAAGCATCACATGGGAAATAAAACACCACAAAATACACAAAAAAGTTGGGTCGCAAAACTACCAGTAATTTACCAAAGTTACCAGAATCTTATTTCATTCAGTTATCTATTCTGTGCATCATCTACAGTATGCTGGAATATATAAAATCTACAGCTGTTTATTTTATTTATTTATTTTTAGTGGATAGTGATTTAAGAGAAAATAGCCTAAATAAGTAAACGAAGCATTGACTATGGTCCATGATTCATGGTGTTCATTTATAATTAGGATTTCAGTGATTTAGCTGAGGCTCTTATCCAAAGTCTGACTTGCATAGCATCGGAGCAGTGCACAGACCTTTTCAGGGGCATGTGGCGAATCTGAAGCAGTGGTCCTCCACGGATCTGTGCCACTAGAGGAACGGACGTCGGGGGGGCGACTCGTACCCACCGGAGCGAGCGAGGCACGTCACTCACTCAGGCAGGCGAAGCGTGCCGGTTGGCTTGAGTGACGTGTGCCGATGGAACGCATGCAGCGGAACCACAGGAAAAGGAACGTAACAAAGCAGTAGGGTGCATTTCTGCACATGCCTGCATAGCATAGCCGGTGCATTTGGTAGTTCAAATCATGATCAATTACTTATTTTAATTGTCCCATCCAAAAGACGACACAATACACACGGCATTGTCCCTTTCACTATCCTTGGGCATTGGGATTGTAACTGGTCCAGGGAAACCCAGCACTACTTTTAGCAGTGTCTGGTTTCTCATCCAGGGACTGACTAGAACCAGCCCTACTAAGCTTGAGTCAATGCTCTTATGCTGGTATTTATCATCTGTCTTGGGATAAGGCCGGAGAGGCCAAGAGATTATGACAGAACACTGGTACCTGAAAAGGCAACTATGTAGATTACAAATAAGATGTACAATTGTGAAGAGACCTTGATAGGTTTCAGTTCTGGTAGTGTACCAGTACATTTTGAAAATGTGCAGTATCCCCCTGTTTTTGCAACCCTAGCAATATACATCTCTTGCATTGCTAATGCATGACAGAATATTATTTGAATACTTTTCATCTCTCTTTAATTATTCAGGAGCTATAATTGTCTTGAGATAATCCAGTGTTTCTCACTTTCGAAGCCTTTAATAATTTACTAAATTCCATGGAATAAATAATACAAAACATTGCAAAGGCGCAAGGGACTGATTCTCAAAGATTGGAAATTGATCTTTTATATTATATTTTATTAAATATTACTAGATGTACATATGGATTCATTTGAATGAATATCGTTAATTTGTCCTGGGGCATATGAAATATGCTTACATCTTCTAAATGTAGTTATTCAAATTTGAATACAAATTTACAATACAATGTTATTTTGTCACCATTGCTGTATACAACAGCTGTCGATCTGGACAGTGGAATGCTTTCTTACTGTTAAAGCCCATTTTCAAAAATGCAGTAGTATGGTAAGTACGTATAGATAGATAGCCTAGTGTTCACTGCATCGGAAACACACCCCTGTTAAATTGCCAGGTTTTTGTGATGTAAAAGAATGAGAGAAAGATAAATCATGTCAGAATGTTTTACACTTTTAATGTGATCTATAATGTGAACAATTAAATTGAAAAATAAACTAAAATCTTTGAGGTGGAAAAATTAAAAATAAAAACCTTACAATAACCTGGTTGCATAAGTGTGCACAGCCTCTTATAACTGGGGATGTGGCCGTGTTCAGAACTAATCACATTGAAACTCAGATTTGTGAACAATATTTGAGAGAAACAGCCCTTTTGTGTAGAGAAAGTCTTAGATCTTTGAGTTCAGCTCATGATAAATGGGGGAAAAACAGTGTTGCGTTTATACTTTTGTTTGGTGTAGTTTTCAATACTTTCTTAGTTTAAGAGTATAAAATATATGGTATGTAATGCAAGAACATACAGAATACCACTTTAAGTATAGTGCAAATGTATATTTATTTTGTATGATAATAATTAACTGTAATTTTGCATTATAATATATGTATGTATTGAATGTGCATACAAATATTATAATTCAATTGTAGAATTTCCTATTTTAGTAGCAGTTTTCTAAACTGAGCTAGCTGGTTAACTGAATTTGGTATGCCAATAGTTGCATAGAAATTGAAGGGCAGAAATTGGGCAAGCTAGGCTATTTGTTTGTGGACGAAAACTACCCATCGCCATCTGCTGACTATATTAAGTAATAACATTACTTGACAAAAACATTAGTTGTAACATTGATTCATAATTAACTGTAGCAAGCTAGCTAAGACCATTTATAAAAATTAACAGATTTCTGATACTGTCATGTTATGTAATAAGTAGCTAAACAATGTTTTTTGTTCACTGATTAAAAACACAATATAAATAAACATTTTACATACATTTCTACACTATTACTGATGCAAGGAAATAAATGTCACCTCCTTAGTATCTTTTGTCCTTGTGGAGCAAGTTGCTGCTTGTCCCAGTTAAAATGGCGTACCTGTTGGGATTTCAGAACTACAAATGGTTAAAATGTACAATTATTTTTCATGAAGTGACCCATTATCATATTGAAAAAAATTATAGTAATGCAGCATTCAAGTAAAGAGTGAAGAAAACATGTTTTTTTCCCCGCATGCAGCTTTGCAGCATCCCAGAATGTAGGTAGCCAACAGAGGTGCAACAGAAAAGAGAGAAAATGCATTTCCTATTATGTCTTCTAACTTTACATTTCTCCCCATACCACTGCTCTCTGTGTATTTATATTGCTTTTTAAGAAAGCACAGAAGGGAAAATGTCTCAAACAACACACACACACACACACACACTTCTTATCTGGGGAGTCCTCATACAGTAGACATGAAATGCCACCACCCACTCCCTCAGTGAATCACAACCAATATGGCCTTCACAGGTTTTATGATATGTTCCCCACTACAGCCTTTATACCTAGAGGTTATTTCTGAATCTATTTTGGTTTACTTGGGAGTAGAGTGCTCCTAAGCAAAGGAGAGATATCGTCAATGGTTATGCAAAAATTTTTAAGAAAACAAACAAACAAAAAGTGGTGAGTGGACATGGATAAATGAGCGGCTTTCAAAACTCACATTTCCCCTTTAATTGAGTGAGGCCCGGGAAGGACAAAGACAAAGAGTCTCTGAAAGTATTCGCTGTTTGTAAAGCGACTGATAGGATTTTTAAATCTGTTTAAAACTGTTATTAGACGGACCTGAGTTCAAAAGGTTATAGATTCCTTCCTTTCACTGCTGAAGACAGCGATAGAAAAGTGTTGACTCTTTTTTTTTTAACAATCCCATTCGCTCACTCCTCGTTTAACACAATTAAATACTTCAGTTCACAAGAACGTCTATTTATAGCCCAACGCGCGCAGAACTGGTGAACTGTCACCGTAACGCAGTATCACACAGGAGGGAAAGAGTGACAGTTCTCACAACATCCAGGCATCATCTCTGCCACTCCGCTGTGAGGTGCCTTTCGAGAGTGATTGAATGAAGTCATTAATCGCTGACTCTGGTTGTGGAGTGATACACCCCTTGTGTTATGAGGCTTGTTGCCGGGGCGTTGTTTTCTTCAGAGGGCCAGTGGGAGGTGAGCAGACCGCCGGCAAAGTAGTTCTCGTTCCCCCCCCGGATCATGCCCAGGTGACAGGTGACGGATGGCTGCAGTGTCGATGAATATAATGTTGCGATCGTTCATCTCTATAAATGTGACACGCCGCTACAATAAGGGTATAACTCACCAGTGGCAAGAGAAGGAGGTCGATTGACAGGAGAGACTGACACCAGTTCAAGGGCAAAGACAGGCTAAATTAACTCCGAAAGGTTCCACGGAGACTGTTCTCGCGGAAACATGAGAATTTGAAATGCTGCTGATAATGGACACAATCAAGAAAATAAATCATTTTAAAATGGTGCGGTCTGATACAATTTCAAAGTCGTACAGTATATGAAATCAGAATGAAACCCAGAAAATACATTACAAAGGATGTAATTGCAACCTGTGTTGTCATGTAGGTCTTCAACTTACTGTTTAATGGGTATAAATGTCCAAATGAAAATGTTTGTCTTGGTACTGGTTTAGGTATAATGTGCCTGTGTGAAACACAAATGAAACCATTTATAGAAGATTCATATTTTAACAATAGAGGTGGGCAAAACCTTTCAAAGACAGGGGAAATAACTCAACTGCAATGTCTCTGTCTTTTATGCTCTTCTCAAAATCTCTCCACCAAATAAAAACAACAATATTGTTCTATAGTAATGTAATTTCTGTATAACAACATTGTAATAAAACATAAATGACTAACAGATGAAGACTGATACCCAGCTTGTGAGCACAATCTTGGTTGTTGCCCTGGGAATGTGTTCACCTCCAACAAGTGTGTGTTGGCGAAAACGTCCTGGTTGAGATCGCAGCGGGAGCAGGAATCAGAAGGGCTTGGTCAGACGTAGGTGGAATGACACATCTCAAAACAGATTAGTGGTAAAAAGAAGTATAAGAATAGGTAAAGTATCGGTTTGGTAAATTGCATATTTTATTATTTTATTTTAATTATTCCTATACAATGTGACTGTCATTGTTATCCATTAACCTTTTTTTTTGTAAAAGAGGTAATGCAATTAAATTGAGGTTTCAAAAGGTTAAACAGTATACTATAACATAATAATAGCATAATCTTATTTGCTACTGGGAGAACTATGAAATATGGTCTAAAATGTTCCTAGGTCCCTCACATAAATAAAAACAAAAGTGGGAAACCGCTGTTATAAAGAGACCTTATCAAGGTAAACCCCAGCGGAGACACTGGTGTCAGCCTGGCCACAGTACATGTTTTTCATTGTTGGCCTGATTACAGCCGACGGTTGGGATTAAACCTCCGTGGTGGTGCGTTCCCTCCCTTTCCTCGGTGTCTGCTGCACACCTGCAGAGCCCTGATTAATGGTTAGAGGGAGAGACGGACGCGGCCTCCTCCTCCGCAATCTTAGCTTTTCAAAGCTTTCAGCTTCCCCCAGAAATGAGGGAAGGGTGAAGAACTACAGTTCCGCTCGTTTGTCTGTCTCTTGAAGTGACTCAGTGTCCACCTCACCAACCCACCGACACGGCACAAGGTGGTGAAGATGGTGCATCAGATTCTTTAAACCGGGCAGGTTCCTTTTGTTTTTTTGGGGACAGTTCCGAATGTTAATATTTGTCTGCGGTAGAAGTTCACCGAGAACCAACTCGTATTGTTCTCCCGACTTGGTCAAGATTAGCTTCTATCAGAGCAGCCGACACATTAGCTCTTAAAACTAGTAGGTTCTAATTGTAGTACTCTGACTTGAAAGAGTAAAAATAAAGTCTTGCAGATTGAGTAACCCATAGAGCAGGATCCTATCTCCTCGCCTTCGTGCCTTGAGGCCGTTTGAAGTACACCTGCAGCTAGTCTGTCGCTGGTTCTTAAACCCATCCATCTCCTTAATGCTGAGTGACAAGCAGAGAGGCGTCAGGTCCCGATTTTGAAGTCAATGCCGTGACCCGACCGGGGAAGCGCTACACAATCCCGTTTCAGTGTAAACACACTTCCTACAAGGCCAGTAAAACGGTTTGAACTCTGATTGGTACTTTAATAACACAAACACAACCAGTACCGCCTCCACCTGTATGCAGACAACGGACTGCAAAAGGTCTCTGAGCTCAAAGGGCCCCCGACCCCCAAAAATACATATTCTATACATTCGGCAAATTGACTAGAAAGTCATTAAAATTTCTTAGGGGGTAAATTAGGATTTTCTATGACTGTTGAGTAGAGCTGTAGTAGAATGCACTACATCGTGTTTGGGTATTTTAAAACTGGCTGGTGGTGCATCTGAATTTTTGTGTCAGTCACTAACCGCCAATCTGTTCGCATATTTCCGCCATCATTCCGCCATCTAAGTATGTTAGCTAGTAAAGCTAGTTATCTGACAAAGCACATATCCTGGCGGCATTTAGTTCCAGGGGGCGTTAGTTACTCTCCAGAGTAAATGAACTGCTCATTGTCTCTGCCCTAAATCTTTCTAGGGCCCCACAAAAAAGAGGCAGACATGAACCGGCATATAGTATTGCTTTTCCCCTTAATCCGGGGGGAGGCACCCTTAAAATGTAGTCTCCAAAAATGATGCAGTCAATATTTAGAATATATAATTCAACAACACAACCCTAAAACAGTTTGCCCATAACTGCCATTATATCATTTACCAAATTTATATTTGAAAGCCAGGTTTAGTAGTACAGTAAAAAAGTAGTATTCCATTAGTATTGCTTTGTCTTTACTACAGTTGCATGCACAATATACTCGTCCAACTACGTGTGGCCAAAACGTCCCAAAAGCCTCTCTGGCTGATTAATATTGTGATATGACTTTTCCCCCACTCCCACATTCATAATGAGCATCTGTTTTATTAGACCATCTATCACTACAATGATCACGTTATACAGACAGACCAGAAATTAATGTGTTCCTCAGACCACATTGACATCATTTTATACCATCGAATGAATGCTGCCAGCATATTACTAGGAGACACAGAAAATTGCCCTCTTCCCTAAATAGGGAACTACTTTTGACCGTGCCCTTTCATCACTTTTGACGAGTTCATAGCTGGGGTCCAGCAGCGAGGGGCACGTGTTCATAAACCAAGCAGCATCTGTCCGAAAATCGTTCAGAATTAATGCCTCACCCTTTTAGGAGACTCGATTGGTGAGTTCTCTCCTCACCGGGAACGGCTATGCTATCCACGCCTGTAATTAACGAGCGAGCGCCACATCTCCATTCGAGCGATTGCTATCGATGTCTGTCAGTGCATCTCTTTTCATAGCTCTGTCTCAATGTTCCCTTGTCTCTCCGGCTCAAGGGTGTCCTCAGAATGGATCCTTGGGAGGGGTTCTAGCCCCCCGGGCCCTAACTCTGACCTCTGAGGGACGGAGCAACGCAAGCCGACACTGAGACCGCCCCTTTAAGTCCGCCTGATCCTTCCCAAGGATTCATTCCAGCAGTCACTTCAACAGAGATATTACGCCAATTAAAATGAACTGTTAAAATAGAGGATCCTTCACCACAGAGAGGCCCATTTGGAATCGTCAGACTCACCAGGTGCACTGGCCTTGTTCGACCCATGTTCCCCCTCCTGCCCTCCTCTCCCACCCCCACACTCATTGGACCCACACCTGGCCCGTGGTTGACGCGACCGAGAGGAGAGGCAAGGAGAGAAATCAGTCAGTTGGTGCAAATCTCAAATACATTGCTGTCCCCGTTCTGTCTCAACTGGAACACAATGCGTCCTGTGCCGTCACAACACTCTTCAGAGCTCTGTGGTTTCTAGGTAACTGACCAGCGAATGACCACCTTGGTGGACGTGACAAACGGCCTCCTGAACCCCAAACGTGACAGGTATTTGCTCCTCAGTCCGTCCTAGAGGTTTGCACGGAAACCTGCCAGTACTTTCACATCCCATTACTGACACATTTGTGGAGGTACGGGTCATTCCCTTGTATGGTGGCTTTGCATGCTAAACACGTTTCACAAGGGTCTCTGTTGCTATTCTGTGACTCCCAGCTTCCGTCTGGAAGGGAAACCGGCAGGAAGCACCGGAGTGCTTGGAATGTAATGAATTTAACCTTATCCCTAGTGCATCATGGGAAAAATCTCTTAACTAGCAGTGGCAGGATGTGGCTTGTATCCATTGTTCAGGTGACTCAAACCTTGGCTAGCTGGTGATGCTATCGGTAGTTGTTTGTCCCCGCAATGGGAAACACACACACACACACACACACTCACACACATTATCCCAGGACAATTCCGGGAGCTAGACAGCCACCGATTGGCTGGGCTGATTTGTCTGAACTCCAGGTGTGGCTGGAGGTTAACTAGAATGGGGAACATTCCAGCTTCAGGGTGGTTGCTGCTTATCATGAGACTGCCGCTGCCTCGGGAAGAATACGAGAAGACCAGCCACCAGATACAATAGAAGAGTATATTATTAATCTCTGCGGCCAACTGTCGAAGCCAAAGGCACAAGGGGAACTGAATAAAGTATTGGGACTGTTGATAGACACAATACTAAGCCGTGTGAATGAACCCGGGAATATGAAATGTCTCACCGTTTTATCGTTGCTTTTCACAAACACATTTCCTATTAACCAGACTGCATTGGCTATTATCCAATCAATTTGTCCCTGTGAACTGACTCCCTTCTATGCAACTAACAATTTCTTAATATAATACAAACAGGATGGACACGTTTTCGTCTGGAAGATTTGTTAAAGGAGCTTCTCTTAAACAACATGAAAATATTTCTCCCATTCCATTTCATATTATATATATATATATATATAATAGGTGACACAATTGGACTATAATTGCCGTTTCAATGCACACAGCTTGGTCCTTTCATCCACATTGAAACTCTTTCCCCCTGTATGGAATATTTGACAGATGTCGTCTTAATTTGAGACAGTTTCACACTAGAAAAATAAGCAATTGATTTGCCATTTCTTGTTAGGACAAATCAAGTCCGGCATTGAAAGTGAAAAATACAAAAGTAGAATACACTTCTAGTTTGAATTTCATTCCTGCAACAAAAGGATGATCAACTCAAATATTCAGCACGTGTCACCATTTAAATACAGATGGTGAATGTTAAAAGAGAGTGTTACAATTCCTTTGTGTGTGTGTGTGCCTCGGTTATGGTTAAATTGGGGCAGGTGAGCTTCTCCAAATCATCCAAAATCAACTCTTTGTTTAGTGTGACATCACATAAGCATGCTCACGCGTTGCCATGGCTTACTGTAAGTACTAGTTGTGGCAAATGTTAGCTGAAGTTTGTAATAGCTGTTAAAATAACGGATTACAATTTCAAGGTGAGGAAATGACAAATGAAAAGTTGCTTTGTAATTTAGACATGCATAATTAAAGTTGACAAATACACACATAATCATTCCACTAATATAGGAACATTCATACTCAAGCAACACAACGAAGCATACAATCCCTACTTGACGGTTGGGGTGCTTTGCTTTGGCTAAAGTCCATTGTAACAAGATGGTTCGAGGGTGCATTCCAGAACCCAAATATCCACTAGTATTCTGAGTTTATGTTAACTTTATTTTCTTCGCTGAGCCCCTGGCCTGTCAGTCTTGTTTGCCTTCTGTTCTCTACAGACACATTTATTCAAAATGAACATCTCTTTCTTTTCTAATTCACCCTAAACCTTGCAACACTCATCAGGCTTTCAAACACGCCCTTTCCACCACTACCACCACCATGAGCTCGGCAAAAAAATCCCCTCTTTATAGGTAGCCTCCTTACTCGCCAAGGTCAGAGGTCAGACAGCACAAAACGGTATGTTCTTCCACTGAACCGGAAAAGGAGCAGTGCCACCTCTTGTAGTGGTCACCCACTATAATCACCGACAAAAACATTAACACATTTCAAACACCCAACTGTTTACCTGTTCCAGCACTAAGTAGCCCACTCCACCAGTACCGTAACTTTGCAACAGCCTCATTTGTCACAAGATGCACTGACTTAACAGCATTTCAAACATTCTCACTGATAAGACTGGAATGATCTGCTCAGCAAACGGATTTACAGTAAAAAAGAAATACATTAAATCCTCAGGCATTCTATTATTGTTTCATGACATTATTATTTAATATTTCTGTCTGAACATTGCCTAATCAATGGAAAAAAGAGTCAACAGCTCCTGAAACACGGTTTCCAAATTTAGACCCTTTATCTGTACTTCACATTTCAGTTACCCCTTTTCTTTGTCTTCAGTTGGAAGTATTAATCTGGATTGTGTGTGTAGACAAAATGACATTCTGACGTCACCTGACCCTAATTGTATGGCTCCACCATAAATACAGCCAAGAGCAATACAAGACCAATCGGACATGTCACATAATGGGAGCTCCTGATTCACTGTGTACATGTACACTTGTGGCTGTAATGAAACTATTGACAAGGTGTGTATAGTCAGAAACCTGCAGACCTGCTGGGAGCCCAGCAGTGCCCAGTTAGTAGAGAGGTTGTGTGTGTGTGTGTATGATATGTGCCTGAATGTTCAAATGTTAGACCTGACATATTGTCAAAAACAACCATACCGCCAGCTCTACAGTCTTCCCAGGCCCAGTGGGACATTGAGGGCAGTAATGCGGGGTTCTGAGCAGAGCGGAGCAGTCAGGTGTGGAGCTGAGTGACAGACTGAGGGGTCTGGGGGAACTACAGGGGACCAGTAATAAGGGCCACTTTGTCCTCTCTAACACACTGGGGCGGGCAGCACTAAACACTGCTAAGAAAAACACAGTGGAAAAGTAACTCAATGAAACTTATTTTTGTGTGTTTTAAATAGGAGCTGAATGCGCTTTAACATATAGCCGTTTGAATTAATGAAGAATTACCCTTGATTTTGAAGAATAGGTCTTTTTAAATATCCGGAACAAGTAAATGAGATTAATAGGAAAATATTGCTAATTGTATTTCAAATATTTAGCTACTCTTTTAAGCAATTATAAAACACGCCCATTTTTATCCTTCCAGGACTTTAACCATGAAGATAAAAGATTTAAAAAATACATTAAAAGAACAAAGGATGTATCATTGTTACATTTTTCCTGAATCACATAGTCCCAGACATACATTTGAAATGGATTTATGTATCTAATCTGGAATAAATTTATCCAACTTTGAAAACAGCTATTTAAAATGACACCTGCCATCAAGAATCACCATATTGTCACTTTTATATGGTCCAATATTTTAATTTGTTCAAAAGACATGAATTATTCAATATAAGCAAGCCACACATTTAATGAAGATGTTCAATTTTCTTTTGATTGACAGACACCTGGACAGATCCATTACAGATCCTTAAACAAGAATGCTGCCATTTTAAATTATTTCCACGTATCGCTGGCCTGTTATGAATTCATAAATACAAAAAGAGGAGAAAGCGATACTTGCCTAAGAATTTACCCTAAATAAACCTATTGAGAAATGAACTCCCTCGGAGGCTAGGCAGACTCCTCATGAATTATACTGTGTGTGTGCCTCTTATTTGCATGAACACAGTCACTGGTGAGCTCATCATTGCCTCTTATTTGCCCGTGTCCCAAATGGCAATACCTTCCACCATGTTCAATAGGGCTCGGGTGTAAAGTAGTACAATAGGGAATAGGGTGCCATTTTGGAATGTCATTCCTGTGTGACTGCTCTGACATCTCCATGACCACCATGTTGAGCAGTCGCTTAGAGGTGGAAAGTTTTAATGGCCCCGAAGTCGCGATCAGTTCTCATTATCAGTTCTCCCTTTCAGGAACACCTATGACACACAATGCGAAAAAAGGACCTACACATTGTCCCAGGGGACGGTTGCTTGGCTTTTTTTTGCCCTTCCCGTCTTCTTCCGTCTCCCGGCAGCGCTGTGTGTTTGGCTCCTTATTAGAAGGCTATGCGGCGACGATGACGAGTGAAGTGGATCTCCCTGGGTGTGTTAATTGGACTGTGATCTGGATGTAACTGACCCCCTTTTTTTTTTCTCTTTTTCTTTTTTTCAAACTAGCCTCATGGAGTCCTGTGCAGACATTATCGCACACAGTGAAACCACTTCCTGCTCACAGCTGTAAACAGACGCGCCATTCTGATCTGCAAAGTTGGCCCTGTTGAATCTGTTGAAACAGTGGCACTACAATTCGTTCCGTCTCGACCGACTGACGAGACCCTGAATGGAATGAGAAATTCGAATTTTATTAAATAGAAAAAAAGGGAATACTTATGTCCTGAATTGCGATTCTCTGTGGAGATATAACTGATACCTAAAAACTAGTCCTTTTTACATTTCAGTTGACTTTGTAACATGCAAAACTGGAGGCCATCCTGGGATCAAAACAATCCATTCAATCTTTGTGCCACTGACTGCTCTTGGATCTATTCTAAATACTACCAAGTTCAATACTGCCCAATGACCTCGTTCGCCTGGCATGACTTTTTTCTGTATGCCACTACACAGCAATAAATTATATCACCTTAAGAATCAAGACCGGGGAACAGTGAAGCTATGTACTTCATCAGTTCTCTTCATGCTTTGATTTCAATGAATGCACAACATTCCAATAGCAATCAGCTGTAACCAGCTTTCATTAATCAAAAAATCTAAATGGCATCTAATTAATTGGAGCAAATCTATTTCCAGGATGTGGTCATGCAATTGAGTCACAGAAGGGAGCAGAGAACTAAAAGCCAGGTAGAAACAAACAGGCCAATACCATTTCACTGATTTAGAAATAAAATGGAAGTTTAATGAGTTGGTGTGCTTTGCTTGGGTGGTTAGTTATGTTGAGCATTATAAAAGCCTCAATTCTACCAGGGTTTCTTGCAGTCTCAGCTTCAGTTTTTGATTAGATTAAAGCTTTCCTAATAATAACACCATAACAATATTACTGTTTTCGTCATGGAATGAGATGCAAATTAAGCGCTGTAGGTTTCTTTATTGTACAGTATACATTTGAGTGAACACAGTCACTGCTTTTAACGAAAAGAGTGGATTATGTTGGGCATATTTCTCAGAAAGATAACCGCATAAATGTGTTATGTTGTGTATCCCTGGAAAAAATCTGTAAATAGTAAACAAAAAAAAAAAAAAACTTTGCCCAAAATAAATGTTAACGGTTAGAATAGACTTTGAACCTTCACTCACTTCCTTAGCTTCTCTATAAAGTGGATGTTTTACACATGATATAAAGCTACTATAAATGAAATGGACAACATTTAATCATTATTTGTATGGGGTTTGGTGGTAATCATCTGTCTTTTGGGTGGATGATTTAAAGCACCAGTACTTAATAAGATGCCATTGGACAGCAGGAGAAATTTAATACTACTTGTACACATGCAGACATTAGCCACTTTAGTGAATGTCAGGGCTTAATATAACAGGCCGCCAGCCAACTTTTGAAATGACACCATGTAATTCTACGTCTCCATCTCTGTGACCCAGAGTTTTTCGCATAAATCCTCAAATTAATTGGACTGTAAATATCGTCTGTTTGGATCTAACTTTCTCATCGCTTGAGAATGTTAACCCCTTTTTCTCCCTTCCCCAGTTTCACCAAACCCAAACCTTACCTACAGCCCTTGTTTATCCCAATCCCCTCCAGAGAATACGGCACTTGTTAATCCCAATCACCTCCAGAGAATACAGGTAAGTGTATGAAGTCATAGGCATGGGCGAAAAGGTTTTTAATCCACACTGCTCTTCAAACAAGGAAGTTCACGCGAGGGCACGCGACCGATGACCTCATTTATCTTTTCAGGCAACCGGGCTACATGAGGGAGCTGGATGAGATCAGGGAAGCTCACGCTCAGGGTGTGTCCCTGCTCCCCGAGTGATGATGGCCAATTTGCATTGGCCATGGGTCTTCTCAGTCGTCAGCTGGTCTGTGCTGGTCCGCTTGGTTCCAAAGAAAACCGCCTTAGACCACTGGGCCCGCTGAGAGGTCTGCTTCTCACTTTTTCCTCTCACATGGTTGCTAGCTTTAGTCTATATTTAATAAAGACCTCTTCCTAAATATTTGGGGACATCATTTAGTTTGTGTTTTGTTTTCTAGAGACAATGGTTGACAATGGTATAATAGTGGTAAAATAAACCTTTGAGAGTCAAAGAGGAAATAGTTGGACATCACATGTATCCGTGGCTACATTTACTGCTTCGCAGTGCCTTTCCCAGTTCCCAGAATAACAACAAAAGCCTGGACTGTTTGTGGAGTCCGGGAGTTTGGATCGAGCAGAGCCAACACAGTGGCCGTGTTGAACCCAATCGCAGCCCTTGTGGAGATTTAGCTCAAAGAGCTCATCGACAATTCCTGTAGGTGAGATTAGCCACGATCTAAATGGAAACCTTAATCAGTACGAATCCTCTTTAGGTTCACCCAATTTGTGCACTTGAAATGGCACACAACATTAAGGCTTATGGGCAGGTAATCAGAGCTCATCCCAGCATGCAATCAGCCAATCCACCTGCTTAGCGTGGGATTCACCCGGGGAGCACAAACGTGACGTCCGTGATCTCTCAACGCGGGTGGATCTCTTGATCTCATTGACCACATCTGATTTAGTTCTCATTCATTTTATAGCCTGGTGACGGTGGCCTTGTTGGTCAAGTCCATTGTAAGGTATTATCAAGAAGTGAATCACAGTGAATGGTTGTACATTGCGATCTGATACATAATAGACATTTTACAAATGCATTGGCACGAACATCTAACACAGTTTAGCCAATTTAATTCAACTGGCTGCACGTACGTTATTAGTAATGTTGAGGCTCCTTTCAATGCCCTGAAATAGTCGACACCAAACCGACAAACGTATCTTGACAATAAACACGATTGGCTCGACCTGCTGATGTCCTTCTGAAATTCTTTCGCCAGGGGAGACTAAAAAGTCCGACGTAAGCCCAGAGATCTATACAAAGGACTTAAACAACTGCCAGTGAATGGGTGTTCTGCTCGGAATGTGAATGAAGAAGCAAGACATGTGAAGTGTCGATGGAGTGAGTGAACTCTTTTTACTGAGGGGGTCAAAGTGTTGAGATTAAAGGCATTACCTGGCGGATAATTGTCTCTCTCGGGGAAAGGAGAAACAGGAAAACAAGTTGCTGGTCTAACTGATGCAACGCCTGGCATTTTGTCTCCCGTTAAAATGTGCCTTTCAGTGCATTTGCTGATACCTCCCAACGTATGTCAAAGGCATCCTAACGTATGTCAAAAGCTAGCCTTATCGCAAGCGTAGTTATGTAAAAAAAATATATATATAATTCATAATGTGGTGTTGTTTGTCCTGCAGGGGTCACTGTAGGCACTAACTAAATATACTTGTTAATACCCTAAGGGTAATGTGCTATCGGAGGTATCACTCAGCAGAAGAGCTATTTAGATCAGAGGTGGTGACTCACTGGCAGAGTCTCAAAAGGAACCCCATTACTTTTCAAAGTGGATGCACAAACTGACACAGCGCTGACAAATACCACAAGCCATATAATAGAAAAACAAGTGAAATGCACCAATAGGCTGTCAAAACAAACCATTTTATCTCTCATCCTTCGTCATTACAGTCAACTTACAACAAATGCTTACATTGGTTGCAAGGCCCATGCACTGTCAGATGCAAAACAACCATTCAAAATAAAATCCAGCCTAAAGGCAGATATGTATGTATTAATGTAGCAAGCCCTTTCATATTGGTGTGTATTTATGCTATTATAAGGGAAAAAGCTATTCCCAGAAACACATCCAAGCAATGGACCTTTAGTCAGTTTAAGCTGAACCTCAGTTAAAGCTCAGTCCTTTGATGACATAATTGACCGTGTCACACAACACACACAGGCAAACAGACCCCCCCCCAATCTGGAATTGAGATCAAAGGGAGAAACAGCGCCATGATAGTCATTGTAAAGCTGTTTCTCTCACAACTTGTCTGTTCTAGGTGATAGCAGATGACTCTGAGTGATTGAGTCCATTTTCTTCATTTTGGAACAGTGCAAGCCTGTTAGGGCCAAACTACTGAATTTGGGGCCCATGGCACCGACTATGGAGACAAAAAAACACTTTTCAAGTAGAATTCTGTAATTTTTGTCATGGTGCTAAGAAAAAATGTTTTTTTAAAGATAATTCCCTGTAATTGTACGCTTTTTCCTGTGTGGGGCGAGTGAAACAATTGCTGTATTATTGCTCATCTAATGCAGTAGTTGGCATTTTGCAATGCCGCTGAAAGAACATTTTTGCAGTTCTATATTCTGGCTATTAAATATGACCCGGAATGTTCTCTTCCAAACGTGCTTTGGGAGGCCATTATGTATCACAAGGGCCTCAAGGTAAAGCAGTAATCCTCGGGGCTCATCAACAAGCTTCCATTAAGCTACTGCCGTAACACAAATGGGTTTATACCAATTACGAACTGCACTGTACCGGCTCCAACCTGCGGAGCAAAAAACATCCATATTACTCTGAAGTCAATGCAGTGCTGGCAGTTTGAATAGTTTAAAGACTCACACTTTGCTTTTCCAAGGGAAAATTCTTGAAGGCTCAAACAAGCTGAACTGTGCCTCATTATATGTCACCAGCACTAATAAATCTAAAGAAGTGTCTTTTTGTAATACATTGTTTGTGGTTTCTAAATGCTACCTGTGTTGAATGACATTTCAATCTTACAGGACCACTACAGGAATGGCGTAAGTCAACATTCTAAATCCAAGGAAAGTGACAAAAATGAATCTTGATACTGGAGGTACATTATAGTGACTGATGAGTCTACATTTTGAGAACATTTGTGGCTTGGGAATTGTGAATGCAAATGGCAAAATACTATTTGTAAGTAATTGTATCTGTCATGGTGCTGGCGTCCAAGGGAATTCGACAATGGACTTCTGTAAACTGAATGTATCGGCTTTTCGTGACTTTGCCAAAGAACACATTGCCAACACACACACAGGCACACACAAACACACAGAAACTAAAACCATATCAATCTTAGCCAAAGCAATTTGCTGACTTGGGGAAAGCAATTCATCTGTTTCTTCCCTCTTCATTGACAAAAGAATTCCATCATGAAACTACCTACTGTAGAAATGTAAAGTTAATGGCTCCCAAATCCCATTGATCTTTGTCCCGTTCCAAAATAAATAAAAAACTGATCATTGAGGTCCTGTAGGTGGTTGTGGTAGTGGTACCAGGTGGAATGCATTATGTGCAAGAGCTTTTCCTGAAACCAAAAAATGCCTGAAGGTAGAACAGGTCTGATGAAAAACGATGAATCCTTTCTCTGGCTCTAAAATGCTCCGAACTTTTCCACTCTGAGAGGCAATAATCTCAAAGAGGTTTGTTGGATGAAACCTCAGAGTACATACATGACCACTCCATCCTAACTCAGATGACCCTGGAGTTAGAGGTTTACGTGGTTTGGTGAGCTTTTTTTCATCACACTTTTGTCATGTTATATTGCTGTTGTGAGTCCCATTTAGTGTGTTAGCAAACCTAGGTAAAGCCTGGGTTTTTCGAGTTGTTAATGGAATTCCCTAAGCTCCCTGTTGGTTTTGATGCTTGTTAGACTGGCACCATCAGCCAAGAAAACAGGCCGATTTCAGAACGCTGACTGTGAGCACATTGTTCCAGTACTTTTGCATACCTGGGTCACCAGGTGGGTGCCATTGATGATGAACAGAAAACCGGCAGGCTCCAGGCCTTGTAGGGTTTGAGTGGAGTACCCCTGCCCTAGTGGTTCTTTCATTCAGTGAGCCGTTGGCCTGATTTGAATGAATGCCATGTTATAATAGTGGTTTCAATATACATTTTTTGTGTGTTTTTTTTTCAACTGGGTTACCTTTAACAATGTATTTGGTTGGAATTGAGCTCAAACAGCCATGTGTCTAAACACGTAAAAAACTACTTTTCAGGGGGTGAAAATGTTCATATGAATATGTCCACGGCTAGTGTCACCAGACACTGATGTAAGGGAAACACCTATAGTAATTTAACGACAATAGCAAAATTCTAGTTTTGCCTTCTAAGTAAATGTCACCTATGCTACTTTAATGTATAGCTTACGTGTAACATATTCAAATGGCTAACAGCTAGTTTTCAGGTCCATATCAGCCGTGTTTTCCCTCCGTTGCTAAAAAGTTCCAGAGCTTTATCCCAATTCATGTGGACTGGGATAAATATAACAAACGTACCAAAATAAACATGAGAAAATAAATTGGGAAGATGCTGAATCGGAGTGAGTGCACCTCCATTCAATTACTCCATTCAATATTTCCCCAATACAGTTTATAATTCTAACTCACATTAGTAAGGTGGAAATCTAACAAATGTCTATTGTAATATGCTTACATTCTTATAACTAAAAGTTTGATTACTTTACCCATAGAATAAAAAGATGTTGCTGTTGCTGCATAATGATGATGGAGCTGGCCGCCTGCTTTCACCTTCTGTCAGTGGATCAACTGGAATGTCTGGAAGAAACAATTGACCCCATAAGCCACTTGGGCAGTCTGGCCCAGCCAAGATTAACAGCATAATCAAGGGCTAATGTCGAAATCTGCATCATTAGCATCCAATCACTTTGGATTGTGTAAATCACCAGCGCTGTACCAGCCCAATGAATAAGGCTAGTTCCAATAGGAAATGGTTCTTTGCTCATTTTTGCAGCATTGATTGATGTCTTGATAGAAACTGCCAGTACGTGACAGAAATGGTATTGGTACGAAATGCAATGCAGCGCTTTCTGGCCGTAGGCTTGGTTGTTAGTGGCTGGTTAGCCTAATTATTCACTGAATCAACTTGGCCATAACAGTCTGTCAAAGGGTTTACAAGCAATTCTTATCAGATTCTATATTCGCACAGGATTTAATCTTGTCCGTATCGGACATGTCAGTAATGTTTAGGGAGTAATAATGTCTTCTCATTATACTTGCTCCATCCGAGGAGAAACCTCATGCTGTAAAATAGAGAAATTCTCCTTTAACTGATCGAATGTGACACTAATGTTGGCCATTTGGACGTTAAATCACCTTCATTTCCTTTCAGCACCTGTTTACTCTACATTAGCAAGGACAATCATCTATCACATGAATCTACCATATGCTTTGCTGTGGTTCTAATCCTAGCTTACGTCTAATGAAGTCTGTTATTGACAAATCAACACATCTCATTCTGTATACATGTGAATGATTACTCTGTCCCTCAAATATGATTCTGATTCTATAGTAAGAACACACACACATAAATGCAGACACACGTGCACACACTCACACACACACCCACTCGCACACAAAATCCTGTGTCCTTTGTTTCAGTCCCAAAGTGCTGCTTGTTTGCCCTCTAAGGTGTTGTAATCTAGCCAAATGTAATTTATCTCCTGTCCAAAGACTCCTGTCCAAAGAGACCTCTGGCTTTAGGGTGTCTAGATCTGCATTCTAAAATGCCCCTGTAGACTTATAGCTCCAAGACAGCATTTCCCAAACAGACAGCTATATGAGCGAACAGACTAACAATCAGACAGATAGACACAGCTATGTACACAGACTGGCAGATAGGAGGGCACACAGACATGTAGTTGTCAGAAAGGCAGACAGGCATGTAGCTGTCAGAATGTGTAACAGACAGGTACTGTATGTAGTTATCAGAATGAGAAACAGACAGGCGTGTAGTTGTCAGAAAGGCAGACAGACAGGCATGTAGTTGTCAGAAAGGCAGACAGGCATGTAGCTGTCAGAATGTGTAACAGACAGGTACTGTATGTAGTTATCAGAATGAGAAACAGACAGGCGTGTAGTTGTCAGAAAGGCAGACAGACAGGCATGTAGTTGTCAGAAAGGCAGACAGGCATGTAGCTGTCAGAATGTGTAACAGACAGGTACTGTATGTAGTTATCAGAATGAGAAACAGACAGGCGTGTAGTTGTCAGAAAGGCAGACAGACAGGCATGTAGTTGTCAGAAAGGCAGACAGGCATGTAGCTGTCAGAATGTGTAACAGACAGGTACTGTATGTAGTTATCAGAATGAAAAACAAACAGGCATGTAGTGGTCCGAAAGGCGGGCAGACGGACAGACGGACATGTAGTTGTCAGAAAGGCAGGGAGACGGGCAGACCTAGTTGTCAGGATGGCCCTGCACGTAAGTACAGACCGGGGTGCTGACAGACAAGCAGGGCAGACAAACACACAATAGATACAGATGGTTGTAAGACATCAGAGAAGGGGCAGCTCTAAAGCACCCAACCGTTCTGCCTCAGTGTGACTCCAAAGCGACTCACGCATAACTCCTCCCTTCAGGTTGTGTCATACTAAAGAGCCTGAGCGCTGCATGTCTGGTGTCACGCGAGGGACCCCGGAGTCTCTTGCAGCACACGGCAGGCCTCTCCAAGAGGGTAATGCCACTGCAAGAACGAAACTAATGACCGAGGTCTAAAAGCTAACAGACAAAAGCCACAATCAAGAGGGGAAGACGAGCGACTACGACTAACGCCTGGTGATCCTTTTTGTGGTTTTATTTTCGAAAGAGATGTCGTGGGCTGCCGTCTTGCTGTGAGGCAGCGCAGCGTTGCTATAATGTTTGATTAACGTGTGGGATTCCTGACGGCGAGATAGCGGGTACATCAGCCGCAGTGGGAGTGTGTTCCGGGTGTGTGTGTGTTGTGGGTTTGTCCCATTTACAGACATGGAACCAAGGTGGAGGGAAGCAGAGACGCAACAGGAAGCACCCATCTGCTAGATACCACTCATCACAATGGGAGTGGATCTGAGCTCCAGCCAACCTGCAATGCCCTCAGGACGTCTGATTGGTCTTCCTCTACTCCAATCATCCTGTTCTATTCACGGGTTTATGTGCAGTGAGGTGCCGTTTGTTTCTACCAGTATATGTGAATAAGGTAATGGAGCACCAGAGAGATTTCCACTGTTTGCCCACTATTTATTGTTTAATAGCCTGCCTGCCCACATGTTACGCCATGACAAAGAAAAAGCCCAAAATATGATTTGCATCGCTTTGCATTGGCAGTGAAACAAATAGGCAGATGAAGATCAGTTATGTTCCTGAATAACAAAGATGAAAGTAAAGCGTGTCAAATCATGCACAACTCCTGCATTTTAATTTGGGGCCACTGCAGCCTGTCATTAAGAAATAAAGAGCACATTGATCCCAGACAAAGTCTTTGAACAACAGAAGAGAAATGAATGAAAGCATTAAGGAAGAGGAAACATTGTGGTTGTACAGGAGGGGGAAAAAAGTCACATTTAGATAACGTAGCCACAAAATTGGCTATGTCGTGAAAACATTTAGACCAAAAGGCATATTTTTGCTAAAAATACATTTTTCAACTAGCAGTGGAGCTGGGGGTAAGTTTCAAACTCATATTTGATGGGAATTAATGTAAGTAATTGGCAAAGTTTGCTTGATGGCTGTGTGAAATAGTTCTGGCCAAACTTGAGAGATTAATGGAGCAGCACTCCATTCTGTCAGATCACTGAGGTCTCTTTGTGACCTCGTCAGGGCTTCCTAATGACAACGATCTAATGGAAACACATATCACAGATCCCGACAGATCCAAACATTTGAAACCGAGCTCAGAAACAAAACCTTTTCATTACTGAGTCCTTGTTCTTGGAATTATCTCCAAGACAATTTAACGGCAGGATGTTGTGTTCCAAGGTTACTTTTGAAAGGAAAATCAATATATGAAGGTTACGGAGACAGGTAGACCTTACGCCTTAAATGGTTAGTGTAAGCACTAAACTAAAATTAAACAAAACATTTCATAATTAATTATAATTAAAATGTATTTGTCACATGCATCATCAACAACAGGTGTCAATTAACAGTGGGATTCTTACTTTGGCACTCATCCCAATTTTAATAATGAACTTAGTTAACTTGTGTGGATCAAACTGAAAATCACAGAGTACAGGATCTCTCTCATAACAATAACGTGGAATAAACTACAAAATGTTATCCGAATAACAGTAACTAGGCTATAAACTGTTCCATTATGTTCATGTACATTTAGTAAGTAGAGGCAGCAGAAAGGACATTAACAGTAGCAGAAGCAGCAAATGTGCTGTGTATGTGTCTGATTTCACTACCTATGTGCTTTCATGTTATGTATGAGTGAGGGCATGGCTCTGATACATAAAGGAAAATATCTCTCTTTCTCAATGTAAACCAATACTGTTAAGTTCCAAGTCCAAATGAGATATTCCCCAAACACAAGGAAACTCCAATATCTCCAGCCGGGAGAAGATTAAACCAGGGATTGATTTTTTCCTCACTCAAGCTGCACAGTTCTGGACGAAATAATTCAAAGGAAATCCCCAAAAAGTAAAAAGGTAATGTAGTCCCTACAAATAGTTGTTTCAGATGGAGTGGGATAATGGAGTGGGATAATCCATCAAAATGAAAACCCTTGCCAATGCTGAAATACAAGCACTGAGACCAGTATCACTTGGATAACATATGAGAAACTAAGTGTTCAAAATGACTGCCGTTCACAGTCACCCAGCAATTTCTCAAACAGTCATATTGTCAAAATGGCCACACTTCGGAATATGCCTTGTGTTTTTTAGTAGCTTGGCCATTTGAAAAAGGTGACATTGTGATAAAAAAAAAAAGCAATAGCACTTAAAGATATATTCCAGGTCCCTGAAAATTAATGTACACCGATCAGCCATAACATTATGATCACCTGCCTAATATTGTGTAGGTCCCCCTTTTGCCACCAAAACGGCCCTGACCCGTTGAGGCATGGACTCCACTAGACACAGGTGTGCTGTGGTATCTGGCCCCAAGACTTTAGCAACAGATCCTATAAGTCCTGTAAGTTGCGAGATGGGGCCACCATGGATCGGACCTGTTTTCCAGCACATCCCACAGAGGCTCTACTGGATTGAGATCTGGGGAATTTGGAGGCCAAGTCAACACCTTGAACATGTTATTGTGTTCCTGAAACCAACCCTGAACCATTTTTGCATTGTGACAGGGCGCCTTATCCTGCTGAAAGAGGCCAATGCCATCAGGGAATACTGTTTCCATGAAAGGGTGCACATGGTCTGTAACAATGCTCAGGTAGGTTGTACGTGTCAAAGTAACATCCACATGAATGGCAGGACCCAAGGTTTCCCAGCAGAACATTGCCCAAAGCATCACACTGCCTCCGCTGGCTTGGCTTCTTTCCCATAGTGCATCCTGGTGCCATGTGATCTCCAGGTAAGTGACGCACACACACCCGGCCATCCACGTGATGTCAAAGGAAACGTGATTCATCAGACCAGACCGCCTTCTTCCATTGCTCCGTGGTCCAGTTCTGATGCTCACGTGCCCATTGTAGGTGCTTTCGGCAGTGGACAGGGGTCAGCATGGGCACCCTGACTGGTCTGCTGCAACGCAGCCCCAGGCGCAATAAACTGTGATGCACTGTGTTCTGACACCTTTCTATCAGTACCAGCATTAAGTTTTTCAGCAATTTGAGCTACAGTAGCTCATCTGTTGGATCGGACCACACAGGCCAGCCTTCGCTCCCCACAGGCATCAGTGAGCCTTGGCCGCCCATGACCCAGTCGCTTGTTCACCCCTTTTCCTTCCCTGGACCACTTTTGACAGGTACTGACCACTGCAGACTGGGAACACCCCACAAAGGCTGCAGTTTTGGAGATGCTCTGACCCAGTCGTCTAGCCATCACAATTTGGCCCTTGTCAAAGTCGCTTAGATCCTTACACTTGCCCATTTTTACTGCTTCTAACACACCAACTTTGAGGACAGAATGTTCACTTGCTGCCTAATATATCCCACCAATTGATAGATGCCATGATAACGAAATTATCAGTGTTATTCACTAGACCTGTCAGTGGTAACAATGTTGCAATGTTGTATGTTTCTATATGTGCCCCATATAGTGATTTTGCATATATATCTGTTACACAACATTTTACGCATTCAGTCCATCTAGTTCCGGTTAGTGGCTGACTGTTTGTGAAGCACAGACAGAAAGTGGTGGGTGGCAGACAGTCTGTATTTACTCGTTCAAAGAGAAGAGCGTGCACTGCAAATTCATTCGGTGTCAACGCGATTTTTTTGTGCACTGCTTTGCAATGCAAACTATTGCTGTTTCACCAGAGCTGTGTACTTGTACAGACAGTCAAATTGCTAAATCAGGCGGTCATTACCAGAATACAAACGTCAAGGCGATTTCCACAAAAGTTGTTCTTGTTGCTAGGCTGTCATAGCAATCATGACAAAGCTGCAATCTTCCCCTCTAGTGAGAAGAGGAAGATCTATCTTTCCTCTGTTGCTGAACTAGCCTATTTCTCAGTACAGCCTGAACTGGCCACCTCTTCCTTGTCAGAGCTGGATACTAAATTAGACACATGTTTTTCGAGACAGTGTTTGCTCAGAACGTCAATAACATCTCTACAAGTTACACAGGGACCTGCTGTGAAGTCTAGAGGTAGATAATCACCACCTACTGTCTCATTTTGGGGTTTGCCAGCCACTGCAAATCTAGAAAACCTTCAATATAAACCCCTTGACATCAGCTCCTGGTCGCAAGTTCTATAATGGTCGGGAAGCGCAAAAATCAACGTTGATAATGAAACAAAAGATGAGGGCATGTATTTCATAAAGCAGATTACACCAACTATCAAACCAAACCTGGAACAAATAACTAAAATATGTGGCTCAGTCTTTGAAACAAAGATCATCGTTAATACAGTTCAGTTAAATGCTGAGTTTTTCAGTTTTTTATTCATAATGGTGATGAATAGACAATGAATTAACTCTTTCTTACATATTTGGACATATGGATGTTTAATCTTCACCTCAACACAGTTCACAGTTAAAGGTAACGTAATTCAACAAAATGCACTGATGTATTATACTTGGCAATCATTTACATATCAAATCAATAGAAATGCAATGTCAAATTGTGGGAAAATAAGTGCACCCCTAGCTACAATAGCTGCTGTTGCCCGCTTTGGCTTAAATAACTTGTAACCATTTCTTGTAAATGTCTATCAGTCTCTTACATCAGCTCCTTTACAGTGCCGTGTCGTGTTCGAGGGCTCCCTTGCATGCACGGCCTGCTTCATGTCCATCCACACCGTTTCGATGGAACTGAGATCTGCGCTTTCACTTGGCCGTTCCCATACACCCCCATTTCTTCCGTCTGAGCCGTTCTGTTCCAGCTTCCCTCGTGTTTTGATCATCGTCCTTTCGGTTCAGCTTTCTGACAGATGGTCTCACATTCTCCTCAAGAATTTTATGGTACAATATGGAATTCAGTGCCGAATTAATGATGGCAAGTTGGCCAGGCCCTTAGGCTGCAAAGCAGCCCCAGACGTATCCACTTTGACATTGATTGTGCTAAGAGAGACCTCCAGATCCATTGTAATTCCTCCCAGACACATGGGCCTCAATAATCCTTCCACTGAGTACCTCAGGTTCGGTATTTTGATCTTGGCATGATGTTACCGCACACCCATATGGTTAAGAACAAAGCAGACCAAGTTTCTAATCTTTATGGAAGGATGAACCATCTTACGTTACTCTGTAATTCACACCAGGTATGAGTTGAATCATTTATTAGTGAATGCATGTACAGCCCTACACTCGCGAGTCTTGGCATTAGGTTCTGCTCCTTTAGGGTAACTCATTGCCTTCACATGATTGTGTATATGATACTACCACAACAACCTACCTTTGATTTATGCAATGCCCGTGGATATGAGCAAGGTACAGCGGAGTGCCCAACACTCGGGCCGCCAGACACTCAGACATGCGTTCCTCTGAGTATTTATTCCCACATAACACACCTTAGGGTGCCTCGCAGGAGCAAGACGGACCAGCAAAAAAATAGACCTACTTGGCGGCGCATCACCCATACAGCGCTCTCATACCTAGTATTTATTCCCGCATGAAACACACAGGGTGCCTCGCAGGAGCAAAGGGGGGCCAGCCATATTGCTTGCCCCCTTTGAATAACCTACTTGGAGGTGCGTCACCCTTGCATCGCCCTGGAACATCACTCCCGCCTAACTGCCACCGGGTGCATACTGGAGCAAGATGCACCCACCCTGACATGTCGGTCCCACGACACCCGTCAGCCCACGTGCCAGCATACACCCCACAGACCGTCGCCACATCAATACGCAACCCGCCACAACAACATACACTTGCAGTCATAGAATGGAACACCCACACAGAAGACATGACACACCAAGGCAGCTCATGAACACATGGATCGTTGGGCCTCAACAATGTCATTAGCATCCCATCTGACGCAGCGCTGGTAGGCATCAGAAGACCATCGACCCAGGCACTTCAACGCAGATGCGGAGGTGGAGCGGGAAGCGGTCGTAGCAGCACCAATGCGGAAGGAATGAGGAGCATACACCTCCGGAGATATCCCAGAGCGTTGGCACAGTTGACGAAGCTGGGAGGAAAACCAGTGCCGCGGCATCAGTGACGAACTGGGGATCACCAGGAACCACCCGCGCCGGGCACCGTACATAGCGTGACATGGAATCAAAAGGAAAAAACACAGTATGAAGCCTGGCGACGAATGCAGGAGTCCCGGTTCTGTGCCTGTCAGTCTTGGAACATTTCAACACCAACATGAACATTACCATCACCCATGACTGAAACATGAGATCACGCATGAGATTGAATGGAAGAGAACAGGTAGTGAACTGCCCACGCCTCAAAAACCCATAGAAAGCTGTCAGACAGACTGCCTCCAACAACACGTCATCATACACCCTGAAACATGTGGTGATTGTACATTATACACCTAGAAATCACGTGGCGATGTCTCCACCACGTCATCTTAAAAGGAAATGCCATTCCAATGGTCACACACAAGTGACCAGAACTGCAAATCAGAACGACAACCCTCATCCAGAACAACCACGTCGCACAAGCCCGACGCTGTCTTCGCAACATCCAACAACCGAGACACAAAGACGCACCTGGACACCCCCTGGGTAAAAAATTATAATTTGTTTTGTGTGATTTCTTAAATTAGGTACATTTCATCAATGAATTTGATCATTTAGATCAGATATACATTTTTCCAAATATGTAAAAAAAAAAGAAAACTTTACATTCTTACTTTTTCAGATGGGAATACAAATTCTGCTGAGCAGTAAGGGCCAAGGGAGCACCTATTGTAATTTATTAGGCTGGCAGTTTGCTAGTTCATTGTGAATGGAGATAATGGATGGAGGTTTGTCTTTCACTGAGCCCCTTTCAGGCTGGGATGATCTTTACAGGTCGTAACTAATGTTTCTATGGTTGTTCCCTGTAACAGGTAAACACAAATAAAGTGAACAAAAAAGAAAGAGTCACCAAAGTAAAGTGAAAGCCATCAATCCAAAGAGATTTAAGTGGCAATTACAATTTTGAACAACTAAACACATGAGAAGGCTTGCTGAAAAGGGATCCACTGGAGTTGGTGCTTACACATACCTTCCAAATCAGTTCCTAAACACAAGGGAAGAATTAAAAAAAAGCAGTAGGACTGGCTTTGAGGTCCATATTTAAATTTGAGGGATGGAGGGTATCCATTGCTGTGTTGTGATGATGTTGGCCATGATTATAATTGACAGAAATCAATGCATTAGCATTATGTAGCCCCGTTCACAAAGACCAGCATTCCATCTTTATGTTAGCCTGTGTGTCAATGTGCCTGCACTGTATGGAGCCTTTGGTGGACTTTATTAGCTTGTACGCTAAATTATATATATATGTATATCCCTGTAAATTGACAACAGAGTCATGCATAGACCGCTTAAAAACTCTTAGAAGAAAGCACGGCATCAACAGGTTTTTGTAAATTAAACCTGGAGTACCACTATCTTAATAGATACAGAACAGGATTTATTCATTGGTTCCATGTGTTTTGTTTCGATACAGTTAAGGTCAATGGTCAGGGTTTGTTTAGACTACAGACTGACACATTCCCAACAGTAAACACTCCATTGCCACGATGATAATGAATGATGAGACCACCCCACTGCTGTCCCACAGCTTGGACTGCGCCCCACGCATGTAAACACAGAAACTGCGACACGCCCTCCTATATGAGGTCGCTACTTTGTCAGCTTCAACTTTCTGTACACCGGTTCTTTTTCTTTCTTCATGACTGTTTGGATTCTGTGTCAGTAGGACTTTCGTGAAGATTAGTGTGACTCCGCTCTCCCTCCCCCTTAATTATTTTCTTGTCTTCTATCCCAGAATCTGGCTGCTCTCGCAATATGAAGTAGATACTACTATATTTCTGTGTGAGTGTGTGTGTGTGAATAGCATTACACAGGCCAAAATCAACTGATGAAAGCAGAAGAAAGCAATCATTAGTTAACTCAGCAAAGGAAAATGTCCTGCTAACCAAAGGAAGACATCCACACTGGATGACATTAGAATCATCACCGTAATGGAGAAGAATACAATGTGGAACTGTCTGAAAGATCAGGAGCCATCTCCAGGAGGTGGCTGTGGATGTGTCAGCCACTACCATTTGTAGAATACATAGGCAAGACAAAACAGGATGGCCTAAAAAAAGAGTGGAACATTTCTGGAAACAGCACTGTGGTCCGATGAGTAACAAATTTCCATACCAGACTGATGGCAGGAGAAAAGTTTGGACAATAAAAAGCCACTGGGGCCTTCTCACTAGTCTTCTTTGATTATATAACTGCTGAGAGCAGAAGGAGGAGGAATGCTGAAGAGCACTGAAGCATCTTGTCTTCTCAGATACAACCGAATGTCTCTAAAACCCATTGGCAAGCTCTTCACCCTGCAGCAGGAAATTGGCCCAAACACGCTGCTAAAGCAACAAACAAGCTGAATGTTCTTGAAGGGCCGAGACAATTACCTGACCAAAATCCAATTGAGAATGCATTTCACTTGTCAGGGAGGCAAAACTGAAGGCCTGCCAAAGCATCACTAGGAAACACACCCAGCATCTAGTAATGTCTAGGTTGTAGACCTCACGAAGTAATTGACTGCAAAGTATTTCCAACCCAGCACTAAATATGCCAACTTTATTTAGGATTATGTTAATTTGTAAATATAGTGAAGGGGTGTGCCGATCTTACCACGCACATATGCTTAACCATGTCTGTTTCTCACAGTTGGATATAATTGAATAAACCAGTGATCGGAAAACCCTGGAAGAGTGTTTTAAATACCTGGTGAAACCTACGCCTCAACTGTGCATTATTGCACCATCCCATTTTTACAATTCAAATTTACTTTTACATTTGAAATAATATCTTCTAATTTTCCATTTGGAAAACTTGTCTGGGATTTGTTAGAAAAGAATTCAAACACTGGCCCAGCCCACATAACTACATATATGCTTCTTTAGACAATTAAACAATGTCAGGTAGAGAAAGAAAACATATTATGGGGTAGTAATGAATCTGACTATGGATTGCTTTATCATATTTAGATTGAACTGGAGAAAAAGTTTAACCCTGGGAAGAGTGAAAAATCGGTAGCAGCCTTTGTGTGAGCTTGTTGAGGGGAGAGAGAACGGCTTCATATTTGTTAGTGAGAACAATGTACATTTCCACAGATCAGGAGAAAGAACTGCAACAAAAGTATGTTATTTTTATTTCTTGAAGATTACTTCCTATAATGTATTATCTATGAATATAGCAACTTCCTGAATGGCATATAATTTGTGTTAGGATTTTATTTCATGTTCATTGGTCCCTGCCTTGCTGCTTCAGACTGCATTCTGCCGATTCGAGTTCCCAGTAGTAGGCCGTAGACTAAGCGTGAATGTAGGACTAGCCCATCTCTCACAATGCAATGTACATTGTATGTGTGAAAATATTAATATGCATGCTCAGAATGTTAGTGTGATCAATGTAGATCACACAAATTAGATGCAAAGTGGGGCTGACAGCCGGTAGCCCCACTACAGCGTAATTTCATATTTCAGACCTGATTGGCTGTCTGTCTGTCTGGCACCAACATTAGTCGGCGTGAAAAGCGAGGAGAGTAGATTGTCTTAGCTAGCTTGTTAGCTTCACAAATGCCAGATAACTTAAGAAAATGAATAAAGTAGATTTCATACTCGAGCACCGGTTTGAAACCCTTAATTTGTAGGAGAAACTTGAAGAAAAGCGACTTGGTGCCCATCAGCCACGGGATATTGTCACCACTCAAACTGCAGGTAAAAGTAACCGCTTTTTGAAGAAAAAGTGGCTAACGGTTAGCATACAAAAGAAGGCACTCTTCTGTATTCCATGTCTGCTATTTGGTGGAGATGGTACTTGGTCGAGGACGGGTTGCAAAGATTTGAAACATCTTTCTGAGAGGATTGCAAAACACGAGAGCAGCTGGAGTCATCTGGACAATGCTGTGACATTGGACATACTTGGAAGGGTAAATGTCGCAGCCCAAGTTGACAGTGCATACAGGCGCTCCATTGAGCAGCATAACAAACAGGTGGAGGAAAACAGGTACGTTCTCAGTCGGATCATAACATGTATTAAACTGTGTGGAAAATGTGAAACTGCACAGCGGGGGCACGACAAGTCGGTGGACTCCCTGAATCCTGGAATATTTAGATGCATTTTCGAGACTGTGTGAGTGCGATTCGAGACTTCAGAGGCACTATGACGCTCAGCCCATCTTCAAAGGGACATCTAGCACTGTACAAAACAAACTGTTAGACTGTATGTATTAAGTGTACAGGGAGGAGATATAATTTGTTGCCATGAAGGCAGATGAGACAACTGATGTCTCCTGTAAATCGCAAATGGTTGTGTTGCGATACATGTTGCCTGACAATACAGTGACAGACTCGGCCTCTCTAATAGCATCATGGGTGTGCTGGAGCTGAAGCTGGGCAAAAAGTTGTTCGCCTTATGATGGTGCGGCTGTAATGAGTGGAAACGTCCGAGGAGTACAGATGCTAATGAAAGAGACATACCCACATGCCCAGTTTGTTCACTGCTATGCTCACCAGCTGAACCTGGCCTTGCAGCAACTTTGTTCAGCAAGGATAAGCATCCTGAAAGTGTTTTTGCCACCTTTTTCACTGGTGTTCCAAAACGTGTTGCGGCACTTGCTGAGGCAACACAGAGACACATTCCAAGGCCACCGGCTGTACGATTAGAAGTAGAACTGTCAATGCAGTTTGGGGAAACTGCGCTGCACTGCTCCTCTGTATGGAGGACATACGCACACAACCAGGATGGGATGAGGCCACCATAAGTGAGGCATACGGCCTGTCAAAAAAACTCCAGAACTGAGCCTTTCTGCAGCTGCTAGAATTTTATTTCTTCCTTATCCCAGTAGTTGATCTTTTATACAACAGTCTGCAACAACAGAGCATCGATGCATCTGGGATTAGCAGTGCGCTCACCCGTTTCAAGGAGAATGTCCAGAATATGTGGAAGCAAACTGATGAATGGGCTGCCACTGTTCACAATGGAACAGACGAGCCAGGCCGTCACTCTGCTGAAAATGATCTTAACAACACCTATGACGACATCCAAGTCTGAGAGGAACTTTTCCACCTTGAAGAGGGTAAAAACCTTCACTCGCAAGACCATGGGACAGCTGTGACTCAACGCATTGGCCATGTTGTCCATTAAAAGCCAGCTGATTCAGCAGCTACATCACTTCATTCCCAACGTCATGGAAAAGTTTTCCCAGAGGAAGAATCGCCGTGCCACCTTTCTCTTCAGTGAGCCCTCAGCCATGGTGAGTGAAAGCATATTTTATCACCCTGCCTTTGTGGTGCTGGTCCGTGCATTGGTCATATTTTTGTGCTGGATCGATTGATATAGATGGTGAAGAGTGTCAGTGTGTCCATTCTTATCTATTAAGGTTGTTAATATCCCTAAAAAGTTGTATCCCTAAAAAGTTGTCTTTCCGCTTCGTTGTGGCCTTCAGTGGTGTTGAGCTCATTGCTTTTCGCGTATGGCCCTGTAGGCACATTGGTTCTGAGCTTGGTTGCATTCCTAATTTAGGTTTGTAAATGTGACAGTGGTAATTTTACATGTGTGTGAGAGAGAAGGAGAGCAGTTACACAAGAGGGTTTCTTTCTCTCTCTCTCTCTCCAGTATGTGTAATACAACACCTGGTAGAAGCGAGCCGCTCTGTCATTAAAAGTGTTTTGTGGAGCCACGCTGTTTCTTGATGTGTTAAATAAACACATCAGTAGCAAGAGGGAATTTTGTAGCTTTACTGGTATATATTTTGAAATGGTTTGTGCCCCACCAATTTTTTACATATAAAAAGGCCACTGAATATTTGCCCTGAATATATTCATGAAATATATAACTTGTGCTTCATAAAATGTCATAATACAATGCATGTCATATATTTGAACGTTGAATATCATACAACTACCATTGTTTTACAATATAATGATAAATGTTTAGTAAATACACCAAAGTTTTGACTTTATTCAAGCTGCATATAGCACCTTTTTCAGTTTCAATATAATTAACCACTTAGTACTCTAAGTTTACATTTAAAGAAATTCATTATGAAAACAATATGCATACATTTTAACACAGTATCATGTAAAATTACTTCAAAGAAATGACTAGAAAACTTTACAGGAAACAATACAAATATGGAAATATATCAGTTAGATCTAAATGTTACATACATATTACCAACTATAATGTTTTTAAGACATTAAAACATTTGAAAACTGCCAGAATCGAATATGTAAATAAACAGCTCTGATCTAGCTCTGATCTAGCTCTGATCTATCGCGAGATCTTGGCCAACAACCTCCTTCCCTCAGTAAGAGCATTAAAGATGGGTCGTGGCTGGGTCTTCCATCATGACAACGACCCGAAACACACAGCCAGGGCAACTAAGGAATGGCTCCGTAAGAAGCATCTCAAGGTCATGGAGTGGCCTAGTCAGTCTCCAGACCTGAACCCAATAGAAAATCTTTGGAGGGAGCTGAAAGTCTGTATTGTCCAGCGACAGCCCCGAAACCTGAAGGATCTGGAGAAGGTCTGTATGGAGGAGTGGGCCAAAATCCCTGCCGCAGTGTGTGCGAACCTGGTCAAGAACTACAGGAAACGTATGATCTCTGTAATTGCAAACAAAGGTTTCTGTACCAAATATTGAGTTCTGCTTTTCTGATGCATCAAATACTTATGTAATGCAATAAAATGCATTAATTACTTAAAAATCATTCAATGTGATTTTCTGGATTTTTGTTTTAGATTCCGTCACTCACAGTTGAAGAGTACCTATGATAAAAATTACAGACTTCTACATGCTTTGTAAGTGGGACAACCTGCAAAATCAGCAGTGTATCAAATAATTGTTCTCCCCACTGTATGCAGTGTCTCTTAAACTATTTTATATCCCTCTCCTGATCTGTACCTTTCCTCAAAAATATCCTGTAGCGTAAACATTGTTAGCTCAGTGGACCATAGCTATCTCTGTAGTAAGCAATTAAGAAACCTTGAAGGAAAGTCTACAGGAACAGCTGATCTTATTTAGTGCTAATCAGATTCCCTTCAATTGTTGTCAGGTGATGGCAAATAAACTTTGCACATGATTTGGAATCAGATGGTTAAATCTAAACACAGCCTCTTCTTCAATTATAAAGGGTGTGGAGGGGTTACATAAATTCCTAGGTTTTCTATTATAGGCCAAAGGATTACATGTAAGCTGATGCATTGGGATTCTACTGTAGTCTAATGTAGAGCTGGGAAGCAGTGGGGGTATTCAATGTGCTTTCATATTCAGAGAATCCTTGAATAATGCATACAGTCACCAACCGGGAAAGACAAGCACACAAATTACAATAAGAATGGAAGAATAGTACAAACATAAGACTCAGTGGAGAGATATTTATTTTCACTTCTTTAAATGGAATTTGCCATAATACTGAAACGCTACAGCACCAAGAGTCACACACGAGCACACACATGAACTAATGTGAGTATACACACACACACATCCACACACACACACACACACCCACAGTGCGTGAGCAAATACAGTCCTGCAGATCCGTTAGAAATAGTAAAGGTCAGAGGTTTGCCGCTCGCTGCTTTGGGGTCTATAATGTATATACAATATTTTTGTAGGTCATTCTATAAACAGTGATCCCATGCCCTGCAACTGCTGTACGCTCAAACAGATTGGGTTGCCAACAGGAGTGAACGACCTTCCAACGTTTTGCCACCCATTCACTGTCCATGTTCTAAAGGACACTCCCCCTTCCTGGTCCTGGTTTCCTGTCAAAAGTAACGCACGAAATCGGGAAAAGGGGATTAAAACACTGACATAAAATTTTGATATCCCCCATCTGACATTGTTCTTAACAATATGATAGAATGTACACTTGTCCCTTGTAAACTACTAGAAATTATAAAATAATATAGATACTGAGGTTTTCTTTTAGACTTCTTTGCACTAAAGTTTACAAGACCATTGCTGATGTTATCATTGGAACCACTGAATCTTCTTAAGAGTGTTTATCTATTTAATAATATTTAGGCCCATAAGCTACTTTGACAATTTACTGGACACTTTGTATGAGTGAAATTGAGAGAACATGTAAACTGAGAGCCATGTCTTGTAACAGTCTTTAATATATAGTACTGTGCCGAAGTCTTAGGCACCTGAAAGTCAAACTAAAGTCATACTAAAGTCATTAAGTTGGATATTATGGTTTATTTGTAAAAAAGTTATATGATGTTGAAAGTACATACATACACTCACCTAAGGATTATTAGGAACACCTGTTCAATTTCTCATTAATGCAATTATCTAATCAACCAATCACATGGCAGTTGCTTCAATGCATTTAGGGGTGTGGTCCTGGTCAAGACAATCTCCTGAACTCCAAACTGAATGTCAGAATGGGAAAGAAAGGTGATTCAAGCAATTATGAGCGTGGCATGGTTGTTGGTTGCAGATGGGCCGGTCTGAGTATTTCACAATCTGCTCAGTTACTGGGATTTTCACGCACAACCATTTCTAGGGTTTACAAAGAATGGTGTGAATAGGGAAAAACATCCAGTATGCGGCAGTCCTGTGGGTGAAAATGCCTTGTGGATGCTAGAGGTCAGAGGAGAATGGGCCGACTGATTCAAGCTGATAGAAGAGCAACTTTGACTCAAATAACCACTCGTTACAACCGAGGTATGCAGCAAAGCATTTGTGAAGCCACAACACGCACAACCTTGAGGCGGATGGGCTACAATAGCAGAAGACCCCACTGGGTACCACTCACCTCCACTACATATTGGAAAAAGAGGCTACAATTTGCACGAGCTCACCAAAATTGGACAGTTGAAGACTGGAAGAATGTTGCTTGGTCTGATGAGTCTCGATTTCTGTTGAGACATTCAGATGGTAGAGTCAGAATTTGGCGTAAACAGAATGAGAACATGGATCCATCATGCCTTGTTACCACTGTGCAGGCTGGTGGTGGTGGTGTAATGGTGTGGGGGATGTTTTCTTGGCACACTTTAGACCCCCAATTGGGCATCTTTTTAATACCACGGCCTACCTGAGCAATGTTTCTGACCATGTCCATCCCTTTATGACCACCATGTACCCATCCTCTGATGGCTACTTCCAGCAGGATAATGCAACATCTCACAAAGCTCGAATCATTTCAAATTGGTTTCTTGAACATGACAATGAGTTCACTGTACTGAAATGGCCCCCACAGTCACCAGATCTCAACCCAATAGAGCATCTTTGGGATGTGGTGGAATGGGAGCTTCATGCCCTGGATGTGCATCCAACAAATCTCCATCAACTGCAAGATGCTATCCTATCAATATGGGCCAACATTTCTAAAGAATGCTTTCAGCACCTTGTTGAATCAATGCCACGTAGAAATAAGGCAGTTCTGAAGGCGAAAGGGGGTCAAACACAGTATTAGTATGGTGTTCCTAATAATCCTTTAGGTGAGTGTACAGTGGAGAGAACAAGTATTTGATACACTGCCGATTTTGCAGGTTTTCCTACTTACAAAGCATGTAGAGGTCTGTTATCATAGGTACTCTTCAACTGTGAGAGCCGGAATCTAAAACAAATATCCAGCAAATCACATTGTATGATTTTTAAATAATTAATTTGCATTTTATTGCATGACATAAGTATTTGATCACCTACCAACCAGTAAGAATTCCGAATCTCACAGACCTATTAGTTTTTCTTTAAGATGCCCTCCTGTTCTCCAATCATTACCTGTATTAACTGCACCTGTTTGAACTTGTTACCTGTATAAAAGACACCTGTCCACACACTCAATCAAACAGACTCCAACATCTCCACAATGGCCAATACCAGAGAGCTGTGTAAGGACATCAGGGATAAAATTGTAGACCTGCACAAGGCTGGGATGGGCTACAGGACAACTGGGAAGCAGCTTGGTGAAAAGGCAACAACTGTTGGCGCAATTATTAGAAAATGGAAGAAGTTCAAGATGACGGTCAATCTCCCTCGGTCTGGGGCTCCATGCAAGATCACACCTCATGGGGCATCAAGGATCATGAGGAAGGTGAGGGATCAGCCCAGAACTACACGGCAGGACCTGGTCAATGACCTGAAGAGAGCTGGGACCACAGTCTCAAAGAAAAGCATTAGTAATGACCATCTGGATGATCCAGAGGAGGAATGGGAGAAGGTCATGTGGTCTGATGAGACAAACATATATTTTTTGGGTCTAAACTCCACTCGCCATGTTTGGAGGAAGAAGAAGGATGAGTACAACCCCAAGAACACCATCCCAACCGTGAAGCATGGAGGTGGAAATATTATTATTTGGGGATGCTTTTCTGCAAAGGGGACCATAGGCGCCGATTTATGTTTTCCTCCGTGGGTGCTCATAGGCGCACGCCATTTATATATATATATATATAGATATATATACACACACCTATATATACACACACCTATATATACACCTATATATACATATATAAACGCACTACACACACCTATTCATTTACTTCTTAATAAAGCCGTAAAGTAGATCTTTCAAAATTTACCACTTATCACAAATACACGATTGGAGATGAAAAGTTTAACTGACACGTAGGCCTAACTGCGATCAGTTCGTGGGAAATTAATGTTTTGCCCTATTATCTAAATATCGATAAAAAAAAACGACACATATAGTTTCTGGGAGTTTCTCCCTAATTTCTGCTACGAGTTTTTGATAGTGGCATTTTTTCATCTGAGAAACGCTGTGATTGGTGGATAGGGAGAACCCGGAGCAGGTGACTGGTTATGTCGCTGTCACTAACATCGACATAACCAATCACAGTGTGACAGACGCTTCACATATCACCAACGGCAAGTTTAATTTTAAATGAATGTAGCCTACTGGCGGACTGGCGGTCGGGCACACGTGGGTGCTCGTGCTCGGTATTTTCGTGGGTGCTCACTATTTTCCGTGGGTGCTCGAGCCCCGGAGCACCCACGGTATCGACGCCTATGAAGGGGACAGGACGACTGCACCGTATTGAGGGGAGGATGGATGGGGCCATGTACCACGAGATCTTGGCCAACAACCTCCTTCCCTCAGTAAGAGCATTGAAGATGGGTCGTGGCTGGGTCTTCTAGCATGACAACAACCCGAAACACACAGCCAGGGCAACTAAGGAGTGGCTCCGTAAGAAGCATCTCAAGGTCCTGGAGTGGCCTAGCCAGTCTCCAGACCTGGACCCAATAGAAAATCTTTGGAGGGAGCTGAAAGTCCGTATTGACCAGTGACATCCCCAAAACCTGAAGGATCTGGAGAAGGTCTGTATGGAGGAGTGCAAACCTAGTCAAGAACTACAGGAAACGTATGATCTCTGTAATTGCAAACAAAGGTTTCTGTACCAAATATTAAGTTCTGCTTTTCTGATGTATCAAATACTTATGTCATGCAATAAAATACAAATGAATTACTTAAAAATCATACAGTGTGTTTTAGATTCCGTCACTCACAGTTGAAGAGTAACTATGATAAAAATTACAGACTTCTACATGCTTTGTAAGTGGGAAAACCTGCAAAAAAACGGCAGTGTATCAAATACTTGTTCTCCCTACTGTATGTCCTCTGTCCACCTGTTCTCAAGGTCTATTCTCCTGTTATGTCCTGCCTATCTTCCTTTTCCACTTCATCTCCTTCCTCTCATCTTCTTCGGTCCTATCCTACTCATCGTCCTTATCCACTTACTTCTTTTACATCCGTCCTGCCTGTCTTTGTCTGCTTACTATTCTGATGTGAAAATCTTTTCACATCCAGCAATGTATGTTTTTTGAGAACTGCTTAATGTTTCCCTTCAGATTAGGTGTGATGTTAATATTTTGGAGTGATATCTTGTTTTATTCCTCAATTACTGTCACTTGCTTTTTCACAACCTTAACAAGACGTCAACGTACCCCACACAAGCCCAACTCAAACCACACTGAAACCCAAATATCAGATACATGGCAATACCTTGAAAAGCCTAAGACTCATTCACGGTTGGATCAACTACCAGCACACCCAGCAGCTTTCCAGATGGAGGGGCAGATATGTGTTTTAAATGGTAGCCTAACAACAGTTATTACAATTGGTCGGAGATGGTAGAATTACGGGATCAGGGACCAGAAACCTTCTATTTAGATTTAAATGGCTACAAGTAGACGCTGCTAGTTACCGTGGTAATTTGAGGGTGAAATGTATGAGCCTGTGACACCCTGATCTAATGGACTGACTTGAAAAAAAAAGACCGCTTTAATTCCAAGTCTCTGTCCATGTTTTGCACTCAAACACTAGCAGCCTACTTCTGGTCTGCACTCAGCTGTTTAGGTATGCTGCGTAGCGAGTGCAACTGCAGCACTGAGGTAAGGTTCATGGACTGTGGGAACATAGTAGGTAGTGACTGACCTGTAGGAGACACTAGTTCTATTGCTTCAATATCACAGCTTCAAGCTTAGCGTGAGTTTGCGGTTGGGCGGAATGAGAGAATAGGCAGCGTGCCAATTCGGTGTTGCTCTAAAAGACAAGTATTTAAACCTGGTTCCCCGAAGGAGAGAGCTATGTAGGATGCATGGTTTTCTTTGCAGAATCAAGACGCGATATTGAACGGAAGTGAATATGAGTGCTAGGGGCTGAGCTGTGATTATCTGACATGAGAGGTTTTCGGTCGGGTTACGCCCTCGTTGGCCTCGAAAGGCGTGATTGAAAAGTGAGTTGAGGCGAGCGTTTGATGAGTGTGTGCCCATGATGTGTTGTACCCCATACGGAAAATAATGTTTGGTCAAAATGTTTGAAATTGGCCGCTTAAATATATCTATAAAAAATTTATTTAATGCATTTTTAAAATGGACATCTGACAAGCAGTGTTTCAAACCTGCAACCTTATGTTTCACAGTCAGGCACACTAACCACTACTCCACTACACGCCTCTTCAATAATTGGTCTTACCAAGTTAGACTATATTTGTGACTATACAATGAAATGTATTTTGGTAATGTATATCTTTAAAATGTGTTTCGCCTAAATGTGATATAATGAATACGTCAGTAATTACATTTCAACTTTTTACTTTCACGGGATCTGAAAAATGCATTTTAATATGGGCTTCAAAATAAATTTTGTAATGAAAGTATTGTTGATGGTGAAATACATTTGGACAAAACTGAAATGTATTCATACATTTTCAAATACATTTCGGAATAGAAGCTGAAATGTATTTTGAACAAAGTTAAATGTATTTATAGATTTTTAAATACATTTCAGAGTAAAAGGTGAAATACATTTGATACCTGAAATGTATTTTGAATAAAGTTAAATGTACAGATAAAGAACAGCTGGAGGACCAATTTGCAACTTATTATGTCACCAATTCCCCCAATGCTGCGGCGAAAAATAGTGGAGCAATATCAGAAAGGAGTATCTCAGAGAAAAATTGCAAAGAGTTTGAAGTTATCCTCATCTACAGTGCATAATATCATCCAAAGATTCAGGGAATCTGGAACAATCTCTGTGCGTAAGGTTCAAGGCCGGAAAACCATACTGGATGCCCGTGATCTTCGGGCCCTCAGACGGCACTGCATCACATACAGGAATGATACTGTAATGGAAATCACAACATGGGCTCAGGAATACTTCCAGAAAACATTGTTGGTGAACACAATCCACCGTGCCATTCGCCGTTGCCGGCTAAAACTCTATAGGTCAAAAAAGAAGCCGTATCTAAACAGGATCCAGAAGCGCAGGCATTTTCTCTGGGCCAAGGATCATTTAAAATGGACTGTGGCAAAGTGGAAAAGTGTTCTGTGGTCAGACAAATCAAAATTTGAAGTTCATTTTGGAATACTGGGACGCCATGTCATCCGGACTAAAGAGGACAAGGACAACCCAAGTTGTTATCAGCGCTCAGTTCAGAAGCCTGCATCTCTGATGGTATGGGGTTGCATGAGTGCGTGTGGCAAGGGAAGCCTACACATCTGGAAAGCCACCATCAATGCTGACAGTTATATCCAAGTTGTAGAACAACATAGGCTCCCATCCAGACGTCGTCTCTTTCAGGGAAGACCTTGCATTTTCCAACATGACAATGCCAGACCACATACTGCATCAATTACAATGTCATGGCTGCATAGAAGAAGGATCCGGGTACTGAAATGGTTATATTCTGAATAAAATATAGAAATTTGAAACTTCCACATCATTGAAATCTCTGTAGTGTCCCAACTTTTTTGGAATCGGGTTTGTATATTGAACATACATTTTGCATTGCAAAAATATATTCATTTTCCATATGGGACCTTACACACTCTTTCAGCAAACCAGGGTTGCAGGCAAGCTCAAATGTTTTGCTTCCCTCTGGAAAATCTGTTGATAATATTAAATAAATACTATTATAGATAGGTCTAAAGCCTAAACATTTATTCATTTTAACACCATCCTGCTGTGGCAAGGTTTTCTAGTACTTAGTGCTGAACTATTATTGTACATGAAACAATTTGATCCATGGAATTGAGACCTTTTCAACCAGCCTTATTCGTACTGTTCAGAGGGATAAAGGACGTTACAGTGTCATGCTATTAAAGGGAATATTCACATATAACACACATTTTGGGTGATCTTTCAATAATTATGAGCAATTGGAGGTGTTTAAGACATTGCTATGCACCACAACAGTGTTTTTGACATTTTGCGCCAGCAAAGTTGAACCATTGACATCAGTGTTTGAGTGAGCCTGCTGTCTGATATAAAAATGAGTGGAGTCATGTTTTGTTGCAATTATTGTGGCTTTTGTGTCTCGCTGAATACTCAATCACACTGGTGGCAGGTACTGTAGATATGGGCGTCCTTGCTCAATAGACCCATTCGAATTGCCTCAACCATTTTTTTATGCCAGAACATTGCAGGGTAGCCAGGATGACTCATTTCCTCTGGGCCTGTTCACTCCTTTGAAGGCAGGCTTTTCAAAACGAGGGCGGCACTAGTTTTTTCACTAAGTAGCTGTTCTTTAAAAATGGTTGCTTCAAATGATAAAAAAATCGCCATGAAATCAATATGAGTTCTGGATATTGTGGTTTGCTTACAACCAGGAAATCCAGCTGAAATGCGGAAATGCTTAAATTAAAAGACGTACAGTATGTAGGTAAATGGAGCGTGGGCAACATTTCCTTTGAAGTAATGGACTGAACAAAACAAGCTCCTATGACTGCAGCTCAGGCTAGGCCTGATATTAATCACTATAATTATCATATAACTATGTGTATGGCGAAGAAGGAATAAAAACATAACATATGTGCATATTCAGTCGAGAGGGGCTGTTTTGGACTGTTGATTTATCAGCACAACAATTTATGAAACAGGACCGTGTTGGTAAAACAAGTGGTTCTGTGATTAGGTCAAAATAACATGGGTAAGCTAATGGTTCCAAAAATCAGTAATGCAGAGATGTAAGAGGCCTTGATCTATATGAGTGGCCATGTCCATTGCCGGCCAACTGTTGTTATAATGGGCCTTCACTTTCTCCACTTTTGTTGTGTTTTAGACTTCATTTATCATTGATTAAATATATAAATATATTTAGCCATTAAAAGTACCTGATAATGACAAAGTAAAAACAAGTTTTTAGAAAACGGTGCCGATGTATTGAAAATAAACACTGAAATATCTCATGCACATAAGCATCCAGTGCCTTTGCCATGACACTCAGAACTGAGCTCACATGCATCCTGCGTACTTTCATCATCCTTGAGATGTCCTTGAACTTGAGTGGAGTCCGCCTGAGCCAATGCCTTTTTAAACCCAATCAAATTCCCTATCTATATATAGAGAGAATTCCAGTCCATATATACACTTCCTGTCCCAGACTTCCAGTCCATATATACACTTCCTGTCCCAGACTTCCAGTCCATATATACACTTCCTGTCCCACACTTCCAGTCCATGTCCCAGCAAAAAAAACAAGCCATTGGACCGCATAGATAGAATTTTGTACAAGCGTAAATCTTGGGAAGGTTATAAGAAAATGCTAATGCATTGAACATTGCCAGGAGCACCGTGGACTCCATCAGTGTGAAATCTAATACGTTTGGAATCTTAAAAATCTTCCGAGAGCTGACCACCCAGCCAAACTAAGTAAACTGGCAAGAAGGGCCTCGGTCAGGGAGGTGACCAAGAACCCAGTGACCACTAACAGAGCTCTCTGAAGAGATGGGAGAACCTGACAGAAGTAAAACCATCTCTGCAGCAGTCTATCAGTCAGGCCTTTATGGTAGAGCGGCTAGACGGAAACCAGTCCTAAAAGGCACGTGACATGCTGTCTAAACAAGTTGCTCGGTTGTATTTAGTGTTCTTTTTCAGTCCATTGGTCTGAAAAGGGTGTTGTTTTGAAACTGTTGTCGTCTAATTCAGATACCTTCTCCAGCATGGGATCAAATTAGGGGATATCCCCTTCAACTTAACTTTCATAACAACAAAGTTTACCAAGGCAATGTAATGGGACGACATTTCAGCGTGGTGTGTGAGTGAACAAATACTATGTCTTGCATGCAGTACTAATCACATTAATGTGGGTGCACCTTCATAAGTAACGCTGTTTGAGAAGGTTTCAAGCCTGGGCAACCTGCCTACACATTGTTTGAAGTACAATAAACCCACATTGCTGCTGCTAAGCCTTGTTAGAGCATGGGCAGATTAGGCATTGTGGTGTTCATGCCTTTGATTTCTTTTTCCTTTCTTTTTCAGCTTCAGATCAATCCAAATTTAGCTTAAAACATTTTTATTTATTTATATGTATGTATGTAATCCTGTTTTAAAAGCACATCCCATTTTCATATATATATGAGAGAGAGAGAGAGAGAGAGAGAGAGATGGATTGTCGTCATCAAAAGAGCAGGTTATTGACTGTTTTGAAACTGTGCTAGTTCAATATATTACCTTTTCGGGGTATCATCTGCCTCAAATTGATCTGTTTGGAAAATATTTACAGAGAGATATAAAGTTCACTTGCAGTTCAAAACACTTTCAGCCTCTTGATAATTGCCTTCGATGGGAGCGAATCCCTGAAAGCAGATGAAGGTTCTACCAAGCCAGGCATCACGACAGGCTGCTGTCACATTAGCATTCAAAGAGAGGGAGTTGACACCGAGTAAGATTAAAGGAAGAAGGAAGATAGGGAAAGGGGAAATCTATGGTATAAATGGGCTGACCTTTCTACCAACTCTGTATAATAACACAAGTCCTTATGTAGTTTTGTAACGGCCAAATATTGACTTTTGCGGGGGGGGGGTGAAGTGTTTCAGGATAATTTACTTTAGAAGGACACCTGGGTCCAGAAATCAATAGTCTGTGTCTACCACAAACCATTTAAACAATAATAATGATACTGCAGCAACAGTTTTGGGGAGGTAAACTTACTTGCACCGATACAGAAAATGGTCCATCTCTTACAAATTAAAAATTGTGCTCAGGGTGGATGACTCTACATATTTTCTTTTGGTATAAGGAACTACAAGATGGGGTCTTTGGATTGGTCTGCTACGGACCCCTTTTCCCGATAACTAATATTTGGCCATGTACATTAAAATACATGATCATATATGTTAACTACAAATTTCAATTTGACATACATAAAAACAGCCAATTCCTGTATATTCTGAAGTATATGTACATATACGTACATATATGTTGATCAAACCAAATATGTTAGCAACATATATGCTCAAATAAGACATATAAGTTATACATATATTGCCATATATTACATTTCCGTATGGGTCTCATGCATACAAAATGACAAAACAGCACGTTCTTGAAAGGAAACACAATTGTGCAACATTTTTTTAACACCATCTGCTCTAATATGCTCCCAGTACACAAAACCATACTCCAGGCTACCTAAACAACACCAAGCACACAGTAAGTAAAGAAAAACATTCTGCATGTGTGAATATTTACCTCTACGCTAACGCTTTTCACCCTGCCTTCTCCTTTCTCAATGGAAATCGTGAATGAAAATCATTCTAGTTTTACCATTGAAACTCCATTTTCTGCATGTTTACCTGGGGATGTAAAATCTGTGAAAATGCCTTTAGGGAATTGAATCTTCAACTCCAGATGAAAATGGACCCAAGGGGATGGGATATGGGCAGGATTGGACATTTCCCTCTGGATCCATGGCTTTGTTAGTTTCTAGTCATAAGCTGTGGTCACATTATAATAGGGGTACTGTGCATCTCTAAGAGCCACAAACAACAGACCAAATCTGTTTTCTCACGTCATGAAAATGAACGGATGTTACGTTCTGTCACACTGGGATCTGTACTTTCCCTGTAGGACACAACAATGATTTAAGCATTACTCCAGGATGCAGCAGTAGCATCACATTTTCTTTTTCTGAATCAAAGATAATGATGAAGTAGCTGTACAAAGCTAAGGGGATATTCAAATGCATATTAGCCCACTTGAATTGATGCATGAAACGTTTCACATCAAGAGTCAAGAAATCAAAGAGAGCCAAGCTAAATTGATTACAATTTTAATGGTGGAGGAAGAGAACGCGAGCAGATCCAGATACCAGGTTAGTAGTTCCTTTTGCCTGCTACATTTTACTTCACTTAAACCAAAAATACTTTCGAAAACATTTGGACGGAGATACAATCTGACGTCGACCCAACTTTTGAATGCTCCTAGATCACTCCAATTTTATGCACAAGCATTTTTTGTTTGATTACTTGTTTGGAGTTTTTATTATTTGGTCCTGTTGACCCTCTCAGGCTGTATCATTCTTAGGGCTGGATCGTTGGCTGGGAGAGCTGAATCAGTATTTAAGAGGCAGCTCCGAAGCCAGGGGCAGTGGAAACAGGTTAAATATTGCACATTCCCCTTTTCTTCCAAACGATTTTGGTGTCAGGGGCTGGTTCTTCCACCCTCAACAGGTTTCTCACAGTTTGTACCCTCTGAGGTGACAAAATTGCAATTTGTATGTAGGACACGACCACTCACAACAGATAATCTGTCAAAGGGACCTCTCCCGACTGTTTTTCCAGTCTCTAGCCCAGGTCTACAGCCCATGTGCCCTGCGGACATTTAAAACTTTTCCCATGGTTCTTCGTGGGTCAGAGCCTCTTTCAGTTGTATCGCCACCACTGGGCAAAGCCTCTCCACAGTTAAGGTAAGCATTGTCCTGCTCCTCCAGGAGGACTGTCTCTGCACTGGAGATGGCAAACCTACCCAATGAACATTGCGCACACACAGCATGTATATATGGCTTATGACTGTGACATTTCTTTCTACAGCTGCTTACTGAATGCTCAAATAGCTCTACCAACAGGGTAAACATACAGCCTGATCCTTTTTGGCCAAGGTCAGAAACAGGAGACTGAGTCAGAATTAACATTTATTTTTATGACTTTAACCCAATGTCAGTGTAAAATCAAATGTTGCCTCGTCTTTCAAGTTTGGATGAATTACAGTGGAAAGACAACCAACAAAACTGAACAATTCTGGTATGTGTATTTTATTTATACTTCAGCATACTCTATAGACATTTACTGTTTATATTATCATGCAAAGTGCACAGTTAATATTTAACCACTAGTGGTTATAGATTCATTACAGTTTTTCACAATCACAAAACAGGAATCCTAGGAGGAAGATCATGTACCCCAACCCATAAGCACGACTCACCTGTTTTCACTCAAATTACCGTTCCATTCACACTTTGTTGCAAATCTGTACACACAACAAATCTGAGAAGAAGATCCCTGGCCAAGTGAGATACAGGAGATGCTGAGGCAGAATAAACATGTATTTTCATGACAGACTTTTTGTCCCATTTGTCTTTATGAGCTAAATTTCAACATTTGTGGTGTCTATTAATTTTCGGTAAACTTTATTATTTTCTGTAAACATAATTTGCTGTTTATAATATCGCAAAAATGTAAAACTCTAGGGGGGAATTCCTGAACACATTGTGGTTAATGGTTAATTAAAACCTTTCAGTAATGGTGCTTTCAATTCCTCTCACCCGTGTACGATTGGGGTTCAGTAGTGTCACTGCATTGCAGGCTTTTCCGTGGCATCTGAGGATAAAGTTGAATTTGTGTGACGCGAGTATAATGTTGGAGCAATCTGTGTTTAATCAGTACGGTGTGAGTTTGGATAAGGATTATTGTAGTTTGAGGAAATGTAGTACACTATACCTATTAGCAGTTATTAAAAACATTAATTTATCGTTGAACTCACTGCAAATATGCTGTGTACATTAGATTGTACAGTATCATGGACACAGACCAAGTTTTTTTCTGGATCTAACGTTTCTTTTCTTTGTAAATGTAAGCTAGTAACACAAGCATTTTTGTGACAATGCAATATCTGCTCATCTGTCTACAGGACAAATCTACAGCATCAGAAAAAGGCACACAAAGAATGAGCACAACGATCAGCAGAAACTTCTTTCTACTCGTTGTTACGTTGAAAAGTGTGATGAATAAAAAAGTGCATAGAAAATAGTGTATTTTGCCCTGTTTCCGTGTCAGGTGAATAGCCTTGGTGTGTTCACCCACCATTAAAATGCGCTGCTTCATTCTCAGAAAGGGAGTCATATCCTTGATGAATACCAATTTGGCAAAGACAAACTGACAAATGCATCTTCTAATCTTAAACGTCAAACATACCTTTTACTACAGTACGACGCAAATGCTCCTACATTGCCATTACGCTGTTGTCTCTTCTGCCGAGTGTTCCCTAACAGCCTGTATTCCAAAATGTCTGCCTTGGCAAAGCCATGACTCAGTTCGATTGCCTTTTAATGGCGTCTTGTTTTCACTGCTGCTCCACTAAGACTACAAAGTGTTTGTCGTCTGAGGATGTCATTATGACTGCACCTGGAGAGATACTGCATCTCCAGTCTGGTTTCATGAAATATAATGCTAATCTTAGTTTTTCCTTGTTTTTTCTTAGTCCCAGCCGGTCACAGTTTCACAGTATATTAACAAACTGTGTATGTTGGGAAATCTCTCAGTTTGTTACTTGAGTTATACTGAGTGCTTGAATGTATTTTTTTTGCACTGTACAAAAGTGACATCTGACATTACTTGTAATAATCGAAACTATTTGCTATGCCATGTAAGTGCTGAAACCTGTCCCATGTCATCAAAACAACTTGCTTTCACATTTGGAATTAAATGGCTAGCTGAGTGATTCTGTTTATCAACGCTTCATCGCAGAAGTTACATACAGTATGTAACTACTTTGGAAAACTTGATGATGTTTGGTAGGAGCGTATCAGCAGTGCTTTAACGTTCAACCAGCGGACTGAAATCATAGCCCAGTGCTATTGGTCCTTGAGGTACTAGTCAGTGAGAGCATATGATTGGTGCTCTTTACCTGCCGTTATGCTTTTATAGTTACAATACCCTTCACTTTCTTCCGAACCCTAACCTGAGTACTGTGATGCCTATCCTGAACAGTAAGTTAACTGTAAATGTTATTCGTAGGGAGACATTTCCTTCATTTTGAATCGATTATGTTAAGGAGCAACGTACAAGCGAGTCATTAAGGACCAAAACCACTGGGGATATGTTGATAGCGTACATAATTGCACCGATTTATGTTTATACTGAACCTAATCACGGTATACAAAATAGTTCCATTCCTGAGAGGTATGTTTGCAATAGATAGATTATGCACATATAAACAGAGTATTACAGAACCAGCACAAAATGGGGGATTTTGAAAACGTGTTTGTAATTTACAAAAGTCAGAGACTGCATCTTTAAGTGTCTTAAAGATGCAGTCTGCAATGCCACAGGAATATCAGATTGAACATTCCTCCAAACAATGTTCTTTTAAAACTCTCTCTCTTGCTATGGGTGCGTGCTTATGTGCATGCGTGTGTACATGTGAAATAGCGAAAGAGAGCGAGGGATTGAGTGAGTTAGACAGAGAGAATGGGTGTGTAGGGAGATACACAGAGAGTTTTCCAAGCAGAGGCCGTGTGTGTGTGTGTGTGTCTGTGTGGCAATTGAAAATGTGCAGATTCAACATCTTCACCTCAGCGCGATTGAACCCAAAACCCTTTAGAGAAATGGATTGACGTTTGAGTCTGACCTTTGTGTAGTGTGACCTTTGTCCGAGTCCAGTGCACTGAAGCGAAAGATAAGCTGTAGCCTGGGCGGCCATTTAAAAAAAAAAGCCAAACCCCCCCATTGATTGTTTGCATGGCAAAAAACGCTAAGCCCTAAAAGCTTCATTGAACATACAGTATTTGCTGTGGTTGCTGATACTGCAATGAAAAACCAAGGATTCAAAACGAATATATTCACAGAATATAAGCAGCCTGGCGTCACCCCACTAGACCATGACAGCCGAGTATTCACAGGCAATTTGGCATTCAGGCTAGACCCTAATTACATTTCAGAAGTGTTACTCACCACCACACACAAGGTGCTTGTTCAGCTAAGCCCAGGAGAAAGGTGTTTCTGAAATGGAACGTGGGCCCTAAAAGGTGGTAATAGCACTCTGCTGATATCCGAACGGTGTCAGAGTTTGTCTTACCACATTAACATACTTAATGTAGGTGATCCACATTGTCCACAAAAGCAATGAAGCAGTCCAAAGTGTTAATGAATCGGCTGAAAGGCAGGTTAACATTTTTCATCCCTAATCTTGTTATGGAGACAGATTTGCCCCAAATGGGCTGCATTATCTGACATATGACCAGATTCAGTGCTTTATCAAATCATCAGCTCTAACTTTCATTATTACCATAACCCTAATCTTAAACATAAACTTTATTTAACCCTGACTTTTATATTAACATTAACTCTCAACGTACATTTTTTACATTTAATCTTCTATGGGTTGGATTCAGAGTGGTGACCTAAGCTCCACCCTCATCCCTGAGTAAACCAATCACACTGTAAGCCATGGGCATATTTATAACAAGATTGGTTTAAAAAAAACAAATTGACGTCAAATGATAAGTATTGTCATATTATGCCAACCAAGGAGATGTGAGCTCTCCGTCTGGGAAACAGACCAAGAAGAAAGAAGTGACACTGACAGCCAAAGATTGGTGGAGCAGTGGAAACCTGAACTTTAGTAAAGGTAAGGTTCCTCAGATTGTAACAACTATTAAATTACTCTATTTAAGGCAAATGCTGACATGCAATGGTAAATGATGCCCCTCCCCCAAAAAATAAACATTTCCATTGATGTAACATTTATTATTTATGAAGCCAAATTGTTAGTCTGCCAGATTACTGATAACTGTGTTATATATGTCCTGCACAACATTGGAAGAAAGCGGTATGATAAAAAACGTATGGGGAACCACTGTAGGACCAATGCTCTAAGAAGCAATTAATTGCCCCATGTTGTATGGCTGGGAATGAAAATTGTTCCACTCATCAAATGTATCCAATAGATGACACAATGTTGGAAAGGGCAGAGAACATAAATGTGCCCCAAGACCTTAAGCAAATTGTTATTCTATTTACTGTCCCCCAGTATCAAACTTGTATTCTTGGTTCACAATCTCTTTTACAAATTAGGCCTTGCTGTCCAATGTCCCTGCTGACATTGGCCGGCTGTCTTTTTGCTGTCATTGGCACCCTAATTTAGTCTACGAAATGCCAACCACCAAATAAGTGGAGGCTAGTGAGGATTAAATGAACTGTACTACATGCTCTCTAAAGGCAGCATTTTGCAAAACTTATTGGAGTACCAGAAAACGAGAAAAACAACGCTCTGGTTTTTACCTCTTAATAAACTCAGCAGAGAAAGAATGTTCTGTCTCCATTTACAGTAGCTGAGGTCATCTGCTTCAATGGAATGTTTCCCATTTTCTCTTTAAAATGTACATCCAGTCCCCTTGACCCCTTTTGAGAAGTAGGCCACTCATAAGTTTCGGTGTGCCATGGACTACAGTGCTGTGACAGAACAGCCCAGTAACTTGGGTAACAGCTGCGGACAATGCCTACATTATTAAGCTGTTTTGCTCAGAATTAACTAAAGCAACTCAGTCAAATGTAAGAAAGTTGAAAAGTTACTTCCTTCAAATTACCTGAGTTAGAATACAACCCATGATGAAATACTAGACCAGGCAGGGAAGAGAAGCAATCCAGGGAAGCTGAGTATCACCCCTGCAGGGGAGGAGCACAGCAGGGAAACCCCTCAGCTCTGTAAGGAAGAACACATTTCTATATTTAACCCACTAGCTGGCAATAAATACCATTCAGTCATTCTCCTAATGTATAATAAAAAATATAATTGCGTAGACTATAATAAAAATTTATAATTGGTAAAAGGGGATTGATAAAAAGTAATTTTTTTAAATAAATACACACACAATGGAGTTCTTGCCGCAAACAGCATTAGTTTGCCTTATTTCATTGGTGTGTGTGAAAAAAAAAAAAAAAACGAAATCATAGAGTTTGTGTAATTGGTTACACTGACCTGACACACAGCCTATCCCAGAGCTTCGCTGTGCAGCTGTTAAACCAAAATTGGGCCAATCAGGCCTTCAATCTAAATGGGTTTTGACAATCCCTTTAATTCCGCACGCTTTCGTCAACCACATGGACGCCTCGCAGTGTCCGAGCCCGTCGGGGGAACGCCGCAGGAGGCAACCAGCTGGCGGAATGGGGAGGTCGCACAGGGCGGGCAGGCTGCCGCAGTGCCAGGGGTTCCTAATTAACACACCTTGCGCCACTTTTCCTCCCCGGCAAATGCTGTTAACGATCACAGCGGATCGAGTTCATCAGACATAAACTCAACTAGCATTTCATTTGACACTTAGCATATGCCACCAATTAGACGAGGCTTGCACTTTCAGAACATTCTGGAGCTGTCTTTAAATGATGGAGACGGGCCCTGAGACTCCTTCAATACGTGGACGTCTTGTAAAACGGGCAGTCAAAACCCCCGAAAACGTAACAAGTCCACTGAAGACACTGGCGTTTTCCATCAGGTTTAATTCGGCATGTCCATTTTAAGAAAACCAATGGGCGATTTCACTGAATCCACTTTGTGAATTTTAAACATTAAGTGGAGCCTTACAAATCAGAGTCAGAAGTAGCCAGCCTTGTGATCTTGATCCATGTTGACGGGCTGCACATGATCTATTCTAAGCTGTGAAAAAGCAGACCCACTTTGTCTCACAGCGGCCATGAGACAAAAATGCCCCTCTGCTCTCCCAACCGGATTAAGACACTCTGGGGAAAAGGAAATCACTCAGGCTGGTAGATGCGTCAGTGTACTGAATCCAGAGTTTCACTGGGTGAGGAATAGATTTCCTTCAGGGGGGAACAGTATAATAAAGTACAGTATGAATAAGTTTCCCCTCACTGCTCTGCATAAGAGCGTCTGCTGAATGACAAAAATCTAAGTCTTGATGGGGGCAGTGCTAACTCTAGAGCATGCTAATATTGCCACTGAGCTAATTAATCCCCTTAAACACATTCTCCCTTAGCAGAGCGAACAGCAGCTGCTGAGAAGTGAACATTTTAGGGGTGATTTTCTGTAACTGAATTAGTCAACAGCCGTCTCAGCCATCAGTGCTGACAAGGTCCAAACCAAACAGATAGGAAGTGTTTCTTAACCATCTGCTACCAGACGGTCAATGCCAAGCCAGCAACCTTAACCTACCAATGTCAGTATTTTTTTCTCCATAGAATCCAAAATGCTTCTGCTAGCTGTTTTTGCGTACCCTTTTTGACCTGGCATATTGGTTCATTAGCATCTGCTGATTTATTGGATTTTTTTCCTCAGGAGTTGTTTTACTTCCTGTTTACCTCATATATATAATATATATAGATAGATAAGACACACATGGTGTATTTGCAGACCAAGTCTTCACCTTGGTGTCCATCCTTAATGTAAATGCTGGAACTGAAATCTGTGTCTCCACTCGAAGTTACAATGTTACATAAAACAAAATACCACAGGTATGACCTTTATTTTTTTACTATTCTAATTATGTTGGTAAGCAGCTTATAATAGCACTAAAACACCTTAGGAAGTAAATTAGATGGACAATATAGAGCAGCTGAGAGCTGCATCCAGGCTCCGCTTGTCTTGTCCAAGACCAGTCGTTGGCCATTACCACAGTCTCTCATACCTTATTGCTTAAGTGCACCCAGGAAAACACAGCCACTCCAGCTGTGTGAGATTTGAATGCAAAGTGGAGTCAAGGTCACAAAGGAAATGTTGTGTCCTTAAGTGACGAACACAAATGCAGGAACAGAAACTGAGAAAAATATTTTATTTATATTAGTCAGAGAAAATGTTTTCACTGTTCAGATTTTTATTGAGACAGTATCTTAACATTCAGAATACTTTACATCCCGGAATAATGTAATTAAGATACAGCATATATGCATTCGCCCTTTTTGTCCACTGAAGTACATCCAAATGCATGACAAAATACATATATGGGATTTGCTACACTCTGGTACAATTATTATAATGATGGACACATCTGAATTGTGTGGTTATTGGTGAAAATGCCACCGGAGAACCAACCTATCGGGTTCAAGAGCTTGAGTGGGTTGTCCAATTATGCGCAACCATAATCCTCAGGTGCTTAAGGAGCGTAATCAACAAAACAAATAATCATACATTGTGTGGCCTAACTCATCTTAAGTAGGGTAATTTGCCTTAACGCATGGGTTCTGTCAGTGGACTGACATGATTATACTTCCAATGCCTGATTCTCACTGAAGGGCCCATCCAAACGGTACTCTGCCGGTTAAGATACATTCATTTAACATACCTCTTTCTAGGATTTGTCACCATTCCAGTCCAGTGCAACTCAGCTCGACTCGGCACAGTATTGTGAAACCATTACTAGAGTGACCAGGTGTGACAGAGGTGTGGACCAATCACGTTCGCCAAGGACCTTTCCCATCTGCCTCATCTTGCATTAAATAACTCGACCTAGAGGCGGATGCCTAGTGTAATCAGATGCAGGAAGAGACACAGTTCTAAAGCCATTCTTCTTCCCTTGGCAACATTGGTACGGTGAATTGCCTGGCTCAGAATGAGGAGAAACAAAGAGGGAAACCTGTGAAGAACTGTTCTGAACATGGGTCAATACGTCAGCACCACAGTTGCACTTAAAAAAAGTTTGCTTGAGCTTTGATTGGTTCTTACATCCAAGACATTTGCACACTGTCCCTCTCTCCCTAGTCAAGTCACCAAGAAAAACATAGGCAATGATTGTCCAGAAAGGGTATATTCAACCAGCACAGGATTACACTTTAAAGCCTGAGGGTACTTCCTCTTCATAATAGATACTTCTGGAGGATTCCGATTTAGTTATTGGGGAGCAGGGCCGGCTAAAGGCATAAGCGACATAAGCGGTTTCTTAGTCGGAGGCCACCTCTAGGAGGCCTCTGATTGCTAGGGAGCCCCCGACTCATAGGGGAGAGGGGCCCTTGATGGGCCCCCAAAAGGCTAGAGCCGGCACTGTTGGCGAGACTAGCTCATACCTTCACCATTACACATTAATGAAGTCCAACGTACCTCCTTTAAAATCCCAACACACCAGACACAAACCTTATGTCGGGTGAAGCTAGTGGTTCTCTATTAAATACAGCTCTCGTAATGTGTAGCAGGGAGCCAAATTTTCTTGTAGTCATGACCATATCACATGATTAACGTTTGGAATCGCAGTGTCATTGAGAGCCAGAAGGGGGATTTAAATGGACAGCGAATCCTAGTTAATACTAATGCTACAGGTCTGTGAGACTCAGATTGCATTCTGTTTATTGCCAGGGTCCCAAGTTCTGCTTGTGCGCAATAATAACATACCAGACCGTGCATCTCATTTTACTGTAATTTTATTGCGCCGTGATATCTGAGCTCAGGTATTACAATATGCCATCTGATATTGTTTCGGCACTCTTTCAACTGTTTTAATATAGTCCATCAAAAATAAAGAAACCGAGACACTGTTTTTATATTTATTCCTTATTCTGTCTTCCCTCTGGAAAATAATAATCAATTACAATGTAGATTTTTGTTGGTATCAAAAACTCCTAGCAGCTATGCAGACAATTCCCAAGAGCCAACAAATCTCCCCTTATATCTAACTGAGTCCATTTTCTGGTGCACCCTGAAAAACACACACCACTCGAAATGTAAACCTACTAAATCTGGCCCAAAAAAATAAATGACAAAATTACCCAAATTACTTTGCTTTCTCCATTACAGGTTTTGCACACCAAGGTCACCAGCCTGATTCCTTCTTGTCAAACTGATTTATCCATTTCAAACCTGCCGCAAGCTTCTATTGGTGCACAGAATCCTATCAGCGTGTGCTATTACGAGCAGCCTTTCTAATTTGGTCCAATTTGAACCAGCGGTTGTTGCTGGAACACCCTGTAAATCCACTCTGGTAAAGGGGAAATTATAGCTTTATCGAAAAACAGTACAGGCATGAGGAGAAGCAAGATGGATGAATCATGGCATAGAATGGGTCTTGAATTAGTCGCAGGTAACAACAACAACAACAACCCCCTACAGCCAGTCAGTAGTCTGCAAGTTCAATAAACTTGGAGATATACGATGTCCATATTAGGATCGCGACTGTACTCCGATACCAACCCATAGTTTGGAACTGTGTTTGTTCCGTATTGCATTGACTCTTTGGGGACATAACACTTTCCTCTGTATCTTTTGTCAAAATACAAAATTAAGTAATACAGGTTTGCTTCCCAAATGTAACCCTATTCCCATTATAGCGCCCTAGGGAGCCATTTGGAGCGCACCTCTATGTATGTGATTCTAAGTGGACTAAAACTGCAAACCATCTACTGTATGCCATCTCCCCAGTGCACAAAGAAGAACAAATAAAAATAAATAAGAGAATTTTCATTGAGTGTGTGTATGTGTTTGTGGCCATGGAAAACTTTTGGATTTGGCTTTTCCTGGATAGCCATCAGCACTGCGTTGTAATCAGTTCTCTCTCCAGTTACCAGTAACATGTTTATTAAAATATTAGCCAGTGTATTCAATCAATCAATCAATAAAATGTATTTATAAAGCCCTTTTTACAACAGCAGTTGTCACAAAGTGCTTTTACAGAGACACCCGGCATTAAACCCCAAGGAGCAAACAACAGTAGTGTTGAATTTCAGTGGCTAGGAAAACTCCCTAAGAAGGTCAAATTTTAGGAAGAAACCTAGAGAAGACCCAGGCTCAGAGGGGTGACCAGTCTTCTTCTGGCTGTGCCGGGTGAGATATTAAGGAATAATTAATTAATAGGAATAATTAATTAATTTATCTGGGCTAAATCCAGAGTCTATTTAACTTTAGACTAGGTCAGAAGTATGACAAGGACAGGGACAGCAACGGGCCCCCCAAACCAGGTACTCCGCAGGTGTGGACCAGGACCTCATGTCCTCCTAAAGTTTAAAACGAGAGGAGACTGGGAAAATTCAGAAAGTGCATTCCTCATATCAACAACGATTTATAGTGGAGAAGGAGAACTTAGTGAGGAAGGAGAACTGACCCAATCCCCCAGCATCATAGTATAGCAGCGTAAGACCTTGGAACTGAGACGGGGGGTTCCGGCGACACTGTGGCCCTACCCGGGGGAGGCCCCGGACAGGGCCCAACAGGCAGGAAATCAATCCACCCACATTGCCAGGCATCAACAAAAGGGACACCCACCAACCGCAACCACCCTGAAAGCGATTCAGCAAACTGTCACCACGCTGAGATATTCCACTACTCTATTACAATACCATTCTATTCACTCTACTTCTGTAGGTGTCAAGACGAAGAGGGATTTATGTCATTGACTGTAACATTAAATGAGATGTGAAGTGTCAAGATGAGGCCATCAATGTTAACAACATTTAAAAAACTCACCTGACAAAATGACAATGTCAATATCTGGAACGACCTTCTGTTTATTGACAACACTACGATTAATATAACAAAAACACACTGTCAGTGTGTTCGAGTGTCAAAAACAACCAAGGGCAAGTGTCTACACACTGTGAAGTGAGGGCAAGCCTTTAAATGTAAATCTTTTATAATCACTGATCTCAGGCCTCATTAACCAGAATATCTGGCATTCGATCAAAGAAGTCATATAGCTGTAAAGATCACCTTAGGCGCGCTAATCGTGTGGGAACGTTTCGTTTGTCATCACCACACCGATGACCTTTGCCACGCTGCCGTGTCTGCTGCTGCGGGTGACTGATGACGGCCGGGTTATCGCCGCCGACCACCAGTCGCCGGCCCCTCTTCCCCGGGTCATTAGTGACATGGTTGTCGGGGGGGGGGGGGGGGGCGATGGGGGGGGGGTGCGACGACAAGCGATCACTCCGGATAGGAAGAGACGGTGGGAGAAGACGCTGACACGATTGATTATCCGCGGGAAGCAGAGAGGTTGACTGCGTCTCACCGCGGTGTCTTCCCCGACATTCTCTCGGGTTTTGGCTCACGTACAGTCTCGTCCTTCACTCTTCCCCTGTCAACAGGTAGACAGATAACCTTTGGCTAAGAGATGAGGTCGATGCTAACCACATAAACATACAGTACGTGACTCCCCCGAAGCCACTCCGCTAGCAGAGTCCCGGATAGTTTCCCATCCGCTGTCACAGGAGCAAACTACCCCGAGCATTCTGGTACATTCTTTGCTGTAAATGGGAATGTGTTCTCTGTTAGCCCCCCTGGTAAAATACGTGGCCGAGAGGTTAAAATGGTCAAAGCGCCCGTTCACATTTATTGTTCCTCATGGGAGGCCAGGCTTCCTGGTCCAGGGATTAATTTTGTTGCTCTCTGTTTTCAACTCTGCCCCCCCTCCAGTCTCTTTCATGTATGCAGATCAAGACCTAAATGTAGAATAAGCCCAAATTGCTCTCCATAGACCAGAATTGAGAAGATTCTGTGCTTATATACTCTACAGAAATGTTAAAATGATTCGAAAAAGAAATCCCAGAAATATTGCATATGCACAAAAACGTATTACTCTAATGTAAAAGTCATAGATATGGGGTTAATTTATTTATTTCAGTTGACTGATTTCCTTATATGAACTAACTAAAATGTTGTTCAGTATAGATGTGTCCTTGTAATTCACAACACCCCACCTCTTTAAAGAACCACACATAGTTCAAGAAACATTGGTAATGCAAGATTACTCCCAACGCTTCTCTGCTTCTTCCAAAACATCTTATTCAGTTTCAGTTACTAACTTTCCTTAGCATTTGCATGGATTCCTCAGAAAAACCTCTACGGTAGGCAGGGGACATTTTCTCCCGATCAAAATGTCTGTCACTGATTCAATGACAAATGTCACGTCCGTCCTTGATGAACACCTCTCTCTTCGCTTTTGAATTCGCTGGCAAAGGAGATGATGTAGGGAGAACCACAGGAGGTAATTAGATAGCTATATCGGTGTGTGAAAAAAAAAAAGTGCCTTTCCCCTATTGGAAAGGATAACTTTGATTAATAGGCTCACTTCACAATAACTGTGCAATCTGAAGCGGCGGTAAAGAGAGTTCCCATTAATTTGCTCTCGGGGGAAGTAACTCATGCTGGTGTGTAATGGACCTACAAGTGGCCATTTACCAAAAAAGTGGCCTCATTTAAATATCTGTCTAATTTAAAAAAGCATGAATTTTCTTTTTCTTTCGTTTTTTTTTTTTGGTCCTCAAAAGTGGTGCCGCTGTTACGCTGGTTTTACAGTTGTTGTTATTCAGACACTTAAACAATGAAATTGCCTTTCATCAATGGTTCTCTGTTAAATGAAAGAAGATAAGAATTCAGTGATAAAAAAATAAATATATAATCGAAGTGAAAATTCAAGCCCTGTTCTTTCTTCGGTTTTTTCTTCTCCCTCAGTCACTTCCCTTCAATCCTTTCAGTTCATCCCTCTTTCATTTAAGTTCCCTACACAGAAGAGGGAATACAAAGCCCCGTGGTTCATTATAACTTTATGGGCGTCAGTATGCCAGATCCAAACAAATACTGACACTCACCGCTATTAGAGTCCTTCTTGTTCTTTTGCGCCTGCACTTTTGATTCCATTTATGCTACTTCTACTATCCTACTGCTACCACTGATACTACGGACACTGTTATTACCTCCCACAACTACTGCCTCCCCCGCTGCAACAGCCAGCAACATGAGTGCATCGGGGCCATTCAACAATCACGGTACATTTATATAGTATGGTCTTTCCTTCTTTGCTGAGCAGTAACCCACTGTTACTGTGACGTTTCCTCCCTTCATAAGAGATGTCCCTTCCCTCTTATATCCCCTCTGTGCCAGCGCCAGCAGAGGAGGGGGGGGGGGAAACACACGATCGGCCTCCTCCGACAGTCATGACATTGCAGCTCAGGTGTGAATCATCGTAGGGAGAACACACACATAAACATATGGTATAAGCACACTGATGTAGTGTACAGCGCGCACACACCTTCATCCCCACACACAGGAATAGTTTGAGCTATCAATCTAACCCGGGCATTTCTTATTCCCAGGCCCATCTCTCCCATAGCACGTTAGTCTGAGAACTGTCTGCCCCCCCCCAAATAACCCCCCCCCCCCCCCCCAACCACCAAACCCCTTTGGAGCAAGAGACTGAGTGCTGGAGCATGTTGCCTGTCTGGGGAAGGCGCGTGCGTTTGTGAGCGTGTGTTTGTGTGTCGGGAAAAGCTCTGCAGCAGCAGTGAAGTGCAGCCAACACCGTCACCCAAACTCGCTAAGAGCCATCATTAAATGTTTAGCTTTACACTAATCTCTCGTGGACAGATTCTGTGAGTAAATGACAAGAATCTGTCAAGGCTAACAGAGTTATGTGATTAAGAGCAGATTGCAAGCAGCAGTAGTTGTATTTTTTGGGTTTCATTTAAGTATTTGGGCAAATCCGAATTAGGTGAAGGTGCTTCTTGTATTAGTAGTTTTTGTACATTCTGGAAAAAAAACTTAAGACTGGTTAAGAGGTTGTTTTACAGTGATCATGAGATGGATAATTTAGCAAATGTAATTGTTTTAGGATCCCTCTAATTTGTTTAGTTTTAGGATCCCTTTCCGCATAGACGATAAACACTGGGGGATGTCACTGGGGGATGTCACTGGGGGAAGGGCTCGAGGTGACACTTTCCTTTATTCCAAGGGAGAATTTGTCTCTTTCATTTGCACAGGGGATTCTTGTAAATGTTAACGGTTAATGTTAATCTCCCCAGAAGTGCTACGACGAGAGGTCTAGTACAAGCTATCGTCTCGGACACCAGCTTTGTTAAGTGAGTTACGATGACATGCTAGTTTCTAACACAGTCACCGTTCTGGGCACACCGCAACTTGTGAGTACACTACATGTAAGTACAAAGTCAACACTGTTGCTCTACCAACTCGCTTACTTAATGCTCCAGTATATACTCCGATACATACAAATTCAGTCGGGAATCAGAAAAAGCTTTCAGAGAGCACCGAGGATTGCTGCGTGGAGTTCTCGACTAGCTGTCCTTACCAGCGCAGCCAGGAAGGTCAGAACACTGTTCATTTAATCTCAGTGGTACTCAAAGGGAGAGAAACAAATCACACCTGTGTCCCAAACTGACCCCTATTCCCTGTATACTGTAGCATGCTACGTTCGGACCGTGCCCTGTGGAATGGGATGCCGTTTGGGGCCCCGCCAATGTCGGCTGCGAAAAGTGTGCCGGAAATAGAATCCCATTTGTATTCACTGAGTTTGCTGAGATAAATTGCATCTCATTGCAACATCCTGATACAGTGTCCAGACACGAAGATGGATGGATGATATTGTGCGTATCTTTATACGTTTTTACACAGTCTAGAGATCATTTACGCTTATCTGTCACACTGTATGTGGTTGGTGTTGAATACATTTAATGACTAAGCTGAGTATGCACACAATGGTGAAAGAACCTTTGGGGACACTTGACAATTTTCTACATTTCCGCATACACTGGGATTAAATTGATCTTCACTTAAGCCTAATGGTAGATGATTTGAGCCTTATTTAACAAATAATACAGTGATGTCTTTAATTTACATACGGAGCTAACTGATCCTATATTCAACATATTTGTTGTAAAAATGGTATGTGAAGTGTAACATTATCAAAGGTTTATGGTTTGCTCCCATATTCTGTGCATACGACGACAAACATCAAGCTTCTAACTTGTTGGATCCATTTGCTGTTTTTCTGTTTCTGTATTTTGATTTGCTCTTGGCCCAGAGGTTACTCATCACAGATGAGTAACTTCTGGGCCAGTAAGTTCCCTTTAACACATTTCAAAATGAATCCCGAAAGTGGCTTGAGTGAGTGTTTGTTTTATTTTCTCGGATAATAATTCAAAAAGTGAGAGGTCATAAACTTTAAAATGCCAAAGCATTCCCATACATTGTTATCTTCAATATACTTTTGTTATTTATAATTCCTAAAGAAAGCGTAATTGGTTATCTTAGAACCAATCGACATAGCTATTGGTCTACGTGTCAAATTCCTCTTTTAAAATGTCACACCTCAAACCAGAAATCTAGGCTGGTGATCCAGTATTTTTCTGCTACATTAGTCTATAATGAGCTCTTGGCAGATCAGTGTGTGGAGGCTGTCCCCCCTATCAAGACTGGACTGCCCATATTCATGAAAGGCTCAACTTCATTCCTACACAAAGAGACTTGCTCTGATGATTTGTGTTTTGACGTTTCACTTCCTTAATCCAAATTAATTAGCCTGCGCTGTTATTGTGGGTGAAGATACACACACACAGATTACATTCCATTCGACAAAAAAGACCTGGAATATTCCGTAGTCCTATTTTCACAGTAAAACAAAGCAACTATTGTGTTATTGGCAGCCAACAAGGACAATCACCGGATTACGTTGCCCATGAAAACACACTGAATCGGGCATTCCTCCTCGGACGTGTTGGAAGAAATAACACTTCTTGGATACCTCAGTAGTCTATTTATTACTCTTCTTTAAAAAGCAATATGAATGGCTTAGAAATATGATTACTCATGTTCAGGCTCGGGGGGGAACCATGGACAACATGGGAACATGTTAGTCTGGAGCCCCGTAATAATAATCAACACTTAGAGTAGGTGTTCATTCAAAGGAACACATAGGCTTGGCGCTAATTTGCAATACAGCCTAAGTCGTTGGCATTGGCTTTTTATATAACGTATAAGACATGTGCAGAGGCGGACAGTGAAAAGGAAAACAGAAGAAGCACGGTGACAGCAGAAAAGATGCTGAGACAGAAAGCACAAAAGGGAAACAAACAAAATGGCTAGAGCTGAGGCCCGGGGGAACTATGAATAAAAATATGATCATTTCTATATGGTAAGACCAATACATAAACGCCCTAAAACAAAAACAGAGAACCTATACTTTAACTGCATAGTACAGTAATTGTTTCACTTAAAATCAAAAATGTTTGGAGTATAGATCCAAAAGAAGACAAAAGGCTTTGCTTTCCTAATAATTACAGAGGGCCTGTAACTCCCTTTCACATCTCATTAGTGGTATTTTTCAAATGTAGTAAAAAAAAAATTGTTATTTCGATCATGGTCACTTAGTTGCATTCCAAGCCATCACACTAATTTCTGTTAACAGTTCTATCTGAAAATCTGCACAGAGCCACCATATCTTTTTTTCAGTTCACATTGCTGTCCAATTGTATTAATTCATTTGTACATAAAACGGGTCTTTTTACCTTGCAGCTATGCAAAAAGAACTAATAACTGGTCTGTGTCGGTGGCATCATGGCAAAAGGAACAGCACAGGATTGGGGTGTGTATGGCTCGAGGCCATCCAAAGTGGGGACAGGAGATGGCAGTGCCCACAGCGATGTGGCCTGGTGTAGATGAAATGCCAAGGACATCATTCAACAATAATGAGCACTAAGTACAACTGTACTAACAAATGGTGTGTGGCCTGTTTGGTTTCCTCGACAAATTGCAATTCACCAAACAACTGAATAACCATTATACGCATACCGGTAGGAGATCACCAATAACAAATACCAATTCTTATTTGCATTAGTGCATTTGCATTTTGGAACAACCCTAATCAACCACAGTCAAAATGGTCTCTTTAAATTCTGTGGGGAATATACAATGCTGTACCATGAAATACTATCTTAAATTAATATATAGAATCTAGAGATTGAAGTAGGAGTATATGGTATAGTGTCTGTGGTTGAGTATTTTGTTTGGCTTGCTTATTTGTGGCAAGCAGGTCCAGTTAAAATACACACTTTGCAACAGAGGAGAACATTAACACAATACAAGGCCATCTGTCAGAAAGCTGAACACAACATTGATTTTGCAACAGAACATTAATCCAAAACAAACAAGCAAGCTTCAACAGAATGGCAAAAAAAGAAATTGAGTGGAATGGAAAGGTTGAGTCAAATCTCAATAATATTGGAATTCTATGGTTGGGCATATGCAAGAAAGCTCCTTAAACATGACACAGTTGAAGCAGTACTGTAAAGAAGAGTGGGCAAAATTCCTCCCAGTTGATGTTAAAGACTGATGGACAGTTACAAGAAATGGCTATTTCAGCCAAACAGCAGCAATTTGATAATGTTACCATTATCTATCAATAGTGTTTTAGTGAAAATTACATACCCATACAGTCCAAATAAGTAAAATAATTTCCTAGTGGGTGTACTTTTTCACATCACTGTAAAATAACATACATATTCAAATGCAGTTTTTCTAATGAATATGGTTCATTTGAAGGCCCTGTAAATGGCAGGCTTTCCTTAAAGAACCGGTCACTGCTCTCTAGCAGTTAAAGAGTAGGCTATGAAATGACGAGGGTGATTACAATTGTGTGGAATGGCATGAGTAGGAGTAGCCTAATATTGTAAATGATCTGTCAGTGGAACAGGCTGTCTAGTTGTCTGGACGCATCTCTTTGTCACTCAAACAGTGTGAAAAACTGTTAGCTCTAAACAATGCTACATTCTGTTCTTTGTCTGTAGCAGCGTGGAGAAGCTGAGAGGCTAGAGCAGAGCCTTACCAATAAAAGTCTCCAGAGAGGTGTGGAGACCGGCTAACTTTAGCAACAGAGTCATTGAAAATGTATTGAAAATACTGAATGTTGCCACCTATGGATAAAGCACAAACGATTCCTTGAACCAGAGACATTTTGTTTTCAGATAGAGATATGAGCCACACAAATGGGGTGTAACCATGCATTTAAAACATTTTGTCCACTCACAAAATAATCAATATTTATTGTCCTTAATCAGTACATTTCACCAGAGTAGATTTGGGGAAATTTTGAAGCGGTGGTACAAAGGCTAGCGACTGAGAATAAGCAACCTAGAACAATGAGTGCATACATTTTCGTACTCCCCTATCTCCTGGAATTGAACCCTGTCATTGCAAGTGCCTAACTCTGCCAATTGAGCTACACAAGACCATTTACTGGTTTTATTCAACACTGCAGCAGGCTTCCTAGTTGGTTTGGAGGAGAAGAGCGTTTTAACAGCAGCTTCAAGTGCCATTCGCCGGCAATTCTGGGGCCTTCGTTTTACTTCTGTCACAAGGTAGAACGTTCAGTCTTCTAATTAGGTCTGGGTTTGAGCAGGCAGTGTGGAAACAAAGAAAGACTACACTGTTAGAAGGCAGGCTTGTGTTCAGCTGTTTCAGCACATTCCACTTGATCAATGATACCTACAACATTAGTTGTTCCATTTTATGGGGCATGGTTCTGTTAGACCGTAAAGCGCGTTCCGGTTAATCAATGTTACACATTGCCATTTTAAAGCTAAATTGCTGCGAGTGGCTATTTGGCTGGCAAAGCCCAGGGAGAGGTAGTCTGGCACAGATCTAGGAAGAGCGAGTGTTTTTCCTGAACATTCTGACAATGATCAGAATTAGCGAAACACTGTAATCCCGCATGTGCCCACCTCTCCATTGAACCCAATGAACCCCTAATCATTGTCTGGTCCAGTGATGCAAGTCGGGCGCGGAAGCATCCAGCCCGGCGTGAACACGCTGCCATCAATCAGACTCACAGAGCGGCAGCTTCACGATATTTGTGAAATATGTTCATATTTTTCCGAGGTATTACGAAACACCTGCTGTATGAGGAAGTCAGGAAAATCTCAGGAGCTTCACAGCCTGTTGGATGCGATACAGCTCAGAGGACAGCAGCAGGCACAGTTGGCTGCCGGAGTGGCTACGGAAATGGAAAGAACAAACAATAGCTCACCGAGGGTTTACTTTGATGAACACATCAAAATTCCAGGAATGTTTTTTTTTTTGTAGTTAATTTGGAGACGATTGGGTGATTGGTTCACGGACACGCTCATTTAACACACGAACACACACGCGCGCGCGCACGCACGGTCGATGCGAAGCGACATGGTTAACGGTTTCTACGTTGACTTAAATCTCGGTGTATGTTGCGCCAAAGTGATTAATATTGACCAGCGGCGGTCCGTTCGCCGGACATTATCAAGGCTAATTATGTTGTCAAGTGGCTGGGAGGGGGATCGAGACAAGTTTATGTCACGACCGCAGAGCTCAGGGGCTCGCTGGTATGTAATGGCTTTCTAATGGCAACATTAGGCCACTGAATGGACAGAGAAGTACTTAACGTCTCTTGTGATTAAGGACGCAGAGCCGTGATGTCGGAGGTCAGCCGCCCCGTTTCATTGGCGGAATTACCGAGTCACATGTGGCAACGAAGGCGGAGATTGGGGCAAAGCAAATAGAGTACGTTTCGCAAATCAAACGGTCATCTGGCGCCGACTTCATTTGGAACATAATAAATGTTTAGGTTACGTTCACGCTCGCTTTGTAAGGCTATAACAAAAATATACATACAAAAAGTAGGGGATGGGAGTAGCGTCTAGTTTCTTTTTTTTTAGGTGGGGGCGGGGTGGCTGTGAAGATACACTGAAAATGAATGAGATCAAGCTGCTGTTAGGTAACATGCCGGATATCATTTAACATAACAGAGATTTTGTTCTTGTCTTCCTGATCCTCCGAGTGCCAAATTTGATATTAATTTCCTGAATGGTCACAATGAAACCACAGTGAAAGATGTACCTGTATGGATTTGAATGAATCAGTGCCCATTAAGAGAATCTCTATTGACAACAACCATAGCTGACAATGCCAGTAGGGTCCAGTAGTTGAATGTCTTGATTGGCGCAGATGCACATTCTACCTGCCCTAATCCATTCGGAGTTGTTGTAATGAGGTATGGATAGGACACATTTTGGGGAGAACAAGGTCTCAAAATAAAGGGAAAACGACAATAGCTGAATATCATACAGATCTGAGGTCCTTAAAACATTGTGGCTTACTCTTCACTTACTAAAAGCCCCAACTTTTGTTTTTATACTTTAAATGAACCACAAGCATCTTAACATGTTATGTCAGTCATAACCAAGTCATATCTTATCACAACCTGTCATAACATTATCACTTTTACAAAACAGGGTGCAGTGCAGGTTGTGACAGGTTATTTGTTTGACATTAACATTTCATAACCCCCAGAACCGACCACTTAAGGGCAAACCATTCCATTCCATCATACTTGCCCTGTGTATGGCGCCATTTTTCAGACGGGTCATTAAATGGAATGTCCTCACCCTCTGAGTCCACTAAAGACCACATAGCACTTGTGGTGACAGCAGGGGAGTTACCTCTGGTCTCCCAGCTACATCTCCAATATGTCAAATCTCATCATGGGCACCACATTCCCTCAGCTTCGATGGCTCATTCATCACCTCTCCTCCCACTTGTAACCTAAATAAATTAAATGCTGTATATACAAAATGTATGAAATGTATTACCAACATAAGTCACTCTACTAGTTGGTTGAATAGCTCTTGCAATTATCGAGCCATTTGGAGAGGTACAGAAATGGTCGTCTGCCGGACATTGCCCGGAGCCACTACGGAGCACTCCTTTTTTTAAACTGAAAGCTATCAAAATATACCTGTGGGTTAGCATGGGACAAGAGCAGGCCATACTATTACAGGAAATATCTGGGCCAGGAGCCTTGATTTGAAAGGTCACTGTCAACGATTTTGCGGAACGGAAGCCTTGTAATATGTCAATTAAATTAAATGAGACTTACAGGGCTTAGTTCCTTAACACAGATAATGTAGAAGCCTAAAAAGAAAGCCCAACAAAGATTCCCCATATATAAATGGTTTTGTGTCTAAGCAGTTCCATTTTACACCGCCACCAACTGCGTTTAGAATAGTGTTGCTGACCTGTCATAATGACCGTCTAATGATGGTAATGTAACACACTACTCTGCGGTCATTTTAGTACTTACTGTTTGTCTTTCTCAAAAGGATCTATGTTCTTTAAGAAGTTGACTTTCTTAGCAATGTCATGCTCATGGCAAGTAGTGTATGTAGTATAAGACAAGGAATCACAAGGGCAAGTTCTCAAGTTGATGTGCAGGTTTCTCTATTCTTCCATTCTCTGACTCACGGCTCTATATCAGCCAGAGTATTACAACCGTCATTCTCATGCAGTTTCTTTACACAGTGCAAACATTTTTCAATGACAACCTTTAGCAAAACCTCATTTGGTACCACATAAAATATATGTATACAAAGAAATATATAATGTACTCTCAAGTCCTACCACACTTAAAGCATGACGGTAGTTACATGCGTTTATTAGAATAAAGGGAGGCATAAGGAAGATGGCATTAGTTGGTTGTGTCGCACAATCGGAATTCATGCTCAGAAACCCTGGACACAAAACAAGACTGCACAGAATGTACAAACAAAGCAATCAACTTAAAGGTGCCCTATGCAGCATTTTCCATTCAACATATCTGATAATAACCCTCACATATCATTAGTTATGATTTTTTTCAAAGTCTCTGGCAGTATCAAGACTGACACTATCCCCAGTGCCATGGTTACAAGTAAAACGTAGAAGGCGGGACATTCATAGGCTTGTACTTCCTTGAAGGTGTGTGAGGTGAAGGCCAATGACAAGCTTTGTTTGGGTTGATGTAGGCTTACACTGAGCGCTCCAGAAGCCAAAATACAGAAGCAACACTAGCATCCAAGAAAGCACAAAGTAAAACAATTGTGGATTGTGCATTTATTAGATGGAGGGAGCTATAGTTTGTTTGAACAGAATTGCCTACTTTTCTACTCGACAAGTAGGTTACAACACCTCATTTAGCTATTTGGCCAGATAGTCAAGGAAAGCTAAGTGAAAGTTACTAGATTGATAATGAATAATGAAACAATTATTCGATGTAGAAAATAATTCACTGTTCTTGTTTATTTTATTTGTGTGAGCGCGGATATGTTTTAGGAAGGTTTCTCCAGTCTTTGTTCGAGATGATAAGCGGATGTTAGTTAGCTAAGTTGTGTCCGAACAGACACTCCTTGAGTCCATTTGCAGCTGGAAAATTGTGTTACAACCTGATGTTCTCTGCAAAAGTTAAACTAGCATAAATTGTGGGTTATTTGACCAAACCTAATACATTACTCAGAAGAAGCAATTACATTTCCATTTAGCTAGATTTAGCCATGTGCAAACTGGTCAAAATGCAGATATTATTGTTCCAGCTAGCTAGCATGATTAGGGTTCCATGTTCGCAAGCTAGACATCTACGAGTCTTCCGAAATATGGCAATGCAGCTAATGTAATAGATAGCCCAACATGACGTTTTGATTGGTTTCACTGTTCACTTTGTTTATTCTGTGTTCTGTAGTTATGGAACGGACCCATCAATTTCGACCTAAAACGAATGTCTGTGTTCATTGCTCCAGCATCAACAATTGCAGGTTACTCTGATTCAGACCTGTCAGCATGCTCTTAGTAATGATAGCTCTTAGTAAAGTTGGCGTGAACTTGCATAGGGCACCTTTAAGTTGTTGTCCTTAACACATAAACAATAATCAATAGCTCAGTAATAACTATACACATACAACTATATTTCCTTAACCAGAATTACACAATGAGTAGTTTTAATAGGCTACAGGAAGGCTCCAATACTTAGACCATGCATTTTTTACACTCACGTGAACAGCGACATGAAAAGTATCATACTCAAAAGCAATGCTTTCTCTATATCCTGACAGTTTTTTTCTTTCTATCAACATGTCGTGTATATTTTACTTTTGACAGGATTATCTAGCTTTGTTAGCACATACCAGGATACTTCTGTCACAATTCGAACAACAAGATGACAGTCATCCCTCCAAATCTGCACTCTAGTTCTAGAATCGATTTGATTTGAAGTTCACGAAGAAGCCAACATAAGTCCTTTCATATCTTACACAGGTTATCTAAACAAAATTGGAGCTACACAGAAAAAGGGTATTAACGTTATTTAATATATCCGTCTTATTTCTGTAACGTTAACCTCCGTAGCTCTGTAGGAAAGTGAGCGATCACCATTCCACCAACAATGCTCAGACCCTAGGAGACGCCAAAAATGATTAACTTCTGCTTTTGCAATGAAATACTTATTGTTCAAATAACAGTTCTCACTATTCAAATAAACCTACCATTAAAATTATAGACTGATAATTTCAGTCAATCAGCCGGGGATCAAATAATTTTTTCCCCTCACTGTAAATATGTATCATATCATAAGCGTATGTTGGCTATTATTGTATTACTTTGATAAGGCATGCTGAGATAATATTGTATACTGATGTGCAATCTATATGTTTCTTAACGTGGTCTAGTGTTCAAAGCTGCTACCTCTAGTTTAGCTAGCTGTCCTACTGCTATTTAAGCACACTCTCTAATTTGTCTATACAATATTATTTTCTCTATCAATAAAGAATACAAACATGCTCATAATTATGAAAAATAATATTGTATTATAATTTGTGTGAACCACGACTCTGCTAGCAATGTTGACATGTTTCTTAATTTTAGTTTTGCTGCTGTTCCCATGCCTCCGGCTAGAATATATATTCTGCACTCAGTAAAAGAGTTTCTGTATTCATGCAAAACATTAGGTATAACATTAGGTGTTGTGATATCGCTCAACTATTCAAGCAAGACAACTGTGTGCTATCCTCTATGTACGCCCTCCAAATTTGCTTGGTTAACCTAATCACTCGGTGTCAGCTGTGCTCTGTGTAAAGCTCATACCCTGATCATTGCATTATTCTTCAGCTCTGTTGTTTGCCACACGCTAATCGCTAATGTACGTGGGCCTGTCGTAGCTTTCGGTTGCACTCTGTGTAGCCAGGCAAGAAGAAACATTAGCGATTTGCGCTACTAACCGGGGTTACAAACTGGGGCCTACAATGTATCTCACTTAGTGCAATGTGCTGGCTACAACAGAGGCACCTAGACTATGAGAAGAGGATCGGGTCGGTGGTGTGAACACTGTGCACCGTCCCGCGCAGATGTGTTCCCATCCTACGGCAGCCTGTCTCTTTTGGAGCACTCGGAAACGACATCAAACAGCCAACCGCAGGAACAGCGCACCGAGAGAGTTTGAGAGATGAAGGGGAAGAGAGAGTACGTGAGGGCAGAGGAAAAAGGCTCAAAAGAAGAGGAAAAAGAGGGGAACGAAATAAAAGTGTGAAGAAGTTGTGGACAATAAGGAGGGCCGTTATAAGGGATGTGTCAGGCACCAGAATGAACGCTGGACAGTGAGCTTGAACCGGGGATGTCTGCAAAGGCCTGTGAACAGCGTCTCAGTGGCGTGTAATCAGAGAGGGATGGACACAGAGGACCTCATGCATAATTCACGTGGCATTCTCACTGAATGTAGACCCGCTTCTCCTCCTCACCGACTCCAGCTCTGCGACGCCTGCATGGAACCGCAAGAACATCAGAGACAGCACACGACGCACACACACAAACTACACGTCCCTCCCATGGCCTAGATGTGACTAACTCCCCAGGGTTGGAGAGACTTATCTGATGGCTGAATAAATATTAACATACGGTTCCCCTCTGTTCTACTCTGTTTGTGCTGATAGATACTGTATCTTTCTGTTTCTCCCTGTGCCAATCTGTTCAACGAATAAACATGTAGAATAGAAAGGTGTCTCCAGGGCGGGATTAAGTAATCACAGACATAGGGGTTTAGATATTTAACAGCTGCCCCCCCCCCGGTCGCACCATACACATATTGTCCTTACGTTCCTAATAGTAAAGACGCCATTTAACTATAAACAGGGATCACTTTTCTTTTTTCCCACCCCCATTATGGGTCAAGGCAGTAAAAAAGAGATGTGTTTCTGCCTCAAAGGCCCACTAGGGGCTGGGGCCAAAGGGCTTATAGCCACTGTAAGGCCCTGGATGTGTCACATATAAGACACTTAGTTTCTCTATTACATAATTTTTTTTTTATTCAGCCAGAAAATCAACTTTATGCCAACAGTAGCAGTCTATAGTTAATAAAAAATAAAAATCAAGTGTCTGAATAGTGGAAGTGGAAAAAAGAAGAGACTGTAAACTTTTCTCATATCATATTCACAGCCCTGCCTCGACGGAATCCGCCCTTTGTCAACCCGAAATGTTGCATTTTTGTTTTCCCTCTCATCATTTAAAATGCCGAAATATGTATAATTAATATTAATGCCTCTTACAGTTTCAGTTGTTTTCAGGAAGGGACGGGATTGTGTATCCGACCGTTCTCATTTCAAGGTCACTTGTAAGCTGTACTCCCAAAAGGTACACATTTAATCATTTCATAATTCCTTTCTCCAATTTTTAATGAGGGCTTTTAACATGGTGCTTGACAGTTGCTTGTATAGGTCAGTTAGATAATGAATTAGTCATGTTAATGGGCTTGAGAAATGCATTGTAATTGATGGACTCTTTAAGGGTAACTTCACATTTGTTTAAATTTAAAGTAGTCTATGGGCCAAGAGAAACCAAAATGATATGTTCAGTTACAAACGTCAGCTAACATCAGCAACAGCTAGCCATGGAAGAAATGAAGCCTTGTACAAATATTCATTATTTAATGGCCAAATCACTTTCATGTAACATCAAACACCAAATGTGCTTGGACATTTAGGTAACAGAGATTGTAGTTGCAGTTGTTTGTTATATTATTTCAAAACCTGTACTCTCATTACTTTATATGTGTTAAAGGAAAAAACATCACTAAGGAGATGGAGCAACATGAGCTACCAGGTGAGCCTCAATACCCCTTGGCATAGATCTTAAGAGTCTCTGGAACTCTACTGGAGGGATGGAACACCATTCTACCAAATGATAATCCGTCACTCAGTGTTTTGATGACAGTGGTATCGAGCGCTGTGTAAAACGTTTCCCTTAAAATTTCCCATAGGTGTTCAACTGGGATGGGATTCGGTGACTGCGAAGGCCATAACATATGATTGACATTATTATCATACTTACCAAACCATTAAGTGACCCCTCGTGCCCTCTGAGTTGGGGCGCTGTCATCCTGGAAGAGACGGCGACCATCAAGATAGGACTGTTTCAGAATAACTTCCCTCCAAGGGGAAGAAGTGAACCCAGACCATGTGTTTGGTAATGAGGGGTTCATCCACTGCAACCCTGTTATAACATCTCTCTCTCTGTGGAGTTCTTGACAGATTGTTCCTGCTGACAAATTCTGATCACGTACTGCACTGGCATTCTCAGTCACCTGGGAGCATCACGGTCATCGAATGTGTGCTTCCGCCCATTATTTCCGACCCTATTTACTGATGTCTTTACCCTGACTCTAAATGCAGATGTAACATTAGTCTCTGTTCCTATTGAAACACTAGCCAGTTCAGTGTTTGTGACTGAAGTTCTTGCCATTCATGCCCCAATAAATGACCTCTCTTCACTCAAATCGTTTCCTCTTGCCACCTTAAACCAAAATCCAGCTCAGCATTTTTCTACACGCCACAGAGCCTAATAGGATGTTATTTGCCTAATTGGACTCTTAGTATCTCACCCGGCACAGCCAGAAGAGGACTGGTCACCCCTCTGAGCCTGGGTCCTCTCTAGGTTTCTTCCTAAAATTCGACCTTCTTAGGGAGTTTTTCCTAGCCACTGAAATTCAACACTACAGTTGTTTGCTCCTTGGGGTTTAAGGCCGGGTGTCTCTGTAAAGCACTTTGTGACATCTGCTGTTTTATAAATAGATTTGATTGATTGATTGATTTGCTTAACTGTATCATTCAGCACACCCGTATGGAAGGATCTGCATTCGTATGTAAGCATCTACATGTACCTTCACTCATTTATTCAGGGTTTTTTCGTTTTCATTTGTCACCCATCTGTAGTTTGTTTATACTACTTCCAGAGCCCTGTTGGACAGACGCTGCGCTCTGTGAAACCTCCATCGAATCAATGTAACATAAATCATGTATCGGGCAAATTTGGGGATATCTTATTAATGATTGTCTTGACTCAACACCACGATGACCCAGGCTCCTCATTGAATGTAGTCGGTAAATATTCTCCAGTCATTTTCCATTTGATACTGATCATTCATGTCGAATTGCTAAATCTAGCATCTCGAGAACTAATCGGGGAGAAATCTACCACGTACAGTTGTAACCTGAACAGCTTCTCCCGGCCTCTAGGCTTGACAAACCATGTCAAACTATAATCTCCGCTTTAACTTCATGTATTATTACGACGCGTCTTCTTACAAAGCCACAGGACCGGTCGGCACTTTGTATTGTATTTCAGTTGTCAGACAAAATGGCGGGGGCCGACGACAGGCACATTCGTTTTCCTTTGTTAGACAAGAATAGGCAATTATTGACGTGCCCTCTTCCTAAGTGTTCCCCAGGCCGGTGGGTTTGTTGTGACAAGTGCGTCGTGGATGTTCATGGCTTACGGCGCCTCACTGTAAGGGGTGCACGAACACGCGTTACAATGCGGTGTGTACGCCCCCACCCCCCTCCTTACCCAAATTACACACCTAATATCTCTCTGTTTCCCCCGTGATGCGTCCGGATAGTTGGTGGGGCACAAACCATTTCAAAATATAGGATACATACCAGTAAAGCTACAAAACTCCCTCTTGCTACTGATGTGTTTATTTAACACGTCAACAAACAGCGTGGCTCCACAAAACACTTTTAAAGAAAGAGCGGCTTGCTTCTACCAGGTGTTGTAGTGCACATACTGGAGAGAGAGAGAGCGAGAGAGAACTTCTTGTGTAATTGCTCTCCTTCTCTCTCACACACAAGTAAAATTCCCACTGTCACATTTACAAACCTAAATTAGGAATGCAACCAAGCTCAGAACCAATGTGCCTACAGGGCCATAGGCGAACAGCAATGAGCTCAAAACCACTGAAGGCCACAACGAAGCGGAAAGACAACTTTTTAGGGTTACAGGTCCATTCTATGACAACAACCTTAATAGACAAGCATGGACACACTGACACTCATCACCACCTATATCAAAAGTTCCTCTCTGACTCGGATGTCGTCATAGGTGTTGTTATGATAATTTTCAGCAGAGTGACGGTCTCAGCAAAAGCCTCCTTTAGGTTGTTCTCATGGATGGATCTTAACAGAGACAGGGCCGTCTTACCAGTGTGAAGCTCAATGTGGCTGTACAGAGTGGTCAGCTCAGACTCGTATCCTAGAGGCCATAGTTTCACCGCACAGTCAAGCTCAGATGTAGGGAATGACAGGGCAAATTGTGGGAAGAGCGAGCTGTCAACCAACTTGGCAGCGATCAGGTGGTCACTTTGTGAAAACATCTACTCCACCTGGGAGGTGACTGTGTTGCATGCCTCCTTCATCACTGGCGCTGTGTTGGTTACTCGTCGGCCTGGCTCGTCTGTTCCATCGTGAACGGTGGCAGCCATTCATCAGTTTGCTTCCGCATATTCTGGACATTCTCCTTGAAATGGATGAGCACACTGCTGATACCAGATGCATCAATGCTCCGTTTTGCAGTGTGGTATGAAACATCAACTACTGGCATAAGGAAGAAAGACAATTGGATGTATTCCTCACTTATGGTGGCCTCATCCCATCCTGGTTGTGTGCGTATGTCCTCTATACACAGGAGCAGTGCAGAGCGGTTTTCCCAAACTGCATTGACAGTTCTACTTCTAAAGTTCCATCGTACAGCGGGTGTCCTTAGAATGCATGTCTGTGTTGCCTCAACAATTGCTGCAAAACAATCTCCTGAACTCCAAACTGAATGTCAGAATGGGAAAGAAAGGTGATTTAAGCAATTTTGAGCGTGGCATGGTTGTTGGTTCCAGACGGGCCGCTCAGTTACTGGGATTTTCACGCACAACCATTTCTAGGGTTTAAAAGAATGGTGTGAAAAGGGAAAAACATCCTGTATGCGGCAGTCCTGTGGGCGAAAATGCCTTGTTGATGCTATAGGTCAGAGGCGGATGGGCTACAACAGCAGAAGACCCCACCGGGTACCACTCATCTCCACTACAAATAGGAAAAGAGGCTACAATTTGCACGAGCTCACCAAAATTGAAGACTGGAAGAATGTTGCCTGGTCTGATGAGTCTCGATTTCTGTTGAGACATTCAGATGGTAGAGTCAGAATTTGGCGTAAACAGAATGAGAACATGGATCCATCATGCCTTGTTTCCACTGTGCAGGCTGGTGGTGGTGGTGTAATGGTGTGGGGGATGTTTTCTTGGCACACTTTAGGCCCCTTAGTGCCAATTGGGCATCATTTGAATGCCACGGCCTACCTGAGCATTGTTTCTGACCATGTCCATCCCTTTATGACCACCATGTACCCATCCTCTGATGGCTACTTCCTGCAGGATAATGCACCATGTCACAAAGTTCGAATCATTTCAAATTGGTTTCTTGAACATGACAATGAGTTCACTGTACTGAAATGGCCCCCACAGTCACCAGATCTCAACCCAATAGAGCATCTTTGGGATGTGGTGTAACGGGAGCTTCGTACCCTGGATGTGCATCCCACAAATCTCCATCAACTGCAAGATGCTATCCTATCAATATGGGCCAACATTTCTAAAGAATGCATTCAGCACCTTGTTGAATCAATGCCACGTAGAATTAAGGCAGTTCTGAAGGCGAAAGGGGGTCAAACACAGTATTAGTATGGTGTTCCTAATAATCCTTTAGGTCAGTATATATCGCAACACAACCACAGTTTGTGATTTACAGGAGACATCAGTTGTCTCGTCTGCCTGTATGGCAACAAATTATGTCTCGTCCACTTGCTTGGCTATCTCCTCCCTGTACACTTCATACATACAGTCTAACAGTTTGTTTTGTACAGTGCTAGATGTCCCTTTGAAGATGGGCTGAGTGTCATAGTGCCTCTGAAGTCTCAAATCGCTCTCACACAGTCTCGAAAATGCTTCTGAATATTCCAGGATTCAGGGAGTCCACCGACTCGTCGTGCCCCCACTGTGCAGTTTCACATTTTCCACACAGTTTAATACATGTTATGATCCGACTGAGAACGTACATGTTTTCCTCCACCTGTTTGTTATGCTGCTCAATGGAGCACCTGTATGCACTGTCAACTTGGGCTGCGACATTTACCCTTCCAAGTAAGCCCAATTTCACAGCATTTTCCAGGTGACTCCCGCTGCTCTCATGTTTTGCAATCCTCTCTGAAAGATGTTTCAAATCTTTGTAACCCATCCTCGACCAAGTACCATCTCCACCAAATAGCAGACATGGAAAACAGAAGAGTGCTTCTTTTGTATGCTAACCGTTTTCTCCAAATTAAGTGTTTCAAACATGTCATCAAATTTGTGTGATCTACATTGATCACACTAACATTCTGAGCATGCGTATTAATATTTTCACACCTACAATGTACATTGCATTGTGAGATAGGGGCTAGCCACATAGCCTATGGCCTACTACTGCAAACTTAAATCGGCAGAACGCAGTCTGAAGCAGCATGGCAGGGACCAAAGAACATGAAATAAAATCTTAACACAAATTATATGCAATTCAGGAAGATGCTATAGTCAAAGATAATAAATTATAGGAAGTAATTTTAAAGAAATAAAAATTACAACAAATTTTGTTGCAGTTCTTTCTGTTGACAAAAGGTGGGGCTGTGCCCCACCTGCCCCTAAAGACCAATCGCCCCTGAGCGTAGCGAATACACCTGCACACCGCTAAAGGGTTTCAGTGAGTTTGGCAATCTAAAGACATCACATCCGAAGCCTTTTGACGCTACTCATTTGCTGAGGATGCTAAATCATTGTGTTCTGACGGCAGTGTGCGTTCCGGTTTACCACACTCTATACACACATGCATCTGTTCCACTCCTCTTTTTCAGTCTATATTTACTACAGTGCCGTCAATAAAGCACAGGGAGGTATTTACATCCGCTAAGTCTGCAATGCTGTTTTGATTGAATGTAGCTAGCGCTAACCATTCTTTTGTTGCCGAAGAGCTATGATCTATTTAATGGAGTATGAAGGCATTCACAGGCAATTTGTGCCGAGAGCTCAGCCAAAGATCTCCATGAATCATCATAACAGACAACTGACAAGAATAATCTATATTAGATTATCTTTCCAGTCACAAATCCCCACAGGAGTAAAAATAGATGAACGCCCTAATCTTTCATGACATTGTACTATTCTTTCCCTCCACTTTAGTTTTTTGTTTGTTTGTTTGTTTAGCAACCCGTCCCATTTCTGAGTGCTGCTGTGTCATTCAATATGAGTTGTGTGTCGATCCTTCAGTTGGACTGTAAACAGGGATCTGCTCTCTGTTTCTTGTCTCTTTGAGCATCCTGTCTTGAAAGGGGTTTCACACTGTGGTCTGGGCTGGTTTGGTGATTGATTTCCCTTCCCTTGTCCTCGTCGGAGCTCTGTCTGTGGCAGGTGAGGAGACAGCTGTACTTCAATAGGACTGTGGCTGCAGGAAACACACTAATCGCATACGCTAGCATAAACAAACACACACACACAGACATGTACACCTGCCCCACTACTAAATATCAGAAGCAAGTATCCAGTATCTATTTCGCAGCCTCTTGTAGCAGGACTTGTATTCCCATAGCTACCACAGCGTTGCAGAATTGCCACACTCCAATGAGGTTTATTGTGTGTATATTCAGTCCGTTCGGCAAGGAGGCCCCATTCAACCATGTCCCGGCTCCCCTACAAATCACATTAATGGAGAAAGTGACGTGACTAATTGTTTGCCGAGTCAGATCCATTACCAGGAGAAAGTGGGGGGAAAAAATCAAAATGGGAATAAAGTAATGCATAGTGGAGCGGTTAATAATAATGAATAAATCTCGTAGCGGCGGTGGAGAAACAGCCTCAACGCCGTCTATGTGAGGAAAGAGGAAACGGTGTCAAAGTGACCTGAAGGTCCAGTTTGGGTACCATGGTAAGTTTAAGTGACAGACCCGTTCCACAGCCTAATTGACTCTGAGACTGTTGGTTTAGAAATGGTAAGGATCCACTGTTCCATCTGTCAGGACTGGGCGGCTGAGCTCCGTCCGGCCCCATTCAACATGCCTGTCCCCGGGGCCTCACGGGACCCCGGACCCCTCTGTGACTGGCAGCCCGTAGACGTACAGTAGACAGAGTGCCGGAGAATTATTAAGAAAGGCAGAAGGAGTGAAAGGAGGAGAGCCAGAGAGAAATCCTAAAAGACACATTCCTCCTGGAGAAAACTAAGTCAAAGCTGCTGCTGCTAGGCAGGTCAAGCTTGTGCCCTGTGCTGTTGGATAGAAAGCAAATCATCCAATGCCACAGTTATAGGCGAACTGGCATGATCGAGATATGTGACGCAGATTAGTTTGCAGTCTCCCAAAACTCTGAAGTGCTCCTATTTACACCTGGCATTCCATTTTGACACTATACGTTCCTTTCATCAATCCCACATTTTTAAGAAGCAGTTTTTTGCACCCCAAGCACTATGTTGTCGTTAGTGGATGGAAGTTTAGAGCCTTAAATATAGTGAGACAGTTAGTGGACAGAGTGTGTAGGGGAGTTCCAATGACTATGACTCTAATGGACAGAATTGATCTTTCCATTTTACTTCTCCCATAAGGGCTGAGTTACTGCTGTCCAGGAGGGCTGGATCCGTTCTGGTTTTGGTTTCTACCTGTTGGTTGATTGCATTCCTGTGGTGTCCAAGGTCTGAATTAGCCGGGAAAGAGAAGGCAGTGATGAAAAAGTTTCTCGGCACTCAAGAACCACAGTTGTTGTCTCCCAGGAAGTCTATTTCTGACCTTCATTAAATTCACATATTTGCTTTCAGTAGCGCAATACAATTTGACACTAAATCATCCTAAATAAAAGATGTGTATTTTCCCTACCAGTGGTGTGTTACTATCAATCTGACATGTTGCATATTGAAATTTGTCTACAGAAAAGGTAATTAAGTTGGCATTTACTAAATATACTGCATATTTGAAGTTCAAAGTATTTCCAGGTTTTAAAGTTAAAGGATTTGTCCCATTGCTTTATATTACAAGCGTGGCAACCCTTTGTCAATGTGCATTACATTAGCTAACAGTTCATAAATGCTATATGTTGCATATAGAATAGCCTTCAGGAAAAGCTTACTGGGAATAAGAGAAACAATTGTTATTGTTAGCAGCCAAATATTTCAGAAATCAGAATCACTACAATACATCAGAATCACTTCAATAAGGTATATATTTACACATACACAAAATGTGACAACATATAAGCAAGAAATCATCCCAAATCTATGCAGAGTTTACCTACAATAATATACAATGGGTGTTGGGCATATAAGAAACTGACTATTTACAGTATGCTTTTACAATTAATTACTATATTTAAACTTTTATACTCAGTGGGTATCAAAGCCATTTTATTATGTTGGTGTATAAAGAGTCTGCAAACTTTGCAGTGGTTTGGAACTGAAGTGCAGCCATTCAGAAATGATTATTATATATTCTCCATATGAACAAGAACGTTATAATGCACTTGTCATTTGCTATGATGTCATCCAAGTATTACATTACATGCACAAATGATCAAAACCAAACACTTCCTAGATTTAAATGTGATAAAATAAAAAATTATTTGCAGAATTAAAACAAAACCATGTCCTCTTTGGCACAGAGAGCTAAAATCACACAGTCTACGCACACCTCAATGTCTTATAACTAAGTCAAAGAAGTTTGGCAGTGATGTTCTATGCAAAAGATTCATTCGTTTTGAACGGCTCTTTTTAATGACTCAAGAGTTGTGATTTATTTTTGTTTAGTTATTTGCTGGACCGACACAGAGCTGCTTCAGAGTGCAGTGATCGAACCAAAACCTGTTCTCACACGGGATAGCAATTCCTCCAAACGGGAATGAGGTACAATCATGTGATTCAATGTGCACATGCTCAGTTTAGTACTAAACCCTCAAATTTAAGAGCAAGTCCCTTGACGAACAAGCACGTTACAAGTAATGCAGAACATGGGGTGAATTGTAACACTACACTCCAAGCAAACGGTGTAGAGTAAGCAGGTCTATTAAAACCTAATCTGATTGGTTAGAAACTGGTCCAGTTATCCAGAGCTCATTCCTTCTCTCTCCTGGCTTGCAAATCACTGTTCACACATCTGCAAATCTTTATATCACCGCAGTGTTGTAAATGACTGACAAAAATCTGCCGGGAATGACTGACAAAAATCTGGCGGTAATGACTGACAAAAATCTGGCGCTAATGAATGACGGATCAAAAAATTTTTTATTTATTTGTGTGTAGGTTCACAACTCATATCTACATGTCTGGGACCGTTTACAAATGAACTTTTGTTTTTGGTCTGTTCACCAAATGATCAGCTCCATCCTTACAAATTGTGTTTACAGCTAATAACTTTTTCTCCTTGTGCAACTATTTTTGTCAGTGATTTACCTCCACACTTGTGATTTCAGGTTAATGGAAGTCTCACAAAACTATTTTTAATTGTATCATTGATTTATTTAGAATAAGGAAATGAATGAATAAATTAACGAACGCCTCAATGAAGTATATTGATTTGGACTCCTGTTAAATGGTGCCATTGTGGGTGATGAAGGGAGCTGGGGCCAAAGGGAGTTGGGGCCAAGTATGAATGGAAAACCTGCAGACAGCTTTTGGTGAACTGAATATAGTACAATGCTTGTTACCTATTCCATCCTAGACCTAGACCTTTGCTCCAGGGTGATTTATAGCTGCAGTGGATGGATGCTCACCTTTGAGCTGGAAGTTGGCAGCAAGTCCCACCATAACGAGGGCAAGACCTTGGGAGCAAACAGCTGGAAAATGTTCTGAAAATAACAATGATTTCATTACATTTTGAGATTCATTCATTCTGGCAGGCTCCCGGGTTATTTCCAGTGGCTGCAAAATTAAATAAATACAGCAATCTGTTCTCGGCACTGCTAACTCAAGCCAGCGCTTCTTCGGTTTTTGGCTTGGAGACAGCAACACAACGGGTGAAAACGCGACGACAAATATGTGTCCGACACTTGAATGCACATTAATGCTGATTTGTACCAGTGAAAGTCTCTTAAGGACCCCAAAAAAAATGTCTCAGCAACAGTTAAGAGAAAAACTCATATTGTGTCTACAAGGCCCACCAGGGACGAGTAATGCTCCTCAGAATCACCAGTCCAGCGGCTTATGCAATTTGTGAATTTAATTATACATGGGCACTGGGCAGCAGTGAACTTTGCCAATATAGCAAACTAGTCGGCAGCACCATTATGGGACTTCAATTCCAGCTGACTGCTTTATTCACTACCCTGGTTGAATCTTCCAAATGTCACGGCCCGATAGGGGACTTCAGATGAAACTACACTGAACTAATATTCAAAATTGCTTTTTTTTTTTTTAAACATTCTAATTTTGGCACGCATGCTGTGAATGTTTAATGTCTGAACACAAAATATATGACTGAATGTTTTACTGAACGCAGACGGGGTTTTTCCCCAAACTGGTCCATTTTCTGTTCCCTGAATGTAGATTAAAGATATTATGGAAATCTCTCAATGCTGTAGAGTTCTGTTTCTGATCTTGGTCGTGCTTTAAAGGAAGAGGAGAAACATGGTTAACCTTCCTGTGACTGGTAATGTACAACTGTACAGAAACCAATGTGTATTATCTCAAATGGGGCTGTCATCTATACAGATGTTTTATTGCACATGAGAATGACTTTGTTTACTCTAGAAGTGCTTTATCAATGACCCCATTCAAAATTGAATATGCCTCTTTCAAATCACCAGGGAAATATGTCAGAGGTGTTCAACATGATCCAGTGTTAAAATGATTCATTAAACAATCCAAAATGTACCTTGCATTGTACTAAGATATGAGAAGACAATGTCATTATTTTATATAACATTTATGCCTAGTTGAGACTAGCTTGAAAGAATCACCAGTCCTTATTATGTGTAGGTGGCTTGGCAAATGTATTGATTTGCCAGCCAGTATTATCCCCAAAAAATCAGTTCATTGTGAAGTAAATGGCTCCTTAGACGACACGTATTTATTTGAAGCCTATATTTACATACTTCAGATTATTCAAAAAGCAATGTGTTTGCTTTGTATTGCAATACATCATTCACTGTTTACTGTTTCACTGAACATTTCCAGTTATTGCATTTCTCACTGAGTGTGGATACATGCACACAACAGTGTGATTATGGTGGCTAGTCAGGTTATTTCGTTTGGTTTAAATGTTTATATGCTTTGCATGATTAACTATTTCCCATATCATCCTGTTTACGCCGACACATCTAAAATCAGGCCGGTGATGACGGATGGGTCTTGAAGAAATACAGAAAGTCACCAACCTACATAAATGTTCTACCACAGCAAGTTATTTTTGGGAAGCCTATCGGATTGTGTTTAATTGTGTATCCTTTTTTTTTTTTTAAGAATGCATCCTTTCAGAACATGGGTGATACGGGTGGAATGCTTTGCTGGCACATTTGCCAGAGAACTAAAAGCAATGGTTTAAAAGCATTGGTCAGGAATGGCTAGCTTTTCTCATAGGCCACCTGGTAGAATTAGTCATGAGGCCAGGAAAATTACTTCGGGTAACTTGGTCAAATTAAGTTTCCTACATCACTATGTTGGATATGTACTGCAATTCAAACTTCCTAAAACAAATTTGGCAGACCATCTGTTTAGCCATTTCCCACATGTGTTTTACAATCTGTTTCTGTGCACAATGGCAGCAATGGACAATTTCACTGTAATTTCTAATAATTTTCAATAATTACTACAGGATAATAGGTCCTAAAACTCAAAATTGAATTGGTAAATGATCCATGGTATCTCCATCTTAAAACAATTCAATATGTTAACTTACTTCAAATGACTAATTGTCAGAGAAAATTAGGGAATTGACTCTGGTATGCTTGCTTAAATTTTGGATGTATGTATTTAAACACGTGTATTTAAACAGTCCCAATATATTGGCTGGCTTCAGAAGCTGTTTGGCATAGGTGCCTGTCATTTCTAGTAGGGGCCTGTGTGTTTGAAAAGGTCAGAGTTACGAGACAGCCATTGTGTGCTTTCCTCTGCTCAGACATTGTCTGCAACAACCAAAACCAGTACCATGCAGTTGGTATGCAGGTGGTGTTTGGCAGATTACTATAACTTATGATGTGGTTAGCTTAATATATCTTAATTACCTCCCAACTGTTCCAAGATCTGTTAGGTGTCAGTGACGCCTGGGCAAAGGAACGCAATTGTTTCAGCCATGTGTGTTTTTACTTTGTTACAAGGTTGGGGTCAACTCTTTTGATTTTCTGACAATGATTAGATTACTCAGTTAACTGAAAAGTTAAAGTTATACAGCATTGAAACGCTCTTACATTTTTTAATTTACATTAAAATCCTAGCTTTCTTTTTTAACCCAAACCTGCTTTGTTAATCAATCAATCAAATGTATTCATAAAGCCCTTTTTACATCAGCAGTTGTCACAAAGTGCTTTTGCAAAACACCCAGCCTGAAAACCTAAGGAGCAAGCGTTAAAGCACAGTGGCTAGGAAAACAGGCAGGATGTCAATCCAGTCACATTGCCAAGCAACAACCAAAGGGACACCAACCAACCACAACCATACTGAAATGAGTGCTAAGTATTGCCAGTAGAGTTCACCCCAACTGCACGATGTGCGCAATGGAGAGACAACAACAAGCCAGTGCTGTGATGAGTCTTTAGTAGACACTTCAACATTTGCACTGAGTCTGCTTTTCTAACCTTAACTGGCAGATCATTCCACACACTGCAAACAATATATGGCTTATCAAGTATATTTATTTTATTTTCAGGTTAAAAAACCTACCATCCTTAAAATGTGGAATGGTTTTCTTAACAAGCTAGATTATACCTTTTGTTTTTAGAAAATATGCAAATATCACCTCAAATATAGTTAAAATGTCTTGTTCCATTGGCAACATTTTTGCAGTGCAGTAGTGGAGCTGTATGAGAGAAGGCCCTGCCTCCGGCTGTTTTTTTAGAAATTCTAGGTACAATTAGAAGGCCTGCATCTTGCGATCTTAGGTTACGTGTTGGTATGTATGGCTGGATCATTTCAGTGTGGTAAGTAGGAGCCATGTATTGATTTATAGGTTAACAATAAAACTTTAAAATCAGCCCTAGCCTTAACAGACAGCCAGTGTAAAGAGACTGGTACTGGATTAATGTGTTCAAATAATGTTCAAGTTAGGATTCTAACAGTGTTCAGCAATAATTAAAGTTTATTCATTGATTTATCAGGGTAACTGGAGAGAAGAGCATTGCAGTAGTCTAATCTATAAGTGACAAAAGCATGGATTCGTTTTTCAGAATCAATTTTTGATAAAAAGTTTTTCAATAAGGTATCCAAGTACTGTAAAACAAATCTCCCAGTAGTTATTTTAAGCCTTTTAAAGTATTAACAAGCTTTCCGGAAGGGTTTTATTTTGAAGACCGTCTGATGATATTCTTGAGAAATGATTTTACAAGAGAGGTGTATCTCATCTATGTAAATCTCGAAATCATACCTGATTGCATCTCTGAAGTGAAGTGTGTCTTGGGCACCATCAAAGAAAATTATTATCAGGCAAAATAAACTGTTTATGTGAAGTATCAACCTCATCAATCCCATATGCATTTCCTTCAGAGACCTTTCATACACATCGGTTGAGGGACCGATGATTAGCTTGATTCAAATGTGCGGTATGACAATCAGACATGCATGCACACACAAGCAACCATTTGAATGAGTGATCTTACATCTGCATGGAATATGAATTTGATTAGGATCTCAATTATCTGCTGCCAGAAACAAGAATACCAGTCTCAATAACAAGTACAGGAAGCTAAACATACTTAACTACTGTACATGTATAGCATACGGACATCAGAGGTGTGAATATGAATAACTTATACATTTCAAACATGACAATCCAGTGTAGCAGTTCGCTTCTCTCAGCACCTCGACCATGATGGTAGGACATGCCATCATGCGATATCTTAACAGGATAGCTCTTCCAAAATTCATATTTTTCTTAAAGTACACTTACCAAGAGATATTCCAGAAGGAACATAGTTATTTTTTTCAAACAATCCATTAATCAGCTCTGTCCCGGTCTGTCATTAGCGTTATTAGCATCTTCCAAATTCATGAATGGAAATGGTTTGTACCGCTATCGCATTGCATTGCAAGCTAAGAAATACTCCAAAAAAACTGTACACTGATAGATGAAATTTGTATGCATATTATTCCTATATTCTTGCTTTATATATTTCATAATTCTTACTACGTAGATGTCGTTTGCCATGTCACAAAAATGCCATTGTGCAGGATGACGCTGTGTTAATTGATAAATACATTTTGAACTTCTGGATTTCCTTTGTTTGTATCGATGTCGACTTCTGCCTGCTCATTTGCTTGCTCATGGGTCTTGAGTTGAAGTTAAATTCTACCCCCTCTGCAATTGTGACAATACCTCTCCCGAGTCGTATTGTGGGAGAATCAATTGAGCAACTTCGCCAATGAGACATACAATTTTTGCAAGAAAAATTTTAATACACAGGACAATGACCCACGTTCACTAAAAGTGAATGTAACTCCATCAAGTTACCCAGTTCAACCCAAGGAGACAAGACAGATTGCAAGTAATAATTCTGATTGCTATGTGATAATACACAAAGTACACATTGCCTCTGGATATTCTGGGCAAGGGATGGGCGTTAACAGGTTCCCCATCGCCACCTTTAGCTGCTGTCCAAGCTTCTATTCAGTAAATTCATCATCTGCAGTGGGGAGAACAAGAATTTGATACACTGCCGATTTTGCAGGTTTTCCCACTTACAAAGCATATACACTCACCTAAAGGATTATTAGGAACACCATACAACTACTGTGTTTGACCTCCTTTCGCCTTCAGAACTGCCTTAATTCTACGTGGCATTGATTCAACAAGGTGCTGAAAGCATTCCTTAGAAATGTTGGCCCATATTGATAGGATAGCATCTTGCAGTTGATGGAGATTTGTGGGATGCACATCCAGGGCACGAAGCTCCCGTTACACCACATCCCAAAGATGGTCTATTGGGTTGAGATCTGGTGACTGTGGGGGCCATTTCAGTACAGTGAACTCATTGTCATGTTCAAGAAACCAATTTGAAATGATTTGAGCTTTGTGACATGGTGCATTATCCTGCAGGAAGTAGCCATCAGAGGATGGGTACATGGTGGTCATTAAGGGATGGACATTGTCAGAAACAATGCTCAGGTCGGCTGTGGCATTTAAACACTAAGCGGCCTAAAGTGTGCCAAGAAAACATCCCCCACACCATTACACCACCACCACCAGCCTGCACAGTGGTAACAAGACATGATGGATCCATGTTCTCATTCTGTTTACGCCAAATTCTGACTCTACCATCTGAATGTCTCAACAGAAATCGAGACTCATGAGACCAGGCAACATTCTTCCAGTCTTCAACTGTCCAATTTTGGTGAGCTCGTGCAAATTGTAGCCTCTTTTTCCTATTTGTAGTGGAGATGAGTGGTACCCGGTGGGGTCTTTTGCTGTTGTAGCCCATCCGCCTCAAGGTTGTGCGTGTTGTGGCTTCACAAATGCTTTGCTGCATACCTCGGTTGTTTCAGTCAAAGTTGCTCTTCTATCAGCTTGAATCAGTCGTACCATTCTCCTCTGACCTCTAGCATCAACAAGGCATTTTCGCCCCCCCAGGACTGCCGCATACTGGATGTTTTTCCCTTTTCACACCATTCTTTGTAAACCCTAGAAATGGTTGTGTGTGAAAATCCCAGTAACTGAGCAGATTGTGAAATACTCAGACCGGCCCGTCTGGCAGCAACAACCATGCCAAGCTCAAAATTGCTTTAATCACCTATCTTTCCCATTCTGAAATTCAGTTTGGAGTTCAGGAGATTGTCTTGACCAGGACCACACCCCTAAATGAATTGAAGCAACTGCCATGTGATTGGTTGATTAGATAAATGCAATAATGAGAAATTGAACAGGTGTTCCTAATAATCCTTTAGGTGAGTGTAGAGATGTCTATAATTTTTATCATAGGTACTCTTCAACTGTGAGTGACGGAATCTAAAACAAAATCAAGAAAATCACATTGAATGATTTTTAATTAATTTGCATTTTATTGCATGATACATCAGAAAATCAGAACTCAATATTTGGTACAGAAACCTTTGTTTGCAATTACAGAGATCATACGTTTCCTGTAGTTCTTGACCAGGTTTGCACTCACTGCAGCAGGGATTTTGGCCCACTCCTCCATACAGACCTTCTCCAGATCCTTCAGGTTTCGGGGCTGTCGCTGGGCAGTACGGCTAGGCCACTCCAGGACCTTGAGATGCTTCTTACGGAGCCACTCCTTAGTTGCCCTGGCTGTGTGTTTCGGGGTAATTGTCATGCTGAAAGACCCAGCCAGGACCCATCTTCAGTGCTCTTACTGAGGGAAGGAGGTTGTTGGCCAAGATCTTGCGATACAAGGCCCCATCCATCCTCCCCTCAATACGGTGCAGTTGTCCTGTCCCCTTTGCAGAAAAGCATCCCCAAAGAATGATGTTTCCACCTCCATGCTTCAAGGTTGGGATGGTGTTCTTGGGGTTGTACTCATCCTTCTTCTTCTTCCCCCAAACACGGTGAGTGGAGTTTAGACTAAAAAGCTCTATTTTTGTGTCATCAGACCACATGACCTTCTCACATTCCTCCTCTGGATCATCCAGATGGTCATTGGCAAACTTCAGACGGGCCTGGACATGCACTGGCTTGAGCAGGGGGACCTTGCGTGCACTGCAGTATTTTAATCCATGACGGCGTAGTGTGTTACTAATGGTTTTCTTTGAGACTGTGGTCCCAGCTCTCTTCAGGTCATTGACCAGGTCCTGCCGTGTAGTTCTGGGCTGATCCCTCACCTTCCTCAGGATCATTGATGCCCCACGAGGTGAGATCATGCATGGAGCCCCAGACCGAGGGAGATTGAACGTAATCTTGAACTTCTTCCATTTTCTAATTATTGCGCCAACAGTTGTTGCCTTCTCACCAAGCTGCTTGCCTTATTGTCCTGTAGCCCATCCCAGCCTTGTGCAGGTCTACAAATTTATCCTTGATGTCTTTACACAGCTCTCTGGTCTTGGCCATTGTGGAGAGGTTGGAGTCTGTTTGATTGAGTGTGTGGACAGGTGTCTTTTATACAGGAAACGAGTTCAAACAGGTGCAGTTAATACAGATAATGAGTGGAGAACAGGAGGGCCGGAATTCTTAATGGTTGGTAGGTGATCAAATACGTATGTCATGGAATAAAATGCGAATTAATTATTTAAAAATCATACAATGTGATTTTCTGGATTTCTATTTTAGATTCCGTCTCTCACAGTTTAAGTGTACCTATGATAAAAATTACAGACCTCTATATGCTTTGTAAGTAGGAAAACCTGCAAAATCGGCAGTGTATCAAACACTTGTTCTCCACACTTTATGTATTATGGTTAGAACAGGTAAGGCTCTATCCCCCAACAAATTTAATTCCTGATCGTATTCAGAGTCAGACATAATATATACAGCTCCGGAAAATATTGAAGGGTTAAAATTAAGAGACCACTGCAAATTGAACGCTTCTGTTCCTTTTTAAACTTTTTTGGAAAGGTAAGAAAAAGGTGCAGTGGACTCAATGTTTTTCAGAGTATTTTCCTTTCCCTCTTCAGCAAATAAAGATTGAATGTCCAAGGTGAATATCAAAGACTGAATAGGTAACTTGGTTTCTAGCTAGTGAATACTAACTTTCGTTTACTGTGATGTATACATAAACTCTCCCCAAACGAACCTGTGGATTGATACAATTGTGCACAAAACTGACTGGTAAACACAGGAAGTACAGTACCTGTTTATATGAAATGAGAATTATATCACGAAAATAAAAACTTTATTTCGAGACATACAACTTAACTTGTCTAAGTTAGGAGTGTTTTAGAGTAGTTTTCCATTCATGAATTTGTACGTAACTAATAATGCCAATTACTGACTGAGACAGGGCTGAATATTGGATTGTTTTAAAAAATGACAATGTGCCTGAAGGACCAACTTGTGGTAAGGGCAGTTTCACCGACATTATTTTTTTACTCAGCTGCAAGCTGTAAGGGTTTTTAAAAAGGGAATTCCAAGGTAAAAAGTACACCAATTGATCAGCTCTTTGAAAAAAAGTTGAAAGATCTGTATCTCAACAATTCTAGATCTCAACAGTGGTTCCATGGTATGATAATGATTTTAGCGCATATCTAAACTCAAGACAAAATGTAGTATATTTAATGTATAATGTGACCACTATTGCAGCAGAAAGCCACAGCATTTGACAAGTAACTGAACTAATCTACACTTCATTTTATCCTGGAGCCGGTAAGTTGAAAAATCTGTAGTTATGTCATTGAAAAAGACAGTAAATGTAACTCACAACGCTGCTGTTGAAAGCACCATGCTCTATCAACTGTGCTACAGAAGATTGTAGTCCAAGAGACAACTAAACACCTGGAAATCATACGGTACATGCATATTTTTACAATGACTATGCAGCCGCCATTGGTTAACCAGTTAGATTTCAAGTTTTTCCATGTTGGGTGTATTCTTTGACACGCTGAGCCTACCACCTGGCCTAGCGACCTACATCAGCATTTTTTGTTGGCCGTGATTGGAAGGGCAGTTACCTATCTGAAATAAAACTAGTTAGCGTGTAACATTGCACACTCAAAGATCTATTTAAACTTTCTTCCGTGAATTTCAGATGTAGTGATATAGATTTTTAGTGCACGAATTGCTGAAGGAGGAGAATAAATGGATTTTGTGGTGGATTATCTGGCAACGCCTTTTTCGAGAAGGCATTTTTAAGAAAAGCTGAAAATTGTGAGGAAGCGTCGACCAACCCCGCTGCTTAGCTGACCTGTACCAGTCAGGGAAATAATATCTTCAGCACTTTCAAATCGAGCAAGTATGAAAGGTACACCTGGCTTAAAGCATTGAAGGATACATTGGGAATTGTATGGCTAGGAATGCCTGTTATTGGCAACCGACCAATATGGCGCACACTGGGTTTGTAAACCTGAATTCAGCAACCAAGTCAGCAACCAGACACCAAAGCACAGCAGGACACTTGTGAGTTTGTTCAAGTTTCTTTGGTAATGACATTGACACATGGAAGACAGTAGATTCCCGTTGATTCTGACAAACAATCAGTTGAAACTCCACGGTTCTCGAAACTAGTTCCCTACATTAGCTGACATCCAAACCAACAACTGGTTTAACAGGGTCACTACACTACATTCAACATGTTAAATTAGAAAGAGATTACTGTAGATGGCTAGCTAAGAGCTATACAGAACTTATAATAAAAACAATGACTCCAATCACTCCATGGCTGTTTCGTTTCTTTAGAAAACAATAATAGCTAACCACTATGTTATGTGAATGATCCTATGTAAATCGAAATAGAGAGCAATTTGTTCATTGTCGGTGCAGTTCGTCCATCGCAATATAAACAGAAACAGTTTTACAGTCAGTCAGTCATTCACTCAGCCAATCACTCACTCAGTAAAATAAATTCGCTCTTCTTGGCTGGCTCCGCTTACACAGTCCAGCAAAAATGACATAAATTGTATCAGCATAAATGCATTAAAAAGTCATCGTTTTGGATCTATGGTATTTACAAAACCCACCAAGCAAAATAATAAGAAATATCTTTCAATGTCTTTTCAGACAGAAATACATCCTTTCAGTATTTTGTGTTAGTAGCAAAACCTATATTCAAAATGAATCCTTGAAAAAAAGATTGAGCTCTCAGAACACCCTTCTGCAGTTTTCTTGTCACCGTCATCCTTTAACAACACCTTTTTTGAAGTATAGTATTAGTACTTTTCTTGGTCCTGGTAAGATCATTATCTGCTTATTCTATCCAATTCTGATTGGTTGCCGTTTCGGGGGAATGGGTAAAGTGGGTAGTGCATTTCTTTGAGGTAACTGGAACCAGTGGGAGGATGAAAGATAATCCAAGATGCATCAAAAGGGTTAGAGATCAAATAAGTAAAAGATCAAGAAGCTATAATTTTTTAGTTAATTAAAATGTTTCCTTATCTTATTGGCCACAGCTCAATGGGGTGAAAAGTATGAGAATCCTTGCATCCTCTTCTAACAAAGCAGCTAATAAAACCCTTCAAGAATACACCCATGTACCTTCTCTTTCTCCTTTTATCATTCCCAAACATTTTCTCCCATCCTCCCTGCAACTGTCCTTTCAAGCCCTCCCACCTTCTCCATTCTCAGTTTTTTGCATTTTCTTCCTCCTTGGTTTTTCCATTCTGTAGCTGTCCTACTGTATTTTCCCACCTCCCCTTTTCTTTCTGCAAAACCTTCAACACCTCCCTTTCATTTTATATCACCACCATTTGTAGTACCAAATGTACTTTCATATCAGTCTCCCCCTTCCATATTCTTACCCATTCACCCATCTGCACTCCCCTCTCTCCACCCCTAAACACATTTTTTCATCACTCCCCATTACCCCCCAAAAACGTTCCTCCTCTTCCTCCTCGTCTGTCTCCATCCCACTAAACATCATCATCATAATCTATTTTTAGTGTTGGGGCATAAAAGATGCCATCTTCTCATTTGCATGGCAATGCACTTTGGCAATTTCCCCCACCAGCTCTCAATAATTCATTGATATGAATTGATGCAGATCAGATGTTCTGAAATTCTGTGCAGGCTACAGTGAGCTGTAGCGCTCACATGTAAAAAGTTTAGCAAACGGGTTTACTAGTAAAATGTATATTGAACAGCAGGCAACCTATTGGTTAGTTTTGTGGGGGTAACCTAAAGGTTGCTAGTTTGAATACCCAAAAACCATATGTTGTCTAAAACAGGTACTGCGGAAGCACATTCTATTTGACCTTTGAAAATACTGTTGCTTAGTTTGTCTGAAACAAATGATAAGGGAGATTTATCTGAAAAATAAACCAAGGGGTGAAAATCATCCAAGCTGAAATCAGGAGATTGTACTGAGGACCTCACAGACAGGGCTTTAGCATGCACCACCAATCCACAAGATAAAATGTATCTTTTGAAAGTGACAATTTAGAAAAAAAGGCATTTCAAATGTCACGGAAATCTTGTGTGACACAGGTCCCCTTCTGTTGATGTGTCCCTTTTATCAGACTGGTTCAAAAGTACTTTTCATCATATATTCCACTGGCAAGGATCCAAAAAAAGCAAAACCAGGCTGGATCAGTCCATCCATGTCAATTTTTATTAGTGTCACGCTTCATCGGGTGTCTGCCCTAGACAAGGGAAGCTTCGCTATCAAAAGTACTGTAGTTCCTATCAAAGTAGTTTCTTATTTCCCATTTGAGCCATGTCATGACTTGATGGTCCACTGAGGCACTCTTTAGCTATGTTTTGTTGATGATGTAAAACCATGCAATAGCATCTAATTTCCTTTGATGGACTAAAAGGAATGGTGTGGATCTATGATAAGGCTAGCTACTAATCAGTCGTAGACGTCGTAATCTCTGTTCAATCACCGTTGAGTTTGCTGCATGATGTTCGGTTGAATAATTCACAAAGGCCTCTGAGATAAATGTGCACCTACCAAGTCGTCAGATGATGCCTGGTTAAACTTCAATAGTGGAGCCACAGTGGTAGGTAATTATATTGTAATTCCAGAAAATATCTCTCCTATTTTTGTGTAATAAATATCTTTTTCAAAGGTTAAAATGAAAGGAAAACGGTTAAATGTAATTATCAGCACTATCCTTGTTTCCAAAAAAGTTGGGACATTGCGTAAAATGCACATCATTGCATTCTGTTTTTACTTGCAAATCATTTATTCCTATATTTAACAGTACACTCACCTAAAGTATTATTAGGAACACCTGTTCAATTTCTCATTAATGCAATTATCTAATCGACCAATCACATGGCAGTTGTTTCAATGCATTTAGGGGTGTGGTCCTGGTCAAGACAATCTCCTGAACTCCAAACTGAATGTCAGAATGGGAAAGAAATGTGATTTAAGCAATTTTGAGCGTGGCATGGTTGTTGGTGCCAGACGGGCCGGTCTGAGTATTTCACAATCTGCTCAGTTACTGGGATATTCACACACAACCATTTCTAGGGTTTACAAAGAATGGTGTGAAAAGGGAAAAACATCCAGTGTGCGGCAGTCCTGGGGGGCGAAAATGCCTTGTTGATGCTAGAGGTCAGAGGAGAATGGGCTGATTGATTCAAGCTGATAGAAGAGCAACTTTGACTGAAATAACCACTCGTTACAACCGAGGTATGCAGCAAAGCATTTGTGAAGCCACATCACGCACAACCTTGAGGCGGATGGGCTACAACAGCAGAAGACCCCACCGGGTACCACTCATCTCCACTACAAATAGGAAAAAGAGGCTACAATTTGCACGAGCTCACCAAAATTGGACAGTTGAAGACTGGAAGAATGTTGCCTGGTCTGATGAGTCTCGATTTCTGTTGAGACATCCAGATGGTAGAGTCAGAATTTGGCGTAAACAGAATGAGAACATGGATCCATCATGCCTTGTTACCACTGTGCAGGCTGGTGGTGGTGGTGTAATGATGTGGGGGATGTTTTCTTGGCACACTTTAGGCCCCTTAGTGCCAATTGGGCATCGTTTAAATGCCACGGCCTACCTGAGCATTGTTTCTGACCATGTCCATCCCTTTATGACCACCATGTACCCATCCTCTGATGGCTACTTCCTGCAGGATAATGCACCATGTCACAAAGCTCGAATCATTTCAAATTGGTTTCTTGAACATGACAATGTGTTCACTCTACTGAAATGGCCCACACAGTCACCAGATCTCAACCCAATAGAGCATCTTTGGGATGTGGTGGAATGGGAGCTTCGTGCCCTGGATGTCCATCCCACAGATCTCTATCAACTGCAAGATGCTATCCTATCAATATGGGCCAACATTTCTAAGGAATGCTTTCAGCACCTTGTTGAATCAATGCCACGTAGAATTAAGGCAGTTCTGAAGGCGAAAGGGGGTCAAACACAGTTTTAGTATGGTGTTCCTAATAATCCTTTAGGTGAATGTAAATAGTACAAAGACAACATATCAAATGTCAAAATTAAGAAATGTTATGCACATTATGACATTGATGCCAGCAACGCGTGTCAAAAAAGTTGGAATAAGGGCATCTTTACCACTGTGTTCCTGTAGTTTTTAAAGTGGAATGTTGTCCCACTCTTGCTTGATAAAGAATTGTAGCTGCTTTTACTACAGAGCTATGCTGTTGTGAAACTGTACGTGCAGAATGTGTTTTGGCATTATCCTGCTGAAAGCGAGGCCTTCCCTGAAAAAGATATGTTGCTCCAAAACGTGCATATAGCATTTATAGTGCCTTAACAGAAGTGCAAGTCACCCATGCCATGTGCACTAATTCACATGGTTGCTGGCTTTTACACTGTGCACTGATAACAAGCAGGAGAGTCCCTCTCCTCTTTAGCCCGGAGGATGCAGCATCCATGATTCTCGAAAATATTTTCATATTTTAATTTGTCAGGCCACAGGACAGTTTTACACTTCCCTTCAGTACAACTAAAATGAGCTCGGGCCCAGAGAAGGCGGTAGAGTATCTGGATGTTTTTTGTATAGAGTTTCTTCTTTACATGGTAGAGTTTTAAATTGCATTTGTGGAATGAAGTATATAGGTATACATTTCTATATTAAATAATCATTGAATATGAAAATAAACATCAATTTTAAATTTTTCGGTTCCTGCGTCCCTTGCAGACAGAGATTACTCCAGATTCTCTGAATTTTTTAATGATTTTATGTACTGTAGATGATGAGATCCCCAACATCATTGCAATTTTATGTTGTGACACATTATTCTTGAATTTGTCTGTGCAGTCTTTCACAGAGTGGTTAACCCCTCCCCATCCTCACCTCTGACAGGCCCATCCTCTCTGGAAAGATCTTTTAATATCCGATCATGTTTCTGACCTTTATGTTGCCTTGGTACTATTTTCTATTGAATATAGGGTTTAAATGATTTGCACATCATTGCATTCTGTTTTTCTTAACATTTTACACAGCGTCCCAACTTTTCTGGAAACAGGGTTGTATTCGATTTCTTTTTTATTTGCAATGAATGTGATGTCGATGTTTACACCATGAAATCCATTTTGTTGAGACTTGTTACAGAGGAAAAACGCAGTGTATTCAATGTTGTCTGCTATAATATGGCAGCTGTAGCATCAACATATAATTAACATTTGGAGTAAATTTTTCCCTGACCAACTGCTGAAGAATCAGAAATGATAGTTTGCATATGTTTCTTAACGAAAACACTGAGTGCTACTGATTTTAATCTACACTTCCTTCTCCACATGCTCTGTTTATCTTTTTGGTGTAGCAGATAAATAATCATATTGGTTTTACACTGATTGTCTATATAAATGTGACAATTTCAAATATGTTTATTTTTCTTTACAAGAAAGCAGGTGTGGTATTAAACAATAAATGATTGTTCGCTGAAGGTACTAACAGAATTCTCAATTTCACCTTAACGTTTATTTTTCAGTTGTTTTTAAAGCTTTAAAGAACTGAAAGCAGACAAATGATAACACACACAGACTCACAACCTGTAATGCAATACATGATTTAATACATATTGTAGCATCATCAGTGGGACATGAGGCTAAGGCTGTCATGGTCTTGAACAAAAGTGTTCATGCTGAACGAAGTAGCAAATTCAGTCAACTTGTTTTTTTGTTGGCCTGAACAGCTGCAAGAGGGCACAGTGTCTCGGTTTTTTATCAAATATTTCTGTGTGCCTGGCTCTTTTAACCACACGTTACTGTAACCATTCGCTTTATGGACATGGTAGGTGAATTTGAACATTATCCTGTACATTGGTATCAATACAGAAGTTGAAGCTTGTTTTCTTTTTTTTTAAAGAGCCCATGGGTAGAAAAATCACCCAACAGTATTCATTGAGCTCATTGCTGAATAATCGTGAAGTTACTTGGTTCTTTTGCCCAAGAATCTCACTTGAGATTTACTGAGAACCCTTGAAATGTTAAAGAACGCCAGTCTTTTGCAGCCCATGTTCAAGACCCACTATGCTGGTGGAAACAAGTCGCACCCTGTTGCCTCCTCCCACCAAACATTCTCACGGGGCGGCAAAGATTTATTTTACTGTGGGAGGTAGCTAGCTATTTAATAGTGCATAGTCAGTAGTCAGTGTGAGATTTCAGCCTCACCTAACATTAGCTATATGCAACTAGTCATGCCTAATTTAAACTAATTTAAGTTAGGCAGTGCATGAGCTGTTCACTGGTTAAGTTGGATTTTCCCTTGCTAATTACTGGATTAGTGGATTACTGGATATGAAGCCACAGGCTATTCAAAGTTTTATATGCAATCTCGTTGCCTGAGTTACTAGTTTTTTATTTATGTTAAACTTAAGTCTTTACTTATCTTTGCATGGATGCTTACTGACGTTAGCTTAAGCCTAGCCTATTTGTTCATTGTTTTCATGTCCTGTAGCTGCAGCAGGCAGGCAGCCAGTTGATGATCCATTCATGATGAAGCGAAACGCTGGCACTGCATATATTCAACTTCTCTTTAAGGAGATAGTGCGTGCAGTTAAACCGTAGTTAAAATCAATTCATTCACTCCCCCTCATTTCGGGAATAATCACCATCTGTGAAAAAAATATTTAGATGTAATTCATGCTACTTTATGTAAGTTGCATAAGCGTACTGCGGTTTATCAGCATTAGCATGATAAAAGCTACCTCTTCTAGATATTTTATGGCTATAATATGCTGACAGAGATTCAACACAGGCCATTGAATTAGCACCAATATAAGTCTACAATATAAGGCTACTGTTCTGTCAGTGATGTCCTCGGCCCACTACTTGGCATCTATAATCTCTGTCTGCAATATTAAGCAACAAGGCACCCAAGGGATTGAGGAGGAATTGACTGGTTGAAGTTGGTGAGGTGATTGTGGTGATGACCCTGATGTTAGGTGTAAAAAGTGAAACTTTATTCAACTCAGATTGTCTTTGTTGCACACACTTAATGACTTCATGACACCGCCATTTGTGTGTATTTCTGGAGTTATGCTTTCTACAAATCTTCTACAATCTATGAGTATTATTAAAACTTATTAAAGGCCTAGTGCAGTAATAAATCAGGTTCTCCGGTGAGTGGTATAATTCTGAACAACAACTGAAACAATCAAATGAAACTAACATGAAAATTGTAAAATACACTTTTATTGATGGAAAATAAAATCTATTGATACGGTTACAAATTATTGGTTAAAATGTTTGGCAGTAAGAATCAAACAACGGTTTTAACAATCAATTCTGTTTGTGAAATTAACATGGAACCAAGTTCACAACAAGGAGGTTGCACCATTGAAATAAAACATGTGGCAAATTAGGTCTCTAATAAAAAGCATTTCTAAGGGAGGACCCCCAGACTTACACCAGGTTCGAAAACAAACTACAGTGGATATAAAAAGTCTACACACCCCTGTGATGTAAAAGAATGAGACAAAGATAAATACTTTTTCCACTTTTAATGTGACCTATAATGTGAACAATTCAATTGAAAAACAAACTGAAATCTTTGAGGGGGAAGAAGGAAAAATAAAAACCTTTCAATAACCTGGTTGCATAAGTGATTGAGATTTATTAGTTTATTACATTTAGTAGTCATGTGTTTATGTTCAAAAGCCTACAGCAATAACCACATTAGATGCATCACTCGATGCATCCCAGGGGTAAAAGGTTAACAGGTTAATTAGGTGGGGAAACTGAATATGCGACACTGGCATGTGTCTGTTAATGCGAGTCGAGGAATGTTCAACCCTTTAGAGCGTATCTATGATCGGTTTAGTGTTTTGGCTCCCCAGTGGTGACAGAATGTACTCAGAAAATGCTCTCGTCTCTGTTAACATCTCTCATCTAGCCGTAAGAGATTATCTGAAATAAGTTTGGCATGTTTTCATCCTGAAAGTTTTTAACTGCTGATGAACAAATAGCTTTAAGACAAAAAAACAAACATTGATATTTACATGACAGTTCAAAAGAGAAATTCTTGACAGAAGTAGAGGACAAGCACTCTTATGACAAGCACCCATGACAGCCATTGTTGTTATAAGCTAGCAAACCTGAAGAAAACCCGGTTGTTCAAGAGTACGCCTCGGTGTGACATAAACGGAAACGAGGTTGATACAAGCACTGTTGTCACACAATCCCCTCACCATTCACCCCCTCTTCCAATAAAGCCGCGGGGGGGGGGGGGGGGGGGGGGACTGTAACAGAGAGGAGCAGGTGTTACAGGAGCACGAGAGGGGAGGTGGGAGGAGAGAGAAGAGGGGGAGATGAGGAGAGATTGGGGGAAAGGGTGTGGGCAGAGTAAAAGGAGGGGAGGAGGAAGGCTGAGAGGAATGGAAATGAGAAGAGACAGGTTGAGAACAGAATGAGTCAGACAGCGAGACATGGGGGGGGGGGGGGGGGGGGGGGGCATGCCGGTACTGGAGAACACACACAAGTCCTCCCGAGGCTCTGGGGTATGCGTCAAGCTTCGCAACACTGCTGGTTTCTCTGCATCTCAATGTAAAGCATGGATGATGCACATCTATAAACAATGCAAATCGGGCTTATCCGATTATCCTAAAAAAAAGGCGAGTGGTGCTGTCTTTGCCTGTTCCAACTGGAGGCGGTCTAGGCTGTTTACAACATTGGAGTGTAACAATATTGGCACTACATCAGTCGTAAGAATATAATTAATATTCCAAAGTGGCCTCATCTTATTGTTGGGCCTATAGTAGATCTTAGGCCAACAGATTGCATCCAAGTGTCGTGAGTCTGTACGAGCAACCTAGCGATGTGTTAATATGTGCGTGTGTGTTTGCATGCACCCAAGTGTGTTTTCTTGCAAGTGAAGTGTGACATTGAGCATGTTTTGGCAGACTGTTCTGTGATAAGGAAACAGCAAGATCACAGAAGCCATTTGGCCCAGACGAGCTTGGAACAAGACAGTGTTGCTACGTCCCGAACGGCACCCGTGCCCTGTTAAGTGTACTACCTTAGACCAGTTTTCTATAGGGCCCAGGTCAAAATTTGTTAAATTAGGGGATAGACTGCTAATTGGGATGCATTCAGTGTAACAGTGTCATCCACCTATCACTAGGTCCCATAGGGCGCCCACCATGCCTGTGGAAATGTATTCAAACCATAAGAATGCTGATGAACATAGACAGAAATGATTGCACCATTTGCATTTCCAAATGGTGCAATCACCAGGAAGAAAAGTGTAAAAAAATAATATTCACCAAATTTCTTTTCAGTTAATGTACGCTTCCAATTTCAATTCCAAGCAGTATTCCAATTCTAGCTAACATGGCCAAGTCCATTCTTAATGTATTAACTTAATTAACAATACACACAGTTCACATATTAGGACTGACACAGCCTTAGCAGGCCTTGTTTCAATCTCAGCTATCATAATGTAGACACCGTTATCTCTCACGTACAGTATATGCTCACCGCCTATCTCTCGTCGCCTCTCATTTTCATCTCCGGCTGCACCATTCACTCTCGTCCGTCTCCTTCCCACATCTCATTCATCACCTTAAGTGTGTGCGCTTTTATTATAGTCTTCAAATCCACTTGCCTTAGGGCTACCATATACCTTTCCCAGACAAAATCGATGGAAAATGAAAATCGCAATTCATTTCACGTTAGATAATATTTTTCGATATGTTTTCAGTTTATTTGGACATTTTCGCATTATTTTTACAATAAGGAGTTTAAAGCAATGCAGTTCATTTTCCTTAGGCTGCAAAGGAGAACAGATCATTTTTGACTTGAACGCTTCTTGGATTAATACAGGTTTTACCCAGGCAGAGCGACCACCCTCTGCAAATTCCAATTACCCCAGAGTGATTAGAGACAGGCTGGCTCTACTGGAGCAGCCGGTGATCAGGTCTCTTAATGTAGGAACTCATAGAGAGCAGAAGGAGCTTTGGGCATTCACTGAGGTTTCCCCTACATTTGACCACAGACAAGGGTATATGGACTATGAAATACCACCGCTTCGTTCATATTCAAATATACGAAACCGTGTTTAACTGAAAGCCACGGTACATAACATACCATACGCCACAGGCATGAAAAAACATACATTTTCAACGTTCTACGTGTAAATACCATGGTAACGTCTGGACGCATGGATGCCAGACGGGGCTGCCTTGTCTCATCGGGCTCTAGTGGGTTCAATCGTGGTCGTTGGCTGTGGAATGCATTCACCTCAACTGTGCGTTTTGCGGTATCCTCCAAGGATAAGGATCCTAGGCCAGCTACCTTGATATATTGGTAAATCTATCATGGCCTCTGAGAGCACTGACCAGCCTCATACGTATTACCGTATAAAGTTCATTGATCTCTAATTCTGGAAATGTAGTTGATTGAATACCCTGAACAAGTATCATCAGCATTTATCTAAGTAACAGACATAAGATACATTTATGGGTTTTTGTCATATATTAAGAGACACTGTAGATGAAAAGTCTTTGAGTAAGTCCTTGGTGACACAGCTTACAAAGCTGTTGCTTCACCCAATACATTGCAAGACCCGGTCATATATTGCGTTTCCCTTGCAAATGTCTCCTCATATTTGAATTCATAAAGCAACAGCGTTTCAGTAGTTATCGATTTGTCATGTCCATGCAACAGCAGCCTACCTGTGCAGTTAAACGTTGTAACGTCGCTTGTAAGTGGCAGGACACTGGCGAAGGGAGAACAGAGCACTTGTACACAACCAAACTCAAATTTGAACCAGAACAAACAGGAGAATGTTACATATGGAACGGAATCCTAGTGCAATGAATGACAAGACACATTAGGGAAGGAGGAATGGACAGCGTTCGGGAACACAGGTGATGGCGATAACAACAAACAGGTGTCCGTGCTCCAAATGAAGGAGAGACAGGGTTGGACCTCACTGGCACAGACAGGCTGGTATGAAAGTTCTCCTTCCAACATGACAATGACCCTTAGCACACGGCCAAGACAATGCAGGAGTGTCTTCGGGACAAGTCTGTGAATGTCCTTGAGTGGTCCGGCCAGAGCCCAATCAAATATCTCTGGAGAGATCTAAACATGGCTGACAGAACTTGAGGGGATGTGCAGAGAAGGATAGTTGGACTCCCCGAATGCAAGTGTGCCAAGCTTGTAGAGTCATATCCAAGATGACTAAAGACTTTAATCACTGCTTCAGTGAAGTAAAGTACTGAGTAAAGGGGTTTAAATACTTGTATAAATGTGATGTTTCTTTTTGATACATTTGCAAACGTTTCTAAAGATTTCAATTGCACAAAAGTTATTCAATAAGGGTCGGGATACTGAAACACACATTCAGGCGCGCACACGCATGTTCACACGCACAAAACACATACCAATCCTCATTAGATACTCCAGTTAAATTTAGGACAAAGATAAAATAATGATGCAATTTATTTCAGTATCTCTATCACTGGAGTCTTTCAGACACTCTAATTAGTTTAACTTAAAAATATATATATATATAATGTGGCTTTGAACTTTGAACCAACTGATCGTAATACAGCTGGCTCATTCAGCAGGCTGCCTAGCACAACCTGGGGTCACATTCATTAGGGACCAAACAGAAGCACACTGACCGGTAGGGAATTCCTGAACATGTCAGGCTGCTCCTTTTTGCCTGCTGTTACTGCAATGTGCCCTGAACATGACCGTGATGTCAAACATGCTCCGTCTGGCCAAATATTACATACATACCTTCTTGTATGTGTGAGAAATCAAAAAAAGGTTTTACGATATCAAAAGGTGTCTCATATCTTGCCACTTCACACGTCCTTCATCCGTCAAACCAGTTCTTCGCTCCTGGGGCTTATGCTCTGCCCACAAATTGAATTCATATAAGAGGCTTACTCTGTTAAGAGCTCAATCAGACTTTTACCCCCTTGAAAAATAATGATCAAAAACCAAAGTATTCTCTGCCATCTTAGCATTGTACTGGGTGCTATATTTTAGCTTGTGGCTGAAATGATGGAGGGAGGGAGGGATAGAGAGCGATGAAGAGAGGGAGGAGGCGGAGGCAGAGTATGTGAGTTTGTTAGCATTGGAGGCTGAGGGTCTCTAAGCTAGCGCACTCTGAGCTGTGGGGATTAGGCCGAGTATTGGAGCGAAAAGGACAATAATGAAGTTGAGCAGGAGTGAACAGTGTGTCATTGCTCCAGCATCTGGACACAGAGAGAAACGGAGAAGGAGAGACATAAAGTGAGATGTGACAGAGAGACCGTGAGACATAAGAGAGGGAGATGCTGGTCGGCACGAAAGAGAGACAGAAATAGAGAGAGAGAGAGAGTGATGGAGAGAGACGCTGCACCGGAAGACCTGACTGGAGAAAGAGAGAGCAATGTCTCCCATCATTGGTGAGACTCGTACATCATCACAGTTGCTAGAGCGATGAAGTTGATGTGCATTCCCTACTACAATGACACCATCTCATAGGCTCACAAAGGCTGTCACATACAATGCCACTGGGCTTTGGTGTGCCTTATGGAGTGTGCTCTTGCACTGCTTAGAAGGGCAGGACTCCACGAATTGAGGCACACGAGTGACTGCTTTATGTCTCGCTCCCCTAGTTTTGTCAGGAGTAATGTGTTTGGTTCTTCTGGGATTTGTAAATATGTGCAGGTGAAGCTGACTTGTTTTACATTGACAATGGGCCGCCATCCTTTCGGGATCCCACTGACATGTGTCGTGTGATGTTTAGCTAAAGTGATTTGCTGTGTGCCTTGGTTTTATTTAACAGTCACACATTTCTCTCACAGAAAGAGGCGCGCGCGCACACACACACACACACACACACACACACATCCTGCAATAAAAGTGAACCAGCCTTGCTTTTGTGAGAAGGACAAGTGTGCTCTCGGCTTCTCTCGAGACTGCAGGCTCTACACTTCTGAATTCTTAATGAGCAGCAGAGTGTGCCGGAGTCTGTGTACATTCCAACCCAGCCTTGCTATGTTGGATCGTTTCAGTGGAGGCTAGAGAATGTTTCAAAACAAGATTAACTAAAAGCCTGTTTCAACAGTTTGAAGGGTGTACATTTGTACATTTGTGTATAGATATACTGTATCCCTTCCTTTGGTTTTCGTCCTTTTACAGGTTGGTGAAATCCTATAAAAAAACATTCTGGACCGTGCTCTAAATACTGCGGGGAATTTACCATGGTTATTGGCTGTTTTTAGGCCCGTCATGGAACAGATTGCCTGGATACAGCCCATATCTGTGGTGTATTGCCCATATATGACAAACTCCAGGGGGCCTAATTAAGCTATTAGCCATGAGGGAGTCTAGCATACCGCCAATATACTGCAGCTAGGAGGAGTTCTTAGGCATGACGCATGGCAGATTACCTGGACACAGCGATTATCCGTGGTACATTGGCAATACATCACAAATACCCAAAATGCCTAACAGCTCTTCTAAACTAGTTAAAAATGCAATTAGAGCAGTAAAATATAACGTGATGTCAGACCGACCGACTATCCTCTGAATTGCGTTCATAAACCAATAATCCGTAAAACGTGAGTTCAGAATCAACATAGGACCAGGGCTGTTACTGTGAGAGGTTTATTTTGGGATATCCTGCTATTTCAACCTGAACATTTTGTTTTGTTAGTTTCTGTTTGCTAACCTGTTACTAACCTTAGTACCCTGATGCCTAGCCCTAACTGGAATTCGTAAAAATATGTTTTTGTTAGTCACAATGGAATGTATCCTAATGTAACGCCCGTTAGCAACGTTATGTTGATATTAAATGTAATAGCAGTGGAAATATATTAAAATTTTTCAGTGTTGTTTTGTTCTGGTAATGGAGTAATTTTGCTGCTTTAAATTATTGTTTTTCAAGCATCATAAGACAGATGCACAGCACTGCAGCAATGAGACTGAAGAAAGTCATCACTTTTACAGCCTTTTGTATATATCAGGTTCTAACAGACTAATAGGCACTAAAGAGCAAGTTGCAATTAATTACTGTAAGTTATTAACTGTCATCTTGGTGACCACCATTTTGACAGGTCTGACATTAAATATTATAGATTAACTTCTAAAGTGCCAATTCATAACAGTGTTTTACCTGTATTCTATTCCTTTTATTTGCCAGCAAAAACTGTGATATTTCGTGGATGAAAACAGGCATAGGTTCCCTAAAGCACATTGCACAGCTCTCTTGAATGCTAACTCGAGCTAGCAATACTTGGCAAGCTCAGGTAATACAGAAAGGATTATCTCTAGCAAGACTAATATCCAGAGACACATTTTGACAGGAATTTGCACAACTTATTTGATGCTAGTTAACTTTGTCTTATTAAGGGGAGGTGGGGGCGACAAAGAATAACAGAACCCAGGAGTGTAAAGGGGACCAGTAAAATTCCTAGGATCCCCAGAAAGTGCAGTGAAAAAGACACAGCACGTTAGAGGCATGTCCACAACCAAACAAATCTGTGGTTGCCACAATGCATGGTATTAACTGAATGTATTCTAGTTAGAGTTTTGAGAAATTAATTGTCAATAACCCTTAGTACTGTACTAGGGTGGTTAGTAAAACCCTGTTTCCCCAAAAGGTTGGGACGCTGCATAAAATATTTTTGCTTTATACATTTTTTAATTCTTACTATGTAGATTTCATTTCATTGTGCAGGATGACGCTGTGTTATTTGGTGCACTTGATAAATAACTGAACTAAAATGCAAATAAAAACCGAATTCAATGATGTGCAAATTATTTATCCCTAGATTTAATTGAAAATACTAAATGTTGAAACTGAGAAATGCTATTGTTTTTGGAAAAATATAATAACAGGGATACAATAACAGGAATACAATAACAGGGGTACATTTCACTTTCAAAATTACAGCAGTTAGTCTACTCTGTAAAGGTTTAGGAAATGAGGATTGTTAAAAGAAGAGGTGATGCAACACAGTAGTAAACATGTCCCTGAACCAACCTTTTTGAAATGTGTTGCTGGCATTAAATTCTAAGTGGGCATATATTTAAAAAAAACCTCAATTTCCACATTTGATATATTGTCTTTGTACTATTGCAGTGTCCCAACTTTTGTGGAAACAGGGTTGTACATCCAATCTGGCTAATACGTTTACAGTGCATGTCTGTTGAAACATTTATATACAATAAAAATAAATACACAGTATATAATTCTGACCCTGCTTCACAGCCAAGCAGGAACCGCCACTGCGTTGAAGTGATGGCCCTGTATCAACGAATCTTTCTAAAACCCGGTTGTGCTGTGTGCATGTTGGAGCCCAAAATCACAACAATTACAACCCAAAAACAGATGGATCGTTACATGGAGTAATCCTGAATGGCTATGTTTTTAACATTCTAATAACGTTGGCAAGATGTGTACGGTACTTGTTACTCAAAGCTTTTCAACGATAATGATTACAGGGTGTAATCATAATAAAAACTAATGGGATGAGAGGAATGTGACAGGAATGTGATAATCCACAGAAAGCATGGTAAACCCAAGTGAGCCCGAACGACCTCCTGTCATATCACTGCCATCGTATGAGCGCTGAAGTAACCGACTCAACTTTCAAATGCCTAATTCCACCTCTTAGAAAAAGAGCTTCTTATCTCCCACAATCACATGTATCATCGAGGACAATCGACGTGTAATTAGCAATGAAATGTAATCTGGACAGGCGCTCAGCAGCATATTATCGTCCATTTTGTAGATAAGTGATTCGTAACCTTTTCATGAACGCCAAGGTGTCTGTCACAAGCTTGCTCTTGCCTAGTCATAGACCATACTATTTTAATCAATCTGCAGGATCTCAGAAGACATTCTTCAAAAAGAATGTCAACTTCATTTACCATTATTTTACACATTAACGAATTCGAAAGAAGCATGTGTGACATCTAAGGACGTATCAACGCAGGAGCTTAGCGGGCTTGAATCCCTAATGCCCACGTCCGCACTGGAGACCGAGAAGCCATTTTTATCGGTTTTTTTACTGCAGCCCATAAGCAGGAAGTTCAGAAGTTCACAAGTCTGATATGGAACTGTGTGCAGTTGCTATGTGACTGTAGACCATTGGAGGGTTTGCCTCTAGAATGGTTGTGGAACCAATTTGACAGTTAAACTCATGGGTAAACTATAAGTGGTTGCTGGTCCTGGCTTATATGGGAATTGCCAATGAAGTATCAGTTAAGGATAAATATTTCAATGGTCGGTTCAGGCTGTGTTTTAACCAAGTCTAAATACAATAGTGCAAAAAAAAACTGAGTTAGGGAAGGAAATGCATATTGCCAATAGCAAAAAGGACTAATCTGTCTGCAGAAAGTACATTTCCTTTCTCAACATCTCACAAAAAGCAAGCACCAGTAATGTTTTTCAAAGTAGCTTATCTGAAAATAGGCTGTTTTGCCAGACCAGAGCAACATCCATCACTGCTGAGTAGCCTGAACTTCATTTTCATCATGCAGTGCCGTTTAAAGATTATTTAGAAGACTGTGGCCAATAATAGTTTATAGATTCCACCCTAATACTGTCCAATCTTTTCATTGGCCTGGGCTTTTGAGTGCATTCAAGAACAAGTAATTTCATTGATCTCTGTTGGTCATTGTCTGAGTACCCAGTAATTTCGGTCATTTTTTTGTTGAAATTAAAAGATTCTGACCATGGCCAACATTTTTACATGTATACGGAAACCCAATGTCTCTTCTCCTGGAAGCTATGACTCAACAGTTTTTTATATGAAGGGAGTCTTAACTGAGCCTCAGATTTCCATGTAACATATATCATTGGACAATATGACACTGCTCAACACAACTCATAGACCAATGTTGCCATCCCAGACAACCTCACGTTTCAACCTTTTTACTAAGTTTTGTTTGAAAAGATTAAAAAACAGTAGCCTTACCCACAACATTTTAAAAATAACTGTGTGTCGTTTTAGGGCTACCTTCTAAAATTTCCCGTCATCCGTTTACATCACAGACTGTTTCAGTCAGCTCCTTCTGTATTCTGCCTTGGAAATAAAAACAAACAATTTAACATGCTTTTTTGTGTCCTTTTTGTCAGTCTGATTTTGCCTGCTAGCTCAAATTAGCTTTCCCAGTTCAAGTGATGCATGCTTAATGTGTAGACAAGACAAATGAGAAATAGGCCAGATAAATGGTCCAAAGATGACGAATACAGTATATTGTCTGTTTAAATCATGAAAATTATTAGGAAACACAAACACTTTAATGTGAAAAAATATTTACAGAAAATATATATAGAAACGACAGGCGTGTGGGCCTCCCGAGATCATGAAACCCCCTTGTGCCTTTGTGTTGCTGTGGGGGTGTCCGCTATGGCAGTGACCATCATCTGAATTCCACTCTGCTTCTTTGGCATTGATGAATACGTTTTCAGCCAGCATTATAGATTATTTCAAAACAACAGATTGCAACGCGAGCTGAAAGGCAATCATCTTTTATGGACTGCGTTGCTCAAGCGCTGTACAGCATGAGTTGGCAGAGGCCTGCTTTTATTTTTCGCCATGATTTAATGCAAACCTACATTGAGCAATAGCTAACACAGAAAAACGCAAATACGGACAGCCTTATTCTAGCTTTGTGGTTGTCTCTTTTTGCTGTATACTGTGCTGTATGTTCTCCTGGGGAGGGGGGGGGGGAACACTGTTGGCACAGTGTCAACCTCATTGCCCTGCTTATTTGGTTTGTGTTGGGAAGTGATTGATTCTAGAGATCTCCTGACAACACTTAGTTTGCCACCTCTTAGACACTACTTACTATCAATTCACACAAAGCACCTTCATTGTTGTGATTCGCCCTCAGAGGTTTGAACTTGAACAAAGGCTGGCAGTAGAATCTACAATTCTACAATTTCCCTAAAAAAAAAGTTTACAGTACTGTAATTGCTTAAACCTTTGACAAAATAATAGTGCATTTTCAAAACTCTTCCAAACTGTCTGAAAATATGATGGTATTCATCTGGTCCCAAGTTCTCCTTCCATTCAATAAAAATGCCTCACCATTTTCATCTCAACTCTGGTCAGACAATAGTTGGGTCATGTGTTATTGTACATGGGATGGCCTTTCCCACAACAGCACATATCGTAGTGTCTGTTAACATCTCCACTCTCACTGAACTCCTTCACATTTTGTCAGGAACACATTACAGTAAGCCTAGAGAATGGATAAAGGCCGGGGCACTAAGCAAAGGTGCTTTTTACACACTAGATCATATGCTCAGCTGAAGGAAAGCTAGGGGTTGTTCAGTGTTCCTCAGTAACAGGGAATGATGCTCCCAGCCTGTTCAACAGAACTGAATGATTTCTCTCAAGAGCACACTGCCAAGAAAGACAGAGAAGGATTAGAAAGTCAAAAACCTCTTCAGCCGTCGTGGCCTTTTTCTTTATCTGCGTTGTTCGCAGTCACCACTCCCACTTCTGCTTGTGGGGAAAACACATGTTGATGTCATCCAAGCAAAAACACAACAATAGCACTTTTTATGTAAACCTTGCTTTTGGTCTAAATGTGCTATTATTGTAATAGCAAAACAGGTTTACATAGACTTCCCTTAACAAAACAAAATCATGAAAATTGGAACAGAACTCTTTCAGTACAGAAATCTTCCACTGAATAGCCCGCTGCTGTTGTTGGGTTTTGGGCTCAGTTTCCGGATATAAATTGGGCCTTGGTTTTGTAAGTCTTCTAACAATACATCGTTGCAAAAAAGATTCAGACGTAACATGTTTCCCAAAACACCCCACAGCTCATATGAGAGGTGTCATTCAACAACATCTTCCCCTTATATAATGGAATAAAAACCTTCTAGAAAAATGCATAAATTATAGTATGTATTCTACAACATAATAAAAAACCTGCATTCTGAATGTAAAGGGACAAAATGCACAACACTACTCTGAGTAAAAAAAAAAAAAAAAAAAAAAAAACACAGACGTCCCTATGCATGAAGTTACACAGACAAAACGGAAAAAGCTTCCCACTACGCAGCGTGAGATCTAACAGATGGGCTATCAAATTGATAACTTTTCTATAGCTCAAGCAGTTAGAACCGTGTTTGGGACAATGGTTGTGTTGCCAAGCAGAGAATCACTTGTTTATGACCAGTTTTGGGCAAGCACAACTGTTAGAAGCAGCATGTGGAAGTCAGATTCACTGGCGCGTGATCGCTCAACAGTTTGCTTGAAATTATTGCAGTTGGGGGCCTTCCACTAAATAGAGATCAAATGGTCAGAACATTGACAAAGAGAGCGATTATGTGCTGTGAGGCAGATGACCACCGGTTCATGTCCAGGGTGGCGCAGGAAATCTGTCAGTGGAGGAAGGGGAACAACGTGTTGTTGTTGGTTTTTACAAGCTTTGGCTTCGAATGTTTTCCATGGAACACAAATGTAAACACAGAAATCAGGCATGTACGTTTAAGAAAATAAACCCAGCCCTGTTCCCCAAAGTCCTTTTTTCCAAAAACGCCGAGATACTTTTTCTCGTTGTTGCTGCTGAAATTAGACTGAGACAGAAATGCTTGCCTGGGGCATCTGAGAATTGACAATCCAAGGAAATCAGCTGGGGTTTTCTGAGAGGATTCCACAATAGAAGCAGTAAGTAAGGGCATAGGGTAAAGCTGTGTGGCATTGGCCCTCAGAAGAATGACACTCGACACAGGAGGAGTGTCAGGGAATATGCCTCAAAGCATAATAATTCCATGTCTTTGTAACAGACATTGTTTTCTTATCCAGAGCTACTTACAGTGGTAAGTGCATTATTTTTTTTATACCTATTGACATTTTCCAGTGCAGACAGTCTCTAATCTATAAATCCTTAAAGTTATTTCTAGGGAGATTAATAGCTTTCTTTCAGTTCATCAAAGGTGGCAAAAGTATTTTCCAGCTATAGATTCTATATGGTGCGCATCCCAACCTATTCCCAGCGAATTGACCACATCAAGTATAGAGGGGATGAAGGAGGGATTCCTTGTTATCAACAGCAGGAATCCAGAAGCTACGATTGATGGACACCTAAATTTGCATCCAAATAACGATTCTGCTATGCATAATGCGATTAGGACTATAAAGTTACTTCTTTAGGTGGAAAAGGGAAATAAATGCTGTGCCAAATACAGAATAGTGGTGGCAGTCCTCAAGCTCACTTCTATGCCAGGTGGGAACACCAGGACAGACATAAAGTTTGGGGAAGTCAAACAACCCTCTAATTAGGAATTATAAATGTGCTTTTTACCTGTTGTATGACATTGATAAAGTCCAGTTGTTAACAAAGGGTTATTCAACCCCCACACATTACTGTTTGGGAGAGCCATCTTTCGCTGCAATAACAGTTTTATGTTTTCTGGGATAAGTAAGTACACATTTTACATGCAGTATTAGAATGATTTGTGAACAATATTCTTGGTAGATTCCCTCTAGATTCTGAATCTGACTTAAATCAGGACTTCGATGGGCCACTTTGGGACAATCCAATTTGTTTTGAGCCACTCCAATATAGCTTTTTCTTTGTGCTTGGGATCACTGTCCTATGGAGAAAGGAATTTCCACCCAAGTTTACATTTTTTTTGCAGACAGAAGCACTTATGCACTATTGCCCAGCATTTTGCTCTATCCATTCTTCCTTTAATTCTAACAAGGAAACCAATCCCAGCTGATGAGAAACATCCCAACATCGTGAACTGCAATCACCATGCTTCACTCTAGGGATGGCACCATCCTAAATGGTTGGTCTTATCTGAACACAAAACCATCTCCCATATTTCAGCTGGGTTACTCTCATGCCTCAGATGGTACTGTTGGAGTAACAGCTTGTTTTTCGTCACCCTCTAATACAGGACAGTTTTATCGAGAGCTCTTGATATGATTGATCGATGCTCAATTACTCCACTACCAGCCACTGAACTCTGTAGCTCATTCAAATTGATTGTTGGCCTCTGTCACAAGTCCTCTTTTTGAGCGCTGAGTTTTGAGGGAAAGCCTTTTCTTGGCAGTGCCTAGGTGGTTAAATGTAATTTGTATTACTTCTCTAACTTTTAATGAATTTTCTTCATTTCCTTTGTGATTCACAGCTTGACCAATGATCCTTCAACTTTGGGGGTTTTATTCCAAAAGAATTGACTGCAACCATAATCACCGGCAGAAGCCAATGTTAAGGCAACTCTGTTCTCTTCAGGACAAATTTCTTTGATACGATATATGCTAAGATACGGTTTGTGGACTAGCTCTGAGGTAAATATAATTCCAGAACTGCTCTCACCCCTCCTTTACTCGAAACCATTAACTGAACCTCAAACAACTTATCTGTCTGTGGGCACACCACTCCGATTGGTCACATCACCGACTGCCACGAGTCCACGTACAGAGGAGAGATTGATTGGCTGGTGGCCAAGTGCAGTCAAATATAAACTGGTGCTAAACACGGACAAAACCGTGGAGGTTGCGGTTGAACTCAGGAAACATCCCACACCTCTCCCCCTAGAGATTGTGAGCACAGCTGTTAGTATGCCTGTTTCATTCCACAAATTCCCCAGCGGTTACCAAGGTGACACCCCAGTGGATGTACGGCTGAGAAACAGCCGACAAAATGTTTCAGTTAATTCTGATTTGGCTCTACATGCCAATCACAGAGCCCATCCTCACCAACCCCATCACTGTCTTGTTCAGGGCAGACTTGTATCGGACATACGATATATAAGGATAGTACAGTTTCCTGTTTTACGGTCATTTGGGCACGTTTTCACAGTAAGTACCGCCGTTAAGGGCAGTAGTACACAAATGTAGGTTTAAATGAAGTAAAGTTTTGCTAGGGGACAGTGGATGGGTGAAAATGGCATGAACGGACTGCAACGCTTGAGTTTGAATCAATAAAAAAATATAAAATCTAACCTTAACCCTGACATATTGTCAGACTCTTCTTACATAACTTATACATGTGAACCAGAACACACAATTTGGACACACTCCCGTTACAGTACATACAGGTGCTGGTCATAAAATTAGAAAATCATCAAAAAGTTGATTTATTTCAGTAATTCCATTTAAAAAGTGAAACTTGTATATTATATTCATTCATTACACACAGACTGATATATTTGAAATGTTTATTTCTTTTAATTGTGATGATTATAACTGACAACTAATGAAAATCCCAAATTCAGAATCTCTTAAGACCAATACAAATAAAGGATTTTTAGAAATGTTGGCCAACTGAAAAGTAAGAACATGAAAAGTATGAGCATGTACAGCACTCAATACTTAGTTGGGGCTTTTTTTTGCCTGAATTACTGCAGCAATGCGGCGTGGCATGGAGTCGATCAGTCTGTGGCACTGCTCAGGTGTTATGAGAGCCCAGGTTGCTCTGATAGTGGCCTTCAGCTCTTCTGCATTGTTGGGTCTGGCGTACCGCATCTTCCTCTTCACAATACCCCATAGATTTTCTATAGGGTTAAGTTCAGGTGAGTTTGCTGGCCAATTAAGATCAGGGATACCATGGTCCTTAAACCATGTACTGGTAGCTTTGGCACTGTGTGCCGGTGCCTAGTCCTGTCGGAAAATGAAATCTGCATCTCCATAAAGTTGGTCAGCAGCAGGAAGCATGAAGTGCTCTAAAACTTCCTGGTAGACGGCTGCGTTGACCTTGGACCTCAGAAAATACAGTGGACCAACACCAGCAGATGACATTGCAGACTATCATTGACTGTGGAAACTTTACACTGGACTTCAAGCAACGTGGATTCTGAGTCTCTCCTCTCTTCCTCCAGACTCTGGGACCTTGATTTCCAAAGGAAAAGCTAAATTTACTTTCATCAGAGGACATAACTCAGCAGCAGTCCAGTCCTTTTTGTCTTTAGCCTAGGCAAGACGTTTCTGAAGCTGTGTCTTGTCCAAAAGTGGCTTGACACAAGGAATGGGACAGCTGAAACCCATGTCTGGGTTTCGCAGTCCACTCTTTGTGAATCTCCCCCACATTTTTCAATGGGTTTTGTTTCACAATCCTCTCCAGGGTGCGGGTATCTCTATTGCTTGTACACTTTTTTTCTACCACATTTTTCCTTCCCTCCAACACATTGTATGATCTACAAAAAGCTGCCAACTTCCCTCTACCAATGTCCTACAGCATATGACTCTGGGGCAAGGGTAGATAGATGCATACAATGGAACTTGGTAAATGTGTACATCAACTGAAAATACATGTACTTGATACACTAACTGATCATTTCCCTTTATCTCATATGATACCTGTCAAACTTGTGTAGATTCAGCATATTTCCATATGTTGGCACCACTAGTTCAGGTACAAATCTGGGTTTGTGTAAGTGTACTTCACAACAAGAAGTGATGGTGATTTAACAAAAAGACACACTTGGTCCAAACTGTCAGCCCAGACCAGATTGGGACAAACTCATGTTTTATGTCGAAATGGAACCAGCCCAGACTGCGGGCCATTCTGTGAATTTTAACATAAAAGGACAAACCTTATTGTTCTATGAGCTGACAGCTTCACAATGCATTTAATTAGTAGGTTATTTTGGTAACAAACATTACACTGAAAAGACGAGGCAGTTTTCCTATTGCAGATTCAGATCAGTCAGTCAAACAGCTTCCTAGACTTCCAAATGGAATGGAAAACATAATCAATTCATGGAAAGCTATTTTAGATTGTTTCGGTTAATCCTGATAGGGTGAAGTTAACTATTTTCATCTGATTTCCTAACAACTCTGCCATTTTATTAATCAAGCCAGTAGGCTTTGGCAGTGAAACCTGGAGCACCAATAATCAATTGTACCTTGTTTACCATTTAGGCACCTAAATGAAACACAAAGCATTGACAGAGATTTCATTTAGTAAATCCCCAACAGTCTACTTTACCAAGTGAGCCCATCCAGCGAAAGGAAAAATATCCAACTATAGTCCTGGAAAATACAGGAAATGACTTGAAGCTAAAGTTGAACTATTCAGGTTTTTTATGCCCCGAAATCTGTCTTTAAGCCCCATTGTGTGGGTGGTTTTGTAAATTTGCCCAGAAACAAATGTAAACAGCCTGAAGGCTAAACCTATTAGGTTGGTAAGAACCATAGAAAACAACAATGTAATCCAGCATGCCCTATCAGTAGAACACACACATGCATTCACGTGTAGCAAAAAGGCTTACTGTAGTTGCAGAGTCATTTTGGACGGTATAAGGACTGGAGACGTGCGGTAAGTGTCATTGATGTGGGCAGGACTTAGACAATGTAGTTGTCTCGTGATTAGAAATTTCACCAGGTCCACCAATTTACGCTGTGGCAGGGATTGACTCATATACATCTTTACAAACATTGAACCTAGCTAGAGTGGAGGCACTAAAGTTGATTGCCCTTAACAGAAATCCTATTTTTACCAACCATAACATTAACCTTACCATTACTATGATCCCAAACAAATTAACCTAAACGTAACCCTTATTTAACCTTTTACTTTGGCCCAAACCTAAAATGTCATTTTGGGGAATTCAACCATCCCAATTTGTATAGGAAAGCTGTTGACACACACCAGTTACTAAAAATAAAATCTAGTCACAAATGGGAAAAGGGCATATCAGTGCTGTTCACCCCTAAGGGCAAAAGATGCATTCAACAGCAGAGGTAATGGACTGCATCCCAAAGGTACATAAGCATATTTCCATTCTAATCCCAGTCTTTTACAGGAGCACATTCTGTACATCACAGGCTGTAATGGTGTTCTTGCCACATTGAAAACCAATGGTAGGAAAATACATAGTGGTGGGAACCAGTGAAGCCTTGCGCACCTTTCAAACAATGACACACCTTTCTTGGGCACAAGTGTACCGTTGCTCATTAGATCAATCTAGGTCGATAAATGAATAAAACATTTATATTTATGTTTATCTGTCGGGTAGAGCATAATTGCTTTTCTCTCTCCAAATTTTTTAAACAAGCTTACAAAATAACTCTCTCTTAAATGTGTCCTGCCTGATCAGTGACGAACATACTACCCAGTACTAAAAAGGTTAGACTTCTTGAAACGAAATGTCCAATAAATATCCAACTGTTGGGAGCCAGCGTTCCATTCCAACTGTTTTGGCTAATATAAAACTCTCTAGACCTCCAAGGAGATGTGACTACGACATGATTTTGGAGTTGGTTATGCACGACTAATGGTATTTTAATGACATGGCCATACCTGGTAAATCTGTCTCCATTATTCTTCAATTTTGAGTTGCAGTGGTTAAAGGCAAGGGAGGGAGGAGTGAGGGATTCTTCAGGGGGTCTCAGTGTAATTAAATTAGAACAATGTTCTCTAAGTCTTCATTGATGGATGCTCGTCCCCTGAAACTCAGTCGGATCAAAATCACACTGCACTGAATGTGTCTGCCAGCCTGTAGGACCCTTTTAATAGTGTCAGAATGATGGTCAAACTGGCTGCTCTTATGATGTCATTTTCCAACTGAAAGTTGAATGTAGACTCGTAGGGATGCTTACAGGAACAAACAATTCAATCGGATATTTATTCAGAAGAATACAGAATATAAACAACTCATCTGCCGTAAGGACGTGTTGCGCTTCTTCCTAATACATCGCTCTGCCTCACCGCTATAATGGCTATTTTGGCAGAAATACATTGTTATTAGCCAGAAGCCAAGTTGTCTATGATGTCATTTGGTTCAGTCTACCTTTAACCCTTAATCTAAATAGTTTTGCTGTGTAGTAAGTTAACAGGACAAAAGAGCCACTGCCAAGTATCCTGTTTAACCACTGTGATCATGTCATTGCAATGTTCATAGTGAAATGTCAAATATATAAATGCCTCCGACATTGAAAAAAACAAATATGAAGTAATGTTTATTTATGGATTGGAAAGTGACATTTGAATATTGCTCAAACATTCAATATATCAAAAACTTTTAATGCATCACACAAATCGTAGAAAATGCACTTTGCATTGGATTTCCTTCAAAATGCATAGATCATTGCTAAGAAATACATCATATTGCATTACTGTAACCTCTGAATATGGCTGCATAACACTGCAATAGCTGTGAAGAAAGAATAAAACACAGGACAGAAAAAATAACTCTGCAGAAATTAAAAAGAGCCTTCATGAAATGCATCTGCTGTAATCATAGACAACAGTCATTTGTAATTAATTTTCAGGCTTCACGTCAGAACAGCCAAAAGATATCCTGACGAGAAGACTTGAAGAACAAAAGAAGGACTGACTCAAATAGCAGCAGATATTGTTGCAGTCGCCAACAGATGCAATGAGAGCAATTAACCCTAAAGTTAATTAGAAAACACCTTCTCCAATTTAATTGGACGAGAGTGAGGCGTAGGATTTTAGTGGGTGATTCACTGACGACCAATAATCACAGTGCAGACAAGCCTTAAATTCCACTGTTAATCATACTGTCATTAACAACAAAGGACTAGCTGTGGTAGAACACATCTGTATTCAACTGGTTGGCCAACATGTTAAACATGCAAAGGAAGAAATAACGTGGGTCATAGCATGTATTAAGGATGATTAAAACCACAATTTTCCTAGTGTAGCCTGTAGGAAAGGCCTGAGGGCAAAAGTAGATAGTTTAGAGATTCCCTTCAATTCCTGGCACAGAGAGTTAAACTGTATTCCAATGACCAAGCATTCCAGCAAGCTCAGGGGTGTCAAACTCATTTTGCTCCATGAAGCCAGGTACCACATAATGTCCTTCACTGTGGTCCAGATGGACCCGCTGAGATTTGGTTATGTGTCTTTACCGTTGAAATGAGCGAAAGACACATCCTCCGTTCATTGTTTGGAAAATGCCTATGCTTGTCTTGGCTTCGATTTACGTTATTATAGGCGAGCTGGATGTTCAACAAACTATGAATGTATGTCTGTCATTATTTCTACAGAGTTTGCTTTAGTCATATTCAATATTAGTTTGTTATCAAGTGTTTGACCACCCTGAGGTAGCAAAATACATTTCTATGTGGTGTACTAGCATGGATCTTGGAACAGCCAGTGTCTGGTCCTTTTTCTATCAAACATGGTGAGTGCTCCAAGCTATCTGATAGTCTTCACATTTTTTACCATTGGATCTCCTGGCAAAAGCCAACAATGTGCTTGTTCTTGCCTTTCTTGCTTGATAATTGCTAATACAGTGAGTATTAAACAAAAAGCATATATGGCAAGTGTAGCAACTTAAACATATAATGTGGCCATTAGTTTGGTGTCAAAATGATTACTGATTGTCATTTTGGAAAACATGACAATGCTTACTCTCTGAAACAGAGAAAGCAATAACATAAAAGGAAACCAACAGCAACAAACTGTAATTCGGCCCTTTGGCACCAATTGTACTTTCTATGTTAGATCTTGACTGAAGTTATTCAACCCCTGAAACCTTTTGTCCCGACTCTTTCATTTTGAATCGCTGTTTCTCAAGGTTGAGGCTTTTCCATTTCTTCTTCGATGGTGCAAAACAAATGTACTTCTATTTCTCTTTGAGATCCCGGTTGCCTCACATTTGCAATGCCGGAGTTGACTGACTAAATAACCTTAAATGAGAGTGAAGGCAGGTGTTTATCTGAAGCACCCTTTTTTGTTCTTCAATAAATATTCAGCCTGAGAGATAACAATTGCATAGCTGTTTCTCCACCAGCATGGAGTGAAGCTAATTCAGATCCCCGCTGGGCTCACTGTATGTGGTTGATTAACTCTAAATTACAGGAGATAAAAATACTTTGTGGAAGTTTTTGTAAGCAAAATATCCCCGAAGGGTGCAACGTGATCATGCAATTTTCATCCATGTTTCTCATATTTGTATTCATTGAAATCAATGTTTATTGGTCGTCAATGAACGTTAAAGAGGTTAAAGCAGAAAGCTTGCGTCACTAGATCCTATAATGCAATAAATGTCACACATACACAAATAACCAAACCCTACGATAAAATAAGTTTAAGAACTGATAAATCATAATGACCAGAATTAACAATACAAATGACTGTGTTAGGAAACCAAATGCAATCTATGCCTATATACACTGCATTAATTAAACAATTTGTACAGATGCAGATTCACAGATTGTTATGTTATCATTGGGACAGTAAGCATTATTTAGTAATTTCTCTATAATCAATATTTGGGATTTGAAATTAAAGTATATTGGTTTAAGTATATTTAGAGGTTAGTGTTGACTCTCAGCTTTTATTTGAGGTTATTTATGTACACATCGGTATCACCAAATGACATCACCTTTTTGGTGCCCTGTAATAGCGGGACAGATAAATATAATTTACTTGTTTATATATATTTTCAATAGTTGGACGCATATCCTTTCCACACAGTAACTGCCTGAAGTATACAACCCATTGATCCCTAAAGATGCTGGGTCTCATTGTTTGTGATGCTATTTCACTTCTGTAACACAGCCCTCTTATTTTTGGTTTGTTTAGGTCTCTTACTTTCAGTCTCATCTTACATATTTTAATTGGATGTGAACTTGGCCAGTCAAAAACTCTCCACTTTTTGACCCCTGAAAAACTCCTTAGTCTGCTCACACATACACACCTTCTGCTAGGTGACATTTACAGTGTGGAGAACAAGTATTTGATACACTGCCAATTTTGCAGGTTTTCCTACTTACAAAGCATGTTGAGGTCTGTAATTTTTATCATAGGTACTCTTCAATTGTGAGAGATGGAATCTAAAACAAAAATCCAGAAAATCACATTGTATGATTTTTAAATAATTAATTTGCATTTTATTGCATGACATAAGTATTTGATCACCTACCAACCAGTAAGAATTCCAGCTCTGTTAGTTTTTCTTTAAGAAGCCCTCCTGTTATCCACTCAATTAATTAGCATTTTATTGCATGACTTAAGTATTTGATACATCAGAGAAGCAGAACTTAATATTTGGTACAGAAACCTTTGTTTGCAAATACAGAGATCATACGTTTCCTGTAGTTCTTGACCAGGTTTGCACACACTGCAACAGGGATTTTGGCCCACTCCTCCATACAGACCTTCTCCAGATCCTTCAGGTTTCGGGGCTGTCGCTGGGCAATACGGACTTTCAGCTCCCTCCAAAGATTTTCTATTGGGTTCAGGTCTGGAGACTGGCTAGGCCACTCCAGGACCTTAAAATGCTTCTTACGGAGCCACTCCTTAGTTGCCCTGGCTGTGTGTTTCGGGTTGTTGTCTTGCTGGAAGACCCAGCCACGACCCATCTTCAATGCTCTTCTTCCTCCAAACACAGCAAGTGGAGTTTAGACCAAAAAAGCTCTATTTTTGTCTCATCAGACCACATGACCTTCTCCCATTCCTCCTCTGGATCATCCAGATGGTCATTGGCAAATTTCTGACAGGCCTAGACATGCGCTGGCTTGAGCAGGGGGACCTTGTGTGTGCTGCAGGATTTTAATCCATGATGGCGTAATGTGTTACTAATGGTTTTCTTTGAGACTGTGGTCCCAGCTCTCTTCAGTTCATTGACCAGGTCCTGCCGTGTAGTTCTGGGCTGTTCCCTCATGTTCCTCAGGATCATTGATGCTCCACGAGGTGAGATCTTGCATGGAGCCCCAGACCGAGGGAGATTGACCGTCATCTTGAACTTCTTCCATTGTCTAATAATTGCGCCAACAGTTGTTACCTTCTCACCAAGCTGCTTGCCTATTGTCCTATAGCCCAGTGGCTTCCAACCTTTTTCAATTACTGTACCCCCAAAAATAATTTGCACTGCTTGGAGTACCCCTGAAGTACCCCCTCATGTTAATTTCACTAGTAAGTCTATGGTGTCATGAGTGTTTTCAAGTACCCCCTGTGGAAAGGCCAAGTACCCCCAGGGGTCCTAGTACCCCTGGTTGGGAACCACTGCTGTAGCCCATCCCAGCCTTGTGCAGGTCTAAAATGTTATCCCTGATGTCCTTACACAGCTCTCTGTTCTTGGCCATTGTGGAGAGGTTGGAGTCTGTTTGATTGAGTGTGTGGACAGGTGTCTTTTATACAGGTAACAAGTTCAAACAGGTGCAGTTAATACAGGTAATGAATGGAGAACAGGAGGGCTTCTTAAAGAAAAACTAACAGGTCTGTGAGATTCGGAATTCTTACTGGTTGGTAGGTGATCAAATACTTATGTCATGCAATAAAATGCTAATTAAATAAAAATCATACAATGTGATTTTCTGGATTTTTGTTTTAGATTCCGTCTCTCACATTTGAAGTGTACCTATGATAAAAATTACAGACCTGTACATGGTTTGTAAGCAGGAAAATCTGCAAAATCGGCAGTGTATCAAATACTTGTTCCCCCCACTGTATGTGTTGAAACCAATATATTCATAAATACCTTCAAAGAAAAGCAAATACAACTGAAATCCAAACTATTGTTGTATAATGCCAAAAAACTAAATGCTTATCAATGTGCAACCAATTTCCAGAATCCAGTTTATCCCGTAAATACGTGGCTTGCATATACCTCACCAAGTTATGCAGTGTACAGAAGAAAAAATTAAAATTAATTAAAAAATATATATATACCTCTACACATATCATACAGCGACACTCTTTGTGTGGGCCTGTGTGTGTCTACGAGTGTATACAATATGTGCGCCAGAGTACGCTTGTGTGTGTATGAGATGTGTTTTGTAGGAGTGTGTGAGCATAAAAAAAGTGACTAATGCGCATGGCAGTGTCGTAGGCAAGTAGCTAGCTAGCTAATGGCTGTTCGACAGTTTGTTGGGCTGGTGATGGAAGCTGTGTCTCGGTCTCGGCTCTAATGCACCTGTACCTCCTGGCAGGGGGTGATAAAATGAACAGTCCGTTGTCCAGGTAGCCGAGGTCGTTAAGGCCCCTCTTAGCCTTTCTTTGACATAGACTTATGTAAATACCTCGGAAGAACCATGGGGCTTCGGGTGTGGAGAGCCTGGTGCAGTTTGGTCTGTAACGATTCTGGTACTATAGTCTTAAGGGCCACGCTGCATTTCTTGAGCAGCCTGAAGTGCCTTTCTTCCCCGCGCTGTCAATGTGGTGGATCCAGTTTGACGGGAAGATGTTATTATGTTGTCTGGAAGTAAGACGTCGTGGCTGCAATGGTTGGTTTGTGTTTGGACTGTCACTGTTGTGACGATCTCCTCCTCTGCACGAGCCCAGTGAGATTCAGCGCCGTCTGCGTTATTCTCGGAAATGAACAAGCACTTCCTGCTCCAGCTTTTGCTTATTGGTTGCTAGAGGCACAGAGGAGTAGTATTTTTGACAGAAAAGGGACGGTGGTGAGCTTTGAATCCATCTCAGAAGGGAGAGTAGGAGTGATCCACGGGGTGCACACATGGAATTTGACATGTGGAAGTTTTGATAAAACGTCCCATAAATTAGTTCTGTTAAAATCCCCAGCCACAATGAACACAGATTCTGTGCGTGCGGATTTCAGCTGATTCAAATTCTTTTATAAATCCTTATAGCTTAACTGGTATTGCCCTGTGGGTGTATGTATATAGCCATACACTGGAAAATGCAAGGCAATTCCGTAAGGAGATAATGGATTACCAATTCACCATCTGGAAGTCCAGATTCTTCAGATTGAATTGTAAGCTAAAACAAATATAAATTACATTTTAAATGCTAGCCCACGTGCTTTCACAAATTCTTTTAGAAAATCTCAATGGCACTGAATGCCTTATTTCCTCTGCCAACACATAATTTCTCACACAAGAAATCATACATTTACTGGATATGCTAATGCTGTAGAACCTGAGCCTACACAAAGGTAAAGCCATGTCCAACTGCTAGCATGTAGCATAAAGAAAGAGATAGATATCTTCTGAGGTAAATCTCTTTGCCTTGGATTGGATCAATTCTAAAGTTTCCTGATCAGGGAACGTACGTATCTGCAGTGAATCTGTGCATTGCCATAGCAAGCCAGACAGTTACACAGAAGCAGGAAAACAAATAACAGAGAAGAGCATAATAAAGAATTAGATTTTACAGCAAATCACTGGGTTCTCAACTAGATAACATCTATAATAGTAAAAACCTGAGCTTCCCACTGAATTTCAGAGGAGCTATTCCTCCACTACATCTAAACATTTGACTCTCCTCTGCCTTTAAATAGACCTAAAGCTTTTATTTTTTTAATTGCATTGTTTAATTTCCATTAGAAGGGAATTACAGAAAACGATATTCCATAAGGTTTAATAAATTGCCTTGCGCACGGCTCATTTAAATTGATCCCAGCCCCTGAGCAACAAACCTTGAGTTATTTTCAGGAGCTTCAATTATGCAAAATAGATCAAGCATTCAGCCGTATTAAGCCTTTCATGTCGTTTAGGGCACATCGCAAATGGAGCTCTCCCCAAATGCTAATCGGTTGTCGAATTCGGAGGGGCTAGTGGATTGATCTGAATACGACCCGGCACAAAACCACAGTGACCTGCTAATTAATTGTAATGCTATTAGAGGGATCACTGGCTTTAAAGTGATTCATTCTAGTTCCAAAAATGGCACAATGATTTTAGCAACACAATGTGGACTTTAGCTGGATCACTCAGAAAGTATATATATTTGTTTAGCCAAAAGGAGAGAATTTGTGCAAATTGACAAAGAAAATCAGTGCTAACTCTAATACCCTATAGAGCTAAAACAAACCATTAATTAAACTTTTTTACCCTGAAATGCAGAGGCTGCTGTGCACGCTGTGACCCTTTCTTATGTATCTGACAGTTCTCAGTTGGACACAGGCGCTGATGTGGGTAAGCGTGTGCACCCAAATTGGTGGCATCTAGGAGGCATCCAACCCTGGTTGTCAAATCTAGCACTGACCTGCCTTGAATGTCCTTTTGAAACAAACTGGAAAATCGGCCAGTCTGAGTACCTGAGCATTTATTTTGTTGATTATGGTAATGTTATATACCCCGATCGTGTGATAAGGCAGTAGGTTGCAGTACATGTGTTGCTGAGATGTTCGTTCTAACTGTTGAGTGCCACTTCCCCATATCATTGGATTAGTGCTGAAGGAGTCTCACTCATCCCCTGCAGAGTGAGAGTGGAGAAAAATTTGTAAGGCTGTGCAAACAGTGCGTGTGTGTGTGTCTGTGTTTGGTGCTGCAGGCTCCAGACAGGATTGGATTAGTGCTGCTGAACCAGCAGCTGTGTCACCTTGGACAATGACCTCGTCTCGACCCAGAGAAGTGAGCAGTCCTTGAGTACAAAGTACTCAAGAGTTAATGGACGTACTGTACTCTGGATGAGGATTGAAATTGATTTTGTTTCCGTGGCAACCTGTTTCAATAACATCTATGTAAATAAAAGAACCGGGTCAAATTTACTAAAATACTTGTTTTTATTTTTATATGAATTAAACAAAGAAATAGTGGACAGCGGTCAGTGTAGAACCCCAGAAGGAATTTAATAATGTGGAGACATTTAACAGGCTTTAAGATTCCATTGGCATACATTGTAACCTCAAACAAAAGAGCAGTGGAACTGAAAAAATTACTTCCATTTTCTTTTATTGTCCAGCCAATTGAGCTGTAGGCATATCACCGGATAAGTGGTTATTTATTATCTTTCCGTGAGTTATTTTTCATTAACAGTGAGCTTTGGGAGTATCTTTCAACCTTATATGCTACATTATCTGGAATGCATTCCCTTAAAATAATTTTTTATACATATTTTTTATTTCTATTGTCAGCTACATTTCTATCAGTAATCCTACTAAATGTGTTGGTTAATGGTAAAATAAACTACATACGCATTATTTGAACATTTGAAAATTAACTATTTGCCTTTTGTTCTTGCCAATGGGTAATCAGTGATTTGTCAATTTGGTGTGGAAGATAAAGTAAAATAATGTTAATTGTTTTTTCTGCCCCCGAGCAAGGCAGGTAACCCAAATTATTTCCAGGTCCAACTTTCCTGGTAAAAAAATAAACAATGATTGACAGAAACTGCTTGTTTGGCTACCCACCTGGCTAATGTTTACATTAACAATCCATTGACCCCTACTAAAATTAGACTAAAACTGTTGTCAAAAATAAGCCCTTTGCACAGGCTCGCTGCACTATTTCTTTTTTTTTAAAAGAGCTAAGATAACCCAAATCCTGTACTTGGCTAGCAATGCAACCTCTGTAACAATGTTATTAGGATGAGGGAGTGTTAGATAACGCTAATTAGATTAGGCTAATTCAGGCTGAGCGGATAACTGGGAAATGTTAAAGGTTGAAACCCAAGATTCAGGGTAAACAAAAAACAAGACGAAAGGTTTCAAAAAAGACCCACGTGCTGTCAATATCATGGCAAAGGTTTTTAGATGTTCTAGAAACTAAACAATCGTCAGTGTGGCTAATAACAATGCATCAAGTCACATTAAGACACATTATTTGAAGCCAAACCAATGATACTACTGCTGATGTCTGAACAGTTTAAATTAAATTGTATTCTAATCTCTGATCAGCGGCTGGGTTATAGTCAGATGACAGCCGTGTCCAGATTACACATGGGAAAATAGTTATTTTGATTTAACTGTTTCCTTTTTACAAGCAGAAGAGATTGCAAGAATGTAACATCCTACAAGGACAGTTATTGTTGGAATTTCTAGTCGGTGGATATACTTGCTAGTGCAAAAAAGCACTTGATTTCAGACTTTAAATTACTGTTCATCAGATGCAGATGGCATTTTGTTTTGAATTTTCCATATCAAACTTATCCAGTTTCTTCCAATTTATTTATGATAATTATTCTAGCCCTCTCACAAGATATGGATTTACTTTTTGTCAACTTGTGACTTGTTATTGTATTGATGTTTTCTTTCCATTAATTCAAATGATACCTAGTGTTTTTCATGAGCAAAGAAACGCTTGCTGCCCAGATAAAAACCTTTAAAATATTCCCAGGTGTACTTAAACCTTTGACTGGTATTGCTTTTTAAACAGTGCATTACATTTTTGAACAATAGACTATTAAATAAAATTGTTTGTCTTTCAAGAAATGCAGCCTGAAATTGTACAAGTTATTTCATACACCTTAAATGCAGAAGGTTCAAGAAATTGTCATGCAAGCTGTAGACATTACACAGTTTGAATGGCTACTGATATGATTTGTAGAGCAATGAATGTCAAAAAAGTTACATTTTAATTTGACACCAAAGGCAAGGACATACATGTTTTACAAACATGAGATTATTTAACATTAGACTTTAAAACATCATACATTAGCAGGTTTTCCCCCCATTGACTTTAGGGTATGCATCATAATCTATACATCAACTGCTTTTTTATGTGGTTGTCTAACAGTTAAAAACAGATGACTACTTATATCAGTTTTGATAAACATATATATTTTTTATAGATTTAAAAATGTATTGTTTGTACAGTTCTCTTATAACATGTAGTTGTTTAAGAGTTGACTGTAAAACCATTAGTACCACTCGTCTTTCTGTGTGAGGTGTATTTACTGTGTAACATTTTGCTGAAGGATAAAGAAATCAACTGATTGTCTCTCTAAAATAAATGTATCCTGCAATATATTTCAACAAATGAATACCTTTTCACAAAAATGTATAGGTTTGTCTATTTCTCATATCGATCTATATTTATACATTTTTTATATACATTTCCCATAGTTTCTGCGAATGCATACACTGATTTAGAACAAAACCCTTCAGTTAAGGTTATCCATAATAATGACATTTTCCCTTAAATGGAATTAAATCATATTGCACTAAATCCTATTCAAGTGGTTGAAACACTGAAGTGAAAGGCAGTGCCAAACTTCTGAAGGGACCTGTCTGATTGACCTTCAGGGAAGTTGCCTATCGTTTCTCGCCATCTAAGCACAAGTTCACTTACCGTGACCACCACAGCCAGAGATAACATTAAGCCTGGCATTGTCCTACACCAACTGCATCACTTTAATGGCAGCCCCTTTCAGAGCCACTTGACAGGAGTTGGTTCTAAGCTCGTACTAAACTATTTGATGGAAATTCAAGTCTCCTCAAAACTTTTCACATTCTTCAATTACAGGTGCAGCACTAAAGACATTCCAGATAGCCTCATGATATCAGGCATACGATCAGTTTAATACCCCAGTCCTGCGTTTCACCAGCTGGGTCTACATCAGTTTTTACGCTAAATCAATAACAAGCTCATCGTTCTCCATTGAAGGTGAATGTATTTTGGCTTGGTGAAATCACTGTGCCCTGGGAGTTTGGAATAACCTGGCTATTTGGAGACATGGCCTTCCTCTACACTTTTCTACCAAGCTAATGATGGAATTGGAAAATATAGAGATGTATCATTTAAAATGGTGGTTTGGCTTATTAGCTCATATGTAGGAATCTCCCCAAAACATATTGAAATGACAGTGATATTGGCATTAACTCTTATTGTGCATTGAACAATATTGTAAACACATACAGAACAATGCTAAACTGAGTTTTTTTTCTCTCTCCAACCTTTAGCTTCAATTCACCAAAAAGCCAAGTGTTTCTTAGACGTTTTCCTTTAAGAAAATGTAATTTACCTTTTTGTAGTTCAAACAATTGGAGTTTTTTGGTACCTTTTTACTCTGGTAAAACCCGGCAAACATATCACTCTGTGTACACTAAGACTGTAATTTCAATAGTAAAATACTTTAGTATGTACAGTACAATAAAATACCATACATTTGTTTTACAGCATTTACTGTATGCTGTAGATTGTACTGCATTTTGGGTAAAAGGCTGAGAAATACAGTTACATAGTGTTTGAATGTCATGAAATGAATATTTTCAATATTTTTGCATTCATTTACATCAGTTTGTTTTCCCACATTAGTTGGCTCTGCCAAAAAGTCTGGAGTGTGATTTCGATTGATTTGATTGATTGTCAGTTTAAGGACACGCATGATTTCGAAGCCTGCAATCACAACTTTTTGGGGATTTTTAAGGATTAGGGTAAACCTTTTTTGCAGCTACCAAGTTTTATAGAATCATTTAATAATTCTATAAAAGCCTGTAATTAGCTAGTTAGCTAGCAACATTAATAAGTGATACAGTAGCTCTATGTCTCTTCAGTTTGCATGTTAAGCAATTCTGAATGTTCATTTTGGTGCAGATATTTAACTGAGAATTATAGATACTTCTTCAATGGAAGCTTATAAACATTTTGTCCAAAGTGTAATAATAGATATTTGCCCATAAAGAAGGTTAATAATTAGTAGCTAAATCTTTTATCATCATTTGTCTTATCGTTTAGATTTTCAATGCATTACCTGTTATGTTAACTAGCTCGTTAATGTTGAGGAGTCTGATGATAAAATTTTTGTTCATCAGCTGGCCTGACATCTTAATTCTCCCCACTAACAAGTTCTTATTCTGTGGTATGTTTTTATTTGTAGTAACTTGCTGTATGCCAAAAGTGTCATTATTTGGTTGATGACCCAGAGAAAAGGGGCTGTCTATATTCCTCGTAAGTTCTGTGTTTTGGACCGTTTTTAACATAGAACACCAGGAGTCAGCCTTGGCAATCTTGGATGCCGAGGTGAACTTTGAACAACTACAATAATGACTGTTAACAATGATCCAGCATTTACATTTAGCATATGTTACAGTTAGACTGCAGTTATATTTCCTATAATTATTTGTACAATGCCTCAAATTATTTCGTAAATTCTTTGTTGGTTGTGAATAGGGTTGTGCCGACCGTGTCATACTCATATTCATAATCGTGTCAGTCACAAATGATACTCTTAATCAGAAACTCCTGATCCAAAAATCTGGCAGTGCATTTTAGTCACGAGAGAATATGCTTAATTACAGTATCTCACAACAAAAGTAAAAAAACAAATATTATCTGTATGCTTTTTCAGCAATGGAATTGCTCCCTAAACAGCAAAATAGAAAACAGCTTACTAATAGTCTTTACTGACAGCAAAATCTTCTCTTTTTATTGTTCTATCAGAGCTGAGGTCCAGAGTATCAATTGTGGTTTTTAAGTCCCCTCAGTTAGTTAACAGTGGTATGCCTTTGTCTTGTCAACTACCTCGTCTCTCTTTCTCTGTCCGTGTCTCTGTCCCTCCCACAAAAGCAGTTTTAGTTATTCGTTCTATATGTCTTTTTGTAAATATGTCTCAATTTTTCATATGAATAATGGTTTTTCCACATGTATTGCTATTTCTCTGTAACTATACAGCAGGATATCAGCAGGAGTACCCAGCTTAATACTGTCATTTTCCTTAACAGCAGAAAATCTGTTAGATGTTTTACATAAAACATACAGTGGGGAGAACAAGTATTTGATACACTGCCGATTTTGCAGGTTCGCCCACTTACAAAGTATATAGAAGTCTGTAATTTTTATCATAGGTACTCTTCAACTGCGAGTGACGGAATCTAAAACAAAAATCCTGAAAATCACATTGTATGATTTTAAAGTAATTAATTTGCATTTTATATTAACCTTTTTGTACAGAGACCTTTGTTTGCAATTACAGAGATCAAACATTTCCAGTAGTTCTTGACCAGGTTTGCACACACTGCAACAGGGATTTTGGCCCACTCCTCCATACAGACCTTCTCCAGATCCTTCAGGTTTCAGGGCTGTCGGTGGGCAATACAGACTTTCAGCTCCCTCCAAAGATTTTCTATTGGGTTCAGGTCTGGAGACTGGCTAGGCAACTCCAGGAATTTGAGATGCTTCTTATGGAGCCACTCCTTAGTTGCCCTGGCTGTGTGTTTCGGGTCATTGTCATGCTGGAAGACCCAGCCACGACCCATCTTCAATGCTCTTCTTCCTCCAAACACGGCGAGTGTAGTTTCGACCAAAAAGCTCTATTTTTGTATCATCAGACCACATGACCTTCTCCCATTCCTCCCCTGGATCATCCAGATGGTCATTGGCAAACTTCAGACGGGCCTGGACATGCGCTGGCATGAGCAGGGGGACCTTGCGTGCGCTGCAGGATTTTTATCCATGACGGCGTAGTGTGTTACTAATGGTTTTCTTTGAGACTGTGGTCCCAGCTCTCTTCAGGTCCTGCCGTGTAGTTCTGGGCTGATCCCTCACCTTCCTCATGATCATTGATGCCCCACGAGGTGAGATCTTGCATGGAGCCCCAGACCGAGGGAGATTGACCGTCATCTTGAACTTCTTCCATTTTCTAATAATTGCGCCAACAGTTGTTGCCTTCTCACCAAGCTGCTTGCCTATTGTCCTGTAGCCCATCCCAGTCTTGTGCAGGTCTACAATTTTATCCCTGATGTCCTTTCACAGCGCTCTGTTCTTGGCCATTGTGGAGAGGTTGGAGTCTGTTTGATTGAGTGTGTGGACAGGTGTCTTTTATACAGGTAACGAGTTCAAACAGGTGCAGTTAATACAGGTAATGAGTGGAGAACAGGAGGGCTTCTTAAAGAAAAACTAACAGGTCTGTGAGAGCTGGAATTCCTACTGGTTGGTAGGTGATCAAATACTTATGTCATGCAATAAAATGCTAATTAATCATTTAGAAATAAAAAGAAAATAAAAAAAAATTGATTCCGTCTCTCACAGTTGAAGTGTACCTATGATAAAAATTACAGACCTCTACATGCTTTGTAAGTAGGAAAATCTGCAAAATCGGCAGTGTATCAAATACTTGTTCTCCCCACTGTATTACAGAACGTTTGCTGTACAAACATATTACATCTGTTGCCAGTATAATACTGTATTTTTACAGGAAATATTTTACTGTGTAAACAAAGGCACATGTATGGCTGGTTGTATTTGTTTGGCCCAACTGACTGCACATTTTATAAATCACAGCTTTGGTGCATCTAGGTATGGGTAGGAAATAAATGAGCTCACAGTTGAAAGGATGTGGTTTGTTTACTATAAATGAATTGATATTAAGAGACTATTAGGATATTGAACCAAGCACTTAACTAAAGGTGGACAATTCCACTTTGATAAATAGAGGCCAATATCACACTCACTCAAACTCATTGGCATTAAATCATTTAATGTTGGGTTTTATTTACTACAGGCAGTTATAAAACAAGGTTTTAAATTGCATGGTTAAGAACAAAGCTGGGCCATTGTGTCTGTTGTGGAATAATTGTGTGTTTTTTGTGTGTAAGGCAAGAGAAGAGAGAAGACTTCAAACGTTTCAGCATACACCCTCCCCAAAAAAGTGCTAAACCTTAAAATGCTCTATTAATACAATATGTGATTAATAAAATGAGTGGCGAAGAGATCACCTTAGGCAACTAACTAAATGTGTTACAGAACAATTTCTTTGTTGGCTGGATTCTCCTGAAAGAAATGCTAATAGTAACAAAAAAGACAAAAATGTAATGCTCCGTGTCGACAAATGACAGCTGATACTACAACTGCGGAGTATGGAATAGGCCTACTAGGAAGACTCATTGGAATCCATTTAGGTGATAGGACGGTGCTCCAGTCTGCAGATGTGTTTGAAGTGTATTAGCTTCAGACAGACTTAAGGATCTGCAGCCGAATCCATCAGAACTAATGACTTCACAGTGAGGCGGCGGCCTCCCATGTGAATACAGAGGAGATTACTATTCATCACTGTGATTTGGGACGATCCCCATAATTGCAGATTCATGGCATCTGGGAAATTGCCAAAGACGAGATTGTAGTTCTCCCCTCAGTCGACAGTCTGCTGTACCCCTAGGGTATTAAAACAGTTGTATAGAATGAAATGGAATAACATTTGGCTTGGAGTATGATTGTATGACTGTTGAAAACTGTGACGTTTCAGTAAACTACTGAAAACGACTGGATTTACCTGGATTATCCACTGTTATTTTCAAATTGTGAATATACATGAAAGTGACCGGAATATGTGGCCACGCGAGATAAGACAACATTTTCTTGTGTTGTCTGGGCATGCTACAGAAACACCATGTAAACCTCAGAAGCAACGATTGCCTAGCTGGAAGACAAGTGGCCTTTCACACAGTTGGTTTGAAGCTAATCAATCGTAACAAACATATTCCACCTCCTCCTCATGCCTTGTCAGTTTCCACCCATATCCACACGAACCAACCCTGGAAGGGTTTTTCTCCTTCTCACAATGCCCTCCTGTTTCCTTCCCTTCAGCTGATTGACACTTCTTGAAAATTCCTTCATGCTGCATTGAATGCTCACGGGTCGGCCAAACTGGTTGCTTGCTCCGCGGCCCTCCAGCAGGGGTGAAAGTTACTAGGGGTTGTTGGACTGTTGAGGAGTGTGTAGGTAGAAGCCAAGGTGGTCAAACAATGTGGCCTGTACGCAAAGGAGCCTGGGATAGCTGACAAATCTGTTTTCTTCACACACCCAGTCAATAGTAGACGTGCAGGTCTTTTGGTGAAAGACTTCCAAATGAAATGTATTTTATCAAGCCATTTTACAACAGTTGTCATTACGTGGCTATGCTAAAATTTCAGAGCAAGCAATAAGATGGTGTAAAACAGTCGCTAGGAAAAACTCCCAGACTCTATTATATACCTCTATTCTGTTTAAAAAATCTATGTGAGTCATACCAGTTGGGTTTACATTTGACCACCTTAATATCAGGTTGTTTGCACTATTTGTCATGGTTTTATACTGTAAATATTTGGGGTATAAAGAATGTAAAAAAAAAAAAAGGACAAAGCATGTGTGGTTCTGCAACCAATGACTTGTCATTTACCTTCATCTCCCTGGGCCAAACTACACTCAGTTATAGAACCTAGCGAAAAGATGAGTATTCAGTAACGACTTATCTTCAGGAGTTGACTGTCTTGCAACCAAGAAAGCTGTCATGTCATCGCTTTCTGTTTTAAATGCAGCATCTGTGTGTGACGGTAAACATTTTCATATTTTTAAATAAACAACAACATTAATTTAAAATAGTGCTGTCAAATTAATGGCATAACCCTCTGCAAGGGCAATTAATTGCACATTTTGAATGTTTAAACATCTTGCCCTAAGCACAAACATTTATGTTTAAAAAGCTTAATGCATTATGTTAAAGACACTGTACCTAATGAACACAACTTGACTTGGAATTAAATAAGTGAAGCAATCTTATTCTGAGACAGTCAGTCCTCAAGACTAGGGTGTAAAATGACCACAATAACAGCAGCGTCAATTTGTATCTCATGGTAATCTTAAAAGGTTGACATTGTCTGATCCCGTAGTTTTATCATCTCCTACAATTGTGCTCTTGATCGAGGCACCAAGTGCAGTAACTGCTACGTTAGGCTGCTGTATAAAACATATTAAGCCCTGAATCTAGAGAGCTGCTGGGTGTATATGTAATGGCCGGTCTGTGTGTTTCTGTTCTGGTGTATCTGTTTCTATGTCTTATTTAGCTTCCCTTCTTTGATTGGTTTCACCTGTGTTGTCCACTCACCTGAGCCCTGTTACATCATTAGGCCTTGTATTTAGTTCTGTCGTTTGTTCAGCTCCTGGTATGTCAGTGGTTTCATGTTAATGGTGGTGTTTATTGTCTGTCTGTTATCAGAATTACATTTGCCTTGAAAACCTCTGCGCCTGTGTCCTGCCTCCATGCTGTTCCGTAACAGTGTAGGCATTTCATCCTACACGGAAAGGGTCCTACCTGCTGCTGCCTGGTGCTCTCCTTCTCCTCCAGCAACAGCCCGCTTGTGTCCATACGCACATCACAAAAGTGGATTCCCACACAAGAATCAGAGAGGAGGAACCGGAGTCCTCATTTGTAGGGATTTTTGGAGGGAGACCGAGATTGACGAAGAGTCCCATCTTATGAAAACCCTGTTCCAACAAATGTGTACTAACGCGCTGTTAGGCAGGATTCTCAGACAATTGGCGAGAACATGTGACTGCCTTTACGCCATTGCTATATAAAAAAAAAAACGCCTGTGAAGTACTCCAGAAAGCAAAAAGTAAAGGGCCAAAAACATACCCGCATGCTGTTACAAAACTAAAATAGGCGCAGGTACCCTGATCCAACATGTCCCCCCTGAAGTCAGGCTATGATTATAGATGATTCTGAGGCTCAAAAAAGTATTTAAAAATAATGCAATTTTATGCATTTTAAATTAACTATGTGTGTTAATGGACTAACTTAGCCCTAGTTGAAATCACAGATCTGTAATGGTTAATCGCTGATAGCTTTCTCGCAGGCCAACCTGGTGGAATAATACATGATAATCGGGCTGAATATATTATATCCAGTAACAAAATAATGTATTATAATTTAAGGTGTTTTAAATAGGCTGTACAACAGCATCATTTGTAACTGGGACACCTGCATCTTTCTCACATTTGTTTTTTAACTGTCTGTTGGCACCCAGCGGTGTGCTATAAGGTAATACATACTGAAGTTTAAGTTTGTTTATTCCCACTCTACAAGCATCAGGATTCATCTACTTTTAAGCTAACTACCGCTGTGCATAAGCTCATGCCGGAAGTGGTAAAGAAATAAACAAAAAAATATAGATATATTCAGATATATTGAATAAACTTAAATAATTGTATCAAATGTTTTCTATTATCTGTTTGGGCTTTTCTATGAAACATAGAAGTAAAGGCGCATTTTACTAACATTTTTTGCAATCTCATTCAAAAACTTAAAATCACATTCCTAAATGATCCATCTTATGACTTAATATTATCTTATGATCTTAAAACGGCCAGATTTTAGGGCTAGGCTCTAGAGGGTTTACTACAGTAATGTGTCAACTGTTTCACAAACATGAAATGGGTAAGTCTTTCTGTTTTGTTTTTTACAAAGTTGAACATGTCAAAATCAGTTGACAAATGATGATCATTTAAAAATATTTTACCCAGGTTACACTAAATAAAGTGGTATGTGTTAATGGAACAAAATCTTTTAATCTAGTGTGCCTGATTCTCTATTATTAAATTCAGTTTGTGATGTATTTTGCTAATGAACTCGCAATTGTCTTAAAGATATTTGAAATTTCAGAAAACACCGGAGTTCCCATTCTTTGCTACTGTAGCTTTATCTCCCAAGTGAAAGACATAGACCATAGGGCATTGCTACGTCTCACTTGGATCAGCAATTCCATACAGATTTTAGTGCATAGCATATGCCTCCAGGTTTTCCTGCCTGAAGCTGTTTAACTAGAATTTCAAGGAACAATAAAAAGGCCTGCGAGAGACATATATGTTAGCACATTCATTTTTCATTTGAAGGAACCGAAGTACCGTTTTACGGTGGCACTTGTAAAAATTGCAAGCCAGAGTCCACAACTGTTACTGAACAATGTGGCATTGCATCTGAATCAGGAGTCCTACCAGCCAGACAAACACAGCAAATACACCATGCAAATGAGCCGCCCGCATGATAAATGAGCTGTGTGCGTTTCCGTCTCCGTGCACGCCGGCGTCATACAGGGGTCATTTCCAATTGTGTCTCTCTTTGCCGTCCTCACTCAATTCAGTGACAGGTGGCCTATGCGGAAAACAGGGCCTGGCGAATGAAACCAAAATGATTCCTCAACCAACAGTCAATCAACCAAACTCGATATAGCAGAGGGCTAATGTTAATCAATTCCGTGGCCAAACCGGAATGGGTCTGGACACGGCACCGGTTAAACTATCCCTTTTTACCGACAGACCGTATTTCAGAACTCAATGACCACAGTAGCTCTTTGAATTTCAAAAGCTCACCCGGTGTGTTCTGCCTGTGTATTTTGTTACAGTGCGTATGCTTGTTATCCAGGGCTGACATTGATGTCCGTCACTGATATAAGATTCCTTGCTGTAGGCTGCAACCCTGCAGTCTCAGCTCTGATTAGTTCTTCATTGTGCCGGATCATCCCTCATGTTCCAATCCATCTGCAGAGACCCGCAGCACCACCATGATGCCCCCTGTGTTATCCCCGCCACAGCCCTCCTCTGCCTGGCCTCCTACTCAAGGTTGCGTACGCACACAATACTGTAAGTAGCTGGCCATTGGAGTTTGCCAAATGACTTCAATGTGAGTTGTCATGTTACTTGTGTTTTCAAACAGGGGGATTGGGGAAGTGAATCTCCTTTACAGGAAAACTGTAGAATGACCAGTGGACCAACAAATAACCTGAATGGTTCATTGACATTGACACTGACACAGGCTGCATGTTTTAAGCACTGCTAATTACATGGGTAACTACATAATCATTAATTAATCAATAAACCTGTTACCAAGGTAGAAGACCTATAGGCCTACGTAAATCACAATAAATATTTACACAGCTCCCACATTAACATTAACTGTGCTGTAGTTTCTATGTTTGTCCTGGAAACATGCAACCACAAAACAGGGACAACACCCCAGGGAACACAAAGCTTGAATAACCCTCTAATGTCGCTGAATTCAAGCAATTCCGCAAAGAGTGAAGGAAGATTCCTCTACAGCGATGTGAAAGACTTAGTCTCCAATTATGGGAAGCCTTTGGTTGTAGTTGTGGCTGCTAAATGTGACACAAGCAGTCATAAAGTTCAGTGCGGGACAATCCCTTTTTCACACAGGGCCAGTTGGTTTTGGATAACTGTATTTTCTTTAAAAAAAATTTAAACAGTGATTTTTAACACTGAACTTTGTGTTTACTCAGGTTCTCTTTGTGTTACATATTTTGTATGAAGATCTGAAACCATTGAGTCTGACAAATATGCACTAAAAGAAATCAGGAAGGGGGCATAGTTTTTCATGGCACTGTATGTAAAAAAATCAACTGCTTGAGCTTCATGTTTCCTAAAGTGCAACTATTCCCTGACAGTTTGAATAGCTTGTGCCAGAACACTCACTTGTTTGTAGCAGGAATGTTTCGTCCAAACCTCCTGCACTGACCATTTCTTCGTACGAAATACCTTTCCTCTCATTTGAATTAGTTATTTCAGATGATTTTAAAAAAGTGTGGATACCCTAGCTCTTGCTTATTTGAGGAATAATTACTGAACTAATCTCTGAACCCTACAAGGATTCATTGGCTAAACAAACATGCCAAGATTAGTATGTATTGAATGGTCTCTTTGCTAATCACTGCATGTAATAGAGATACCAGATAAATATGTGAGTAATGTAAAATTGATTGTGAAAAGAATTATAGCCCGACTCGGTCAGTGTTCACTACCTCTGTTTGATTAGGAATCATTGGTAATGAATGGTGTCGTGGTTGACATTGCCGCCACAAGCGCTTTCATATATTCCACATATTTAGTCTACAGGTGGAATATGAGGTCCATCCACCTTCACCCGTGTCAAAGTCAGAACATCCGAAGTTTATGCAATATGCATAGATTTGACATTACTTCAAACATTAGAGTGTCGGTCAGGTACAATCGCATGACTGTAAAATGAATGATAATAGCCTATTTTATGTGGATGGAGTGACCTATGACATTGGTATATAGGGGATGAGTTCTAGATTGTTTTTAATATATGCTAATTATTACAGTACATGGCATTATTTATATCAGCGCCTTTCCTTGGATCTGCAGTAGACCAATTCAGTGACAGGGAAAAAGTACACACACACATACACACATATTCCTTTACTCACTCTCAGTTTCAATCTGTTAATTGACCTAATTCACTTGTAAGAAATGTAAATACCCACCATTATGCTGTTGTGCATTTTGCATCCCACTCTACTCAGTTCACCTATTTATGGTTCGTATGCCCATGTAATTAAGTAATTTAGTAATAGATCATTAGTAATGGTAGTTGGCTATTGATAGCTAAGTAGTTAGCTCAAAGAACAATAGCTACACAGTGGCTAGCTAACTGGATATAAGCCTTGGTGTTCTGGTGCATGCATTTCATCACGAGTTTGCTCCAACCATTTTTTTTTTTAAACATTTGTGATGTGGTGAAGAGGGACCATTACTGTGGAAACGATCTGAAACACACATCCATGCCCTTTTTTCCTGTTATGAAAGCAAGATATTCATCAGCGCCTAGAAAGCCAGTGTTTCCAGCTACACCATGCTCAGGTATTGCAGCAGAATCTGATCGGTATGCACATTATCTCAGCCTACTGCACTTGGGTAGGTGTATTTTTGCCAGTGTTGTCCATGACATTGTATTTCCTTAGTCATTCAATTGGTTGTGAATATGTTGGTATGGCCATTTTTTTAAATCAATACCAAAATTCAGCACCTTGCCCAAAATTACATTGACAGTAGCAAATTATTTGTGAAGTACTCCATTTCAAATAACAGTTTTCCCGAATACCTTGTAAGAATCAATTTGGCATTTCGACTTTTGTATGGTTGAAATATTACAAAACACCCCATTGTCCTACAGTAGCACCATTTTCTTCAGTTGTTTTTCCAAACAATGTTGTTACTTGTATCGACCAGAAGAATAACAATGCAGCCCTTTTATTGATGTCTCAAAAGCCATCGATGCTGTGGATCACTTTTCACTACTCAGAGGCTTTAATCAATTGACCTAAACCAGGGTGCATGTAGATGGTTTAAAAATACATTTATTGACCGAACAGTGTGCATTTATGGATGTTTTCATTTTCATATTTGAAATGTATTTAGACCAATTTGCTGACTTTTCCTTTGTGTGTTGATCAGTGGCAACAACTCCTAATTATATTAATCTTGATTTCATGTTGTACCACCATAATATGTGGAAAAGTCCAAGGAGGGACATAATATTTACAAGAACAACATTGTTTTGTCTATAATCAATTGACATCTGAATGCAGATGGTACTGTTGTTTAAGCTTTTGCCCTCATGCCCAAGAGGGCTATTGCAGATATTTTTTGCCTCTCAGAAAGCTTTGTTGATCTGAATTTGGTACGTTTTGCAAGTAAAACAAATCATAGTATGTTATTTTTCAAATCACACCAAAATGTATCATCTGATTTAAGCATACCTACATTGGGCTCTTCTATGAATGCATCCCTGTTTGTAATTCTCCAGGCATCTTATGCTTTTAATAAAAAAATCTGAAGATTTAGCTAGTATTAAGTATGTAGCTACAGCATGTAGTTTCCAGGTTAAAATATATATGTTAAATCACTCTAGGTGCAAATCAAAAGGATTTTAGATGATCTTTCAAATGAAGAATAATAGTGTTTCTGTCAATTCTTTTACTTTTTTGGAAAAATGAATACATGTTCATTGTTTACTTCATGAGTGTATAAAAGTACAGCATAGAGGACATTTTCATTTGGTTATCCAAGATTCATCTGTAAATGAGACTTGTTCTCTTTATAGGTTAAATAAAGATAGATAAGTAAATACAAATTATTTATATATAAATAATGATTATGTACTAATGATTATTTGCTTTATATTTAACTGTAATTGAGTCACAGCAGATGTCTTCCTCACTCTGTGAAACAGTGTGAAACTGCATCAAGGAACTAAGGGATTTTAGAGATTGATGCTCTGTTTTTTACTCTGTTACTCTGTTTTGTAAATTGATTATTATAAAAATATATTATACTCAGTTACCACCACTCAAGCCTTCTGGTTTACCTCCGATTCAAGGTTTTAGGATTCATTTTTCCTTTCTCACCCATCTACTTAGCTCTTTACCAGGACTCACAAACAAATCCTCTCCAGGGTTTTATCATGCTCTTTCTTGTTTTCCCTTTCATAGTAGCATTACATTAATTTACCATTATGCTACTTTCCAAGAAATAGACAGGCTACATGAGTTATAGATTTGGGGAAATAAAGGCAGTTTCTCAATAAAATTTATATGATTTAGCTTGTCACCTTCCTCAAGACAAAATGGACTGTCACAGTTGGCCATGAAATAACCTGGATTTGGTTAATTGATTTTGAAAGGAAAAAGGGGGAAGTGTTGGCGATAATGCTCATCTCCATGTACTTGCAAGCTTGTCACATAGTCATTAAATCGGTTATCACACTTATTACACAGAGGTGGATGGCCAGTATGTAAAGCACCAAAATATTTAGACTTTTCTCACACATTTAAACGCGTCTGCTTATAAATGCAGATATGATACAGACTGGTTGTACCTACAGTTATCGTCCCTGTACCAATTTGGTGAAACATATGGAGGTGTACAGTAACTGGCTTTAAATATGGACACATAGCTCGCATTGGAGTGTAATTAAGTCACAGCAGATTGCTTGTTCCGCCTGTGAAACTATATAAAACAGCCTTGAATAACTAACCGGTTGTGTTCCTTCATGAACACTGCAAAGCCTTGCAGAATTAAGCCATGGGGTTTATTGTCGTCATGTTTATTAAAAATGACACCATTTTGTGAATTAACAAAAAACCCTGTCACAGCTTGGAAGGGAAGCCTTAAAGCAAAAGTTCACCTATTTTGACCATCTTTTCTCTGCCCTATATATATATATATAAAATGATTGGGAGATCCAATCATAGAAAGAGTTTAAACAAGATGTCGAAAATAGATTCAATTATTTTGAGATGTTACATGATGTTGTTCTGCTGTTTGCTAACCAAAAAAGAGACAGAGTCGGTGCAATAAAGATTCAAGCATAATGTAATATAAGAACCATTTCACTGTTTACCATCATGATAGCACTCCAAGATATTAACAGTCTATGACAGTCATACAGCAAGTTAAAACAACCACACGTCATGACTAAATGATCCATTTTATAACACAATAAAGACGACAATGACATGCAAGCTGTGTCTTGCTTCTCTGTGACAGGTGCCACATAACCCTTTGAAGGCCATGAACAGCCTTGATCGCTCTACTACTGTATACAACAATATTTGTGCGTTAGTTAAAACAAAATTGCTAAAGCTCCGTTAAGTTGGATGGAGACCTTTGGTAAAGAGCAATGTTCTACTTTTTCTCTATATTGTCATTTGGGTTGAGGTCTGGGATTGGACCCTTCAAATGACAAAATTGTCCCGAAGCCACTCCAACTTTGTCTATAGAATATATTGGTACCTGGTATGAGAGTCTCCCACATGCCTTCAGGCAAACTGTAGCCAAAATTTGATATAAGTTTTGTTCAGGCCACTCTCCCATTGAGGACTTTTATGAAGCACCCGGGCTTTTGTTGCAGTTTGCAAAGTGTCTCACTGTTCAGCACTGTAAGACTGTATCTCCTTTAGAGGACCCCTAAGTTGTTTTAACACTAGGTCTACAAATCCATGCTACCAATTTTACTTTCAAGACTGTTTTAGGAAGTTGTGATCCGGCATGGACTTAACTAGACCTCTGATGGTGTGCTGTGGTATCTGGCACCAAGACATCAGCAGCAGATCCTTTAAGTCCTGTAAGTTGCGAGGTGGGGCCTCCATGGATCTTACTTGTTTGTCCAGCACATCCATCAGATACTAGATTGGATTGAGATCTGGGGAATTTGGAGGCCAAGTGAACACCTTGAACTTGTTGTTGTGTTCATCAAACTATTCCAGAACCATTTTTGCTCTGTGGCTGGGTGCATTATCCTGCTGAAAAGTAACATCCACATGAATGGCAGGACCCAAGGTTTCCCAGCACAACATTGCCCAAAGCATCACACTGCCTCCGCTGGCTTGGCTTCTTCCCATAGTGCATCCTGGTGCCATGTGATCTCCAGGTAAGCGACACACCTGCACCCGGCCATCCACATGATGTCAAAGAAAACGTTATTCCAGGCCACCTTCTTCCATTGTTCCCTGGTCCAGTTCTGATGCTCACATGCCCATTGTAGGCACTTTCGACTTTGGACAGGGGTCAGCATGGGCACCCTGACTGGTCTGCGGCTACGCAGCAATTTGAGCAACAGTAGCTCATCTGTTGGATTGGACCTCACGGGCCAGTCTTCACTCCCCACGTGCATCAATGAGCCTTGGTCGCCCATGACCCTGTCGGCGGTTCATCGCTTTTCCTTCCTTGGACCACCTTTGATAGGTACTGACCACTGCAGACTGGGAACACCCCACCCCACAAGGGCTGCAGTTTTGGAGATGCTCTGACCTCGTCATCTAGCCATCACAATTTGGCCCTTGTCAAAGTCACTCAGATCCTTAGGCCTGCCCATTTTTCCTGCTTCTAACACAAACTTTGAGGACAGAATGTTCACTTTCTGCCTAATATATCCCACCCACCAATATAACGACATTATCAGTGTTATTGACTTCACCTGTCAGTGGTCATAATCTTATGGCTGACCAGTGTATATTCTTTGAAGTCCCAAACAATCTGAGATGTCAAAGATTACTGGTACTTTTGAGTAGTTTGGAATAAGTGGTTTGAAATACTGAAGGACATATAAAGTAATTTAACATGCTTATTTGAAATATATTTTTAAATCATCAAAGGGCGGCAAAGTTCATCGATTCTATACAAATGGGGAAATAATGTATAAAACATTGTGTCATTGGGCACCTTCCAAATGTATTTGTCCAACTGGAACCATCTGCTGTTACACTTACACCCCCATTCCATACGACCCGTCTCCCATTTGTCACGAGAATTGAGGGAGGAGCCAAGACAAGTAACACTGACCGGATCAGGGAAAAAGGAACATTATTTAAACAGACATGAGAGATACCACGCACATTTGAAAATGTCACCAGTGACTTCAGCGAAAATAGTGACGCGATGTCTGTCTTCGGATATGCCAATGGCCAGATGACTTGTTTAGAAACCTGGAAATTGTGAAACATCCTTCATGTTGACCCATTGCTCATTCTTCCCGTTGAGAGTGTAGCTCTTCATGTTACCTCAACAAAACAGAGATGTCTTTGAAACAACATTGATATTATAAAAGAAGGTAGAAAGTGGAGAGTCACTTAATGCAGAGGTGAGCAGAGACAATTATATAGCTCAGGGACATCTCTCTTTTCTTACTCTCTCCATGGTTGAATAAGTCACTGACTACAAACTCAAAAACATAACGATGTGTTTTTAAAGGAAACATGCAAATGGTACACGATAATGTCAGCCCCCCTGTGGATGTGAAGGTGTCTTAAAGATCCAACATATACAGGATGACCCACTTCATTTCATGCTCCAGCTGGAATGTTGAAATACAATAGAGGGAAGGATAAATGCAGGCAAGGAGGTACTGTAGAGAGTCAGACGGCATAAGTTGCACTGAGAGCAAGGGTCTATTGAATGGATAGACACCAAACCACCAGCATCGACATGAATGCTATCGAAGTGTTGTGAGAGTTCATGCCTGTCCATGGAATATGTTCATATATATCCTGGAATACTTCAAAGTTCAGAGCTTAATGCCAGATTCATATCAAAGTGACTGGATAGGCCACTTCACCTAGCATATAACGTGACTGGCCGGCCGTCCACCTGAACAAGCAGACCAGCAGTTTAAATTTCCCTGTCACGCAGCTCCTAAAACAAATACAGCCCCTAAAACTCCAGCAAAGACCACGTGTTTCCAGCCAAAAGCCATCCACCTACCTAACCGTGAGCAATTTTCTTTCAGATTCACACACATTTCAGACATAGCAGGACACATTTAATTTTTCTACAAGTTGCGGTGTTAATGAACTATAACATAGTGCATTTCACCAAAAGCAGCAGGTACAAAGAGAAGCTTGAGATGGCTTGACTGACAGTTCTTGTTGCCTAGTGATGGAGGTGCTTCAAACCAAGGAAATGCCAGTTCACTATACAACTATGTCTGCAAGGGGTTAAATTCGGGGAGCAAGTTGACACTGTGCGTGTTGTGGATGTGCATGTCTGAGAGGATATATGCGCGGGTGTGTGTTAGTGTGAGAGAGAATGTGTCTGTGAGAGGAAGACAGGAAGTGTGTGAGAGGGCGTGAGGCAGGGATGTGTGTGAAGTCCTGAAACCTTAACCGTTTTACAGCGTTTCCATTCACTGCAATGACATGCAGATCTCTCTTAATTTATTCCTGCCTAATCACAGGCCTTTGGAAATCAGAAAATCTGAATTTGCTCGTAGTAGCTTATTATTTGGTGGAGTAAAAAGTGAAAATTAAGCTCACACTCTCTCTGAACCACGCGACCTACCCCTGGTTGGTTGCTAGGAGAGTTGCAAGAGAGCCAGACACCCTTTTGTCTTCAGTGGAGCAGCGACCAGGGAGGGCAGCAACCTCATCTGTCCCGCACTACATTATTAGGCCTCATACTGTATCACTCGGCTCATGGGATGGAACAGAGCACCAAGTCATTTACGTGATATTGTTCTTAAAGATGCAGCCTGAGACTTGCAAATAACAAAAGTTTCGTCTTTTAATCTTCCAGTTTTGGGCTGGATGTGCGATGTGTTGTTATGTATGTGCATAAACTATAAGCAGAATCACTCACATACCTCTGTTAGCCATGAATTTTAAGTCAGAATACGATTGGCACATACTGCCTAATACATGACATGCTAAAACATTTTTGGGGACTTATTTTGGCTTCACGGCGCCACATTTACATCAAGTGGCCAAAAGTCCCGAAATCCATCTATAATATATTTGTGATGGTAACATGATAGCATATAATCTGTGAATAGGTTATTTAGGAAACCTATTAAACACTGCACCACAGTAGTCAGAGAACCGCTACATCCTCACCACTATTCTGAGTACGGATTTTATTGTGTGTGTGTGTGTGTATAAAGTTCCAAGTGTGTTCGTAAAGTGTTCCGGGGGGCGTTGTTGGCAACTAAAAAAAAGTTGTGTTGCTCTCTTTCAAAACCGGTGACCCATTAAAAACCTGCGACATCATGATGCTAAGCTAATTCTAACTACCTGGTACACATCTGCCACACATGTTTGCATGCTGTACACATCTCCAAGTTCCGCTAGTCGTCCTCCAATTTTCCAAACCGGCACAAACCGAAACAACACCGGTTTCCCGAAACTGGCACATGCAGACCAACCCTCTGATAAAACCAAGTCTGTGGCCAGCCGCCTCCCTCTGATGTAGGGCTAGATTACTACTGGAGCAGGACTGTGGGTGGCACAGAACCGGGGCAAAATGCTGAGTGTCTAATTTAGTCTGACCAGATCAAAGAGTGACGCACGGCGAAAGAGGAAACGGAGAAAGGTGCTGAGAAGCAGAGGGAGTGGCATGGGTCGCTCGGTTACATCACAAGGCTAAACCTCGCCGCTCCGCCATCACTGACATTTTGCCGCCTTTGGCCCACACACCTCTTTCAACTCATCTGTCAGTTTTGTGCTGCAGACAGTCGAGTTTGGGCCCGGGAAATAGATGGATTGCTGGCTCTGTTCGGCTGCTCGGTTTAACTGTCCTCACACTAACTCCAGATTAGAAAACGAGGAAGTCCACATAAAATGAGTGCACAATGTATCTGTTCATATCCAGATAATAGTATACTTCAAACCTTCAAATATGAATCCAGGAACAAGATTATTTAAGGTGAGACATTTCTTTGTATATGACATTGTCATCCTCCAGATGAGGAAGCAAAGGTCCATCAGTGTTCGATTCACATGAATCGTTTTTATTTAACATTCTGTTTTGTTACGCCCACAACGTTTCAACACAAAATCTCATTCACTTATTTTGTAATTTACTATAGGTCATATTTAATAGAAATCGGTGAGGAAGTTCAGAAGTGGAAACGTCTTTTCCGCAAAGTGAACACAGCTGTTGGCATATAGGCAGAGGGTGATCATATTTCCTATGTGTAATGGAAAAGCCATAATCAAAGTGAAGATAAAGAATGATGGAGAATTATTATTTCCAGCATATTTCTGTTCCCTTAAATTCTGAGATGGGTTAATTGAACTGACTGCGAGACTCAGCTCTTAGAAAGGTTGACATCTATTCCAAACTGTCACTGAACAGTTGTGTTTGAACCACTCCCTTCAATTTACTTCATGTAGTCAGAGCAGTAAAGCCTTGTAAACTACCTAATCATTTCTCCCCATTCAAGCTGTCAGTTTCCATCTCCCCTGGCCATACTATACAGAATGAAGAGGATGCTGCCTGTTCCTCAGGGAGACCCACTCAGTTCTAGTATCTCAATTTATTGATGAACTTTAAGGCACATCCAAGGGTAAAATTCCCACAGAGAGAATTCATAGAGAGAGATCTAAGGAATAGAGAGCTTGACAGAAAGCTTCATATTTGTCTCCACTCCTCTTGCAGGCCTTACACGTTGCAGAAATAATAAATGCTTAGCCAACATAAACCCTATCTTCCTCAGTAGCACCAAATGATAAAACGTTTTGACTGGTGTGCGACCTTCCAAAGTCATATCTCTATGAGAGGATGCTAGATGCAAGAGATAGGCCAGTGCGAAATAATTTGTGGTGACTCGAGGAAACCTGGGCATCCTCAAAAACCCCTGCAGTCACATATTAAGGCTGAACACTGAAAGCTTTGTAGGTTCAATGAGGCTTGCAGAGATTTTGTGTTTCTATCTCTGCAAATCCACAAGTTTGAATAGTTACCAGTTTAATTTAATCAGCCACATTATAAAGTGGGGAGAACAAGTATTTGAAATATATTGTATGTATATTTCACAATATGTAGTATGAATTCATATTCAGTGTGTAATCTGAATATAATGAAAGTGAATTACCTCCACGCAAATGGGTGGCCATAAATAATTATCTGAAATCTTCAATAAGCCACACCTCCATTCTGAATACAATATATTTTAATAATTCAAAATAGAAAAAAATTACTTCCAAAACAAAAAGGTTTGAATATGAACCTTTACATGGGAGTTCAGAAAATACCCTTTTCAGTCTTCATATTTACAATGTTTCTTCCAAGTACCTTAAGTTCTAAGATTATCCTTTCTAACACACCCACAAAATACATTCTAAAACAGATACCATGAGGTTGATTAAGAAGCAATCAATTCAATTGAAATCAGTGTAATTTTGAAGCACATAGGACATTTTCACGCGGATGTCAAACCAAAACAGTTTTACAACATATTTCCTTAAGCTTCTAATGAATTGCAACTACATTTAAAGAGAAACAAATCCTTATTGACTGTGAGGTTATTGCTAGAAAATGATCCTCTCCACAAGAAATGATCCTTTCCAGAAGAAAATGTATCTCACAGTAAGTGGGCCTTAAGTCGGGCTGCAAAATGTAATTAGCAAAATGTTTATAATTTTTTTTTTCATATTCATATTTCTTTAATATGCAAGCTTTAGTACCACAGTTAAAATCTACCAGCACAGCCTGCCTTTAATATCAGTGCAAATGCCTGTTCCCTGTTGTCTTGACTGCATCTAGGAACTAGCAGCTTATGTAAAAAAGGCTGATCCATCTTTAGATGAGCAAGCTTGTCTACATTGTTTTGTTTTGCACCGAAAAAGATAATTATTCAGCTAATAATATAATAATCTTGGCCTTCGGGGTAGGAAATGGGCCTGAGGAAAACAGATGGGGCAGTTGTGATTTTCAGTCGATTGCTAAACATCCAGCATTTTTTCAATCCGTGGAGGAGTCACTAGGGAGGCTGTGAGGTATTTACGATGTATCCCACCCCCCACCCCCCCCCCCCCGGCAAAAGACTCTGAGTAATGCAGGTGCACATTTTACTGGAGCATTTCCAACGTCAATATGACAAATTCCTGTTTTTTTTCCAATTGCAGCGACAGCTACTGACGAGAGAAAGCAGTTGAGTTGAGAGAGCCTTTGGGTTGAGAGTCGCCTCATCAAGGCAACAGAAAAGAGCTTTAATTGCTGCAGCTGCGCTGGGATGGAAGCTAGCCTAGCGATTAGAACGTCTGACCAGTAAACGAAAGGTCGCCAGATTAAATCCCTGAGCTGGCAAGGCAAAAAGAAAATCAGTCATTTTCTACCTGAGCGAGCGAATTAACCCTAAATGTCCCTGGTCCTTGTGGTAAATGAAACATTTCTTAGTCGACTTTGCCAGATTGAAATACCCCCCCCCCCAACACAGCCAGAAGAGGACTGGTCATCCCTCCGAGTCTGGTTCCTCTTTATGTTTCTTCCCAAGTTTCAGCCCCTTTTAGGGAGCTTTTCCCAGCCACTGTGCATCAACAATGTTGTTGCTGGCTCTGTGGGGTTGAAGGCTGGGTGTTTTGTAAAAGCACATTGTGAAAACTGCAGATACAAAAAGGGCTTTAGAAATACATTTGATTGATTGGTATTTGAACACATTTTACAACATACATTTTCATCAGATCCTTTTTATTATATAACAAAATGTCCTTGCATCCAAAAATGAAAACTTATGATCAAGCTAATAAATACACTGGCTATTTAATTGTAGTACTGTCTTGAACAATTCAATGCATGTCTTCTGTGTCGGTAGGCTACAATGTTCTTTAGTAGAATTTCACTTGTTAGAATTTTGTTGTTTCAAAATGTGTTATTTCTCACGCTGATGATTATAAAAAAAATGTGAGCAGATGACATTTTCATAACAGTTTTTTTTGTATTTATAACAAAACCACATACAGTGGGGAGAACAAGTATTTGATACACTGCCGATTTTGCTGATTGTCCTACTTACAAAGCATGTAGAGGTCTGTAATTTGTATCATAGGTACACTTCAAATGTGAGAGACGGGATCTAAAACATTGTATGATTTTTTTATAATTAATTTGCATTTTATTGCATGACATAAGTATTTGATCACCTACCAACCAGTAAGAATTCCGGCTCTCACAGACCTGTTAGTTTTTCTTTAAGAAGCCCTCCTGTTCTCCACTCATTACCTGTATTAACTGCACCTGTTTGAACTCGTTACCTGCATAAAAGACACCTGTCCACACACTCAATCAAACAGACACTAACCTCTCCAAAATGACCAAGACCAGAGAGCTGTGTAAGGACATTCCGGATAACATTTTAGACCTGCACAAGGCTGGGATGGGCTACAGGACAATAGGCAAGCAGCTTGGTGAGAAGGCAACAACTGTTGGCGCAATTATTAGAAAATGGAAGAAGTTCAAGATGACGGTCAATCTCCCTCGGTCTTGGGCTCCATGCAAGATCTCACCTCGTGGGGCATCAATGATCCTGAGGAACATGAGGGATCAGCCCAGAACTACACGGCAGGACCTGGTCAATGACCTGAAGAGAGCTGGGACCACAGTCTCAAAGAAAACCATTAGTAACACATAACGCCGTCATGGATTAAAATCCTGCAGCACACACATGGTCCCCCTGCTCAGGCCAGTGCATGTCCAGGCCCGTCAGAAATGTACCAGTGAACATCTGGATGATCCAGGGGAGGAATGGGAGAAGGTCATGTGGTCTGATGATACAAAAATAGAGCTTTTTGGTCTAAACTCCACTCGCTGTGTTTGGAGGAAGAAGAGCATTGAAGATGGGTCGTGGCTGGGTCTTCCAGCAAGACAACAACCCGAAACACACAGCCAGGGCAACTAAGGAGTGGCTCCGTAAGAAGCATCTCAAGGTCCTGGAGTGGCCTAGCCAGTCTCCAGACCTGAACCCAATAGAAAATCTTTGGAGGGAGCTGAAAGTCCGTATTGCCCAGCGACAGACCCGAAGCCTGAAGGATCTGGAGAAGGTCTGTATGGAGGAGTGGGCCAAAATCCCTGCTGCAGTGTGTGCAAACCTGGTCAAGAACTACAGGAAACGTATGATCTCTGTAATTGCAAACAAAGGATTCTGTACCAAATATTAATTTCTGCTTTTCTGATGTATCAAATACTTATGTCATGCAATAAAATGCAAATGAATTACTTAAAAATCATACAATGTGATTTTCTGGATTTTTGTTTAAGGTTCTGTCACTCACAGTTAAAGAGTACCTATGATATTAATTATAGACTTCTACATGCTTTGTAAGTGGGAAAACCTGCAAAATCGGCAGTGTATCAAATACTTGTTCTCCCCACTGTAAGAGCTGTGGCCCTCACCAGCAGCACAGGGTCTGAGAGAATGTTAATTCGTTTCTGTGATTCACATCCAATTTTGACTGAAAAGAGAGTACAGGGTTGAAATAAAATTATTTACAAAGATTTTTTGCCTGCTGAAGTGTTACTTTTGACAGTGCCCTAAATGCAATGATCGCCAAAGATTGCCTGCATATTGATATTTCTTTATAAAGTTAGAGCTTTAAATTAAATGGAATGCAATTAAATATAATTTTCAGCTTTTTTTCAGTAGAAACTAGTGCACATTACTGATTGACCTACACTGTTTTGTTTGTCTCTTTGGACAGTAGGCATAAGCTCCTATTCTTATTCATCCAGAAACTTTGACAGCAACTTTAATGGCTCACAGGGAGACACCAATGTTAAGGTAATTGTTTCTACCTTAGTGCAATTTATTTAATCTGTGCAAACTGATAACTTCCACAAAACTGGGTTGAATAGGTAAGCAAGCACAATATTTCAATTTTTTTCAAACAACACTTTTTACTATTAAATTACAAATAATTGACTTTTGAGTTCAGTGTTTTCAATTAAAATATCTAACAGAACAAGATTTCAAGGTACCATTTGTAATTCATTTATATGAGAGAATTGGTCAGGGGTCTTAATACTTTTGCAACAGTGAATCATGTTTACGTGGCATATCGTAGATCAGCTTGTGAATAAAGAGAATAACAAACCAAGACCAGATTTTGTTCCAGAGACTCTTCTGCAAAAATATCATTTTTCGCTCCAACCATTTACTTAAGGATTTGTTTTGTGTTGTGCTATTAATGACAATCCAAATCAACGTTTACCCAGTGGTACACACTTTACCCTGCAGTCGATTGGACATCTTGTTGGGGTCATATAGCAAAACTAAACACATCCTTGTGTTACAGAGCATGTGCCAGTTCTAATGGTGGTACTGATGAGTTTCTGCTCCAACCATTTGGTCGTGGAGATTGTGACAATGCGTGTTTTAGAAAACCGCCACTGACTATTCTGGACAAATTTGTCTGTGTCTCCATCTACTGTATAAACAACAGTGAAAGATTTATGTCCAGGGTTCTTTCTCAAATGAGGTACACCACTTTTGGTAGCACAAACAGTTTGATATTTACAGACATCTTCGTGACTTGGAATTTGTTCCTTTTCAAAAAGACTGCATTCTGGCAAAGGCTTACATATGCAAATTCACAAGAGTCTGATGCGCAAAAATAAAATAAGGTGCTGCTAGCACAAACACACAAGGAACTATGGGTAAAATAATGCATACCAATTTTTTTTTTTTAAACAAGCAGATACTGAGACATCGATCATAAGATCGAAACCTATGTGTTTCGATCTCCTTACTGTACCTAGACTCTCTAAACAAACAGTTGGAGGCAGGGCTTTCTCCCACAAAGCTCAACTACTGTGGAACGATCTGCCGATTAAGCTAAGAGACGCAGCTCAGGGTTGTAAAAGGTGAACAGTAAGGCACTGCATTTACAAACCACCTTTGCTGTCTTTCCCAGGCGGTCCCTCATTTCCCCTGGGATGTCCTCTCTCCAATGCCACTCGGGGGCGGAGTCACTGGCTTACTGTTGTCTTCCCCTTGCCATCCTCATGCAATTGCGAGTGAACTTTCTGGGCTATACTCAGCCTTCTTTCTGGGTTGTTGCAATTGGTTGGTGTCCCTTTGGTCTGATGCCTGGCAAAGTATATGGAGGTACTTCCTGCCTGGCTGGACATGTCGGGGGTTACCGTCAGATAGGGCCATTGTCTCTGGACCCCCCTGTCTCAGCCCCATTATTGTGCTGAGGACAAGGATCAGTCTGTTGTGTCTTAGGTCCATATTTACATTTCAGACTGACTAGGGTCAGTCTGAAACATACGCTCTGGTATCCATTTGAATTCAAGGAATGCCGTCTCTAATTTTCCTGATTAACCTTAGGAGGGCATGAGCACTTGGACTGTAGAGCGCCTCAGGACTACATAGCCCAAAAGGACTTGTCGCTGTCCCTGTCCAAAGTCATCCTGCTTGGGTGTGGTTTCAGGCACTATGTGACAACTGCTCATGTAAAAAGGGCTTCATGAACTATATTTGATTGACTGACTGAAATGTTATCCAGGGTAAAATCTATCTTTATAAACACATTTCATTTAATTCTATAAAATTGTACATGGGCAGAACCTTTTTTAGTAACAGAAATGATCGAAATGACACAAACAACCTTTACTAGCTTAGGTCTACATGTGTGTAGAGACTAAGTTTACAAAATATTAAGATTGAATTATAGTCCTAAAGTCAAAAGCCTTTTTCTCTTGTTTTGAACAGGTTATTGTTCATTTAATATGCAAGTTTGAAGTAGTTCAAATATTTTGGTACCAAACAGAGATTAGGGTTGTCTTTTTTTGCAGGAGCCCTTTGCTACTCTCCAACCTGTTTTCCTGCGATTGTATTTGAAACATTGCCAAAGGCCTGTTTTGGCTGCATGCTGTTCATTGACAGCTCTGCAGCACATACCCAGCTGTAAGCTACAGTTATGATTGAGCTACACAATTCATATCTAGGTGATGAAAAAAAATAGAATCCTATTGATCCTCTCCAGCTAAATTATAGGCATACTCCTGGTTTGAATTATTTCGTTTATTTCTGACCAGAAAGCAATAGCAGGCCAAATTCCAAACTATGGCAAATGTATTTGCATGAATTAGGAGCTCTTCCAGAACACTTCCCGTGGGTCGCTGCAATGATTCTATAAGAAAATAAATTATAAAGTGCTACGCTTGAGTGATGAGAATTGCAAGTTCACAGACGAAAACAGTTCTCTCCTTCACCACACCAACCGAGATTATAAGTGTCAAGTCTACAGTGTTGAGCAACAAGACTTCCCCATTGGTTATCACATTACATTTTTTAAGGGGAAATTATAATTAACATGGAGGCAAATATAATGAATTTATATTGCTTTCTATTTTGGTTATAATTTTAACAGACCACAGACATTCATTTTTCATGTCACTCAAAGTAACAGGTCCTGGAAATAAATAGGATCCCAAACGGAACAGGTCCAGCTCAAACAGGTATTACCTTGAATATCATGGTAAAAACACATCAGCACAACGTGGCCTAAATATCAGTGCAGCTGCTTCTTTATTGATGTCTCGACTTTCTGCGTCTGACGACTGCAAGCGTGAAGGGAAAGGCAGCTCATGTAAAATAGGCTGATCCATCTTTAGACTAGTGGGTCTGTCTGAACTGTTTTCTTTTGAACAGAAAAATCATTATTTGGCTAATAATAGCAACCTTGAGGGTAGTAAATGGGCCAGTGTTGGGGCCTCAAAAAAATAAATAATGGGCAGTTGTTAGAAATATGAGGTCTGGTTTTAGTTCCAATTCTGTTTCTGTCTCGTGACAGGACAACAGATAAGCAGTTTATTTAAACGTCCGGATGGCTCTCTCATAATCTCCTGTCATTTCATTATCGCCATTTTAGGGATGGCGAGCTGAAATCCCACTCTGAATAGAGCGCACACATCTATGTACATGAGCCTGACCCTACCAGGAAAGATAGCGCCTTATGAGCGATGTGGGTCTATTCTCTCATTATCAGTTTCTCAGTGAGTGCTTAGTGGTGATTAAGGCCGCTGCCCTTTTACCAGAGCGTTAATATAGGGTTGGAGGTTATCTCCTGTTATAGAGCCAAAGGTGTTCCCGTGCTGACTTCACAGTTACATCACCAGAGAAAAGGGTGAGAAATATTGTACCAGAATTTGGTGATCACCATGGGATGTCCACATGTACACTGCGGTGTATGCAGTGGCGTTTTTATATGTAAAACATTGGTGGGGCACAAAGCATTTCAAAATATAGGATACATATCAGTAAAGCTACAAAACTCCCTCTTGCTACTGATGTGTTTATTTAACACATCAAGAATCAGCGTGGCTCCACTTCTACCAGGTGTTGTAGTACACATACTGGAGAGAGAGAGAGAAACCTTCTTGTGTAATTGCTCTCCTTCTCTCTTGCACACATGTAAAATTACCACTGTCACATTTACAAACCTAAATTAGGAATCCAACCAAGCTCAGAACCAATGTGCCTACAGGGCCATACGCGAACAGCAATGAGCTCAACACCACTGAAGGCCACAACGAAGCGGAAAGACAACTTTTTAGGGATACAGATCCATTCTATGACAACAACTTTTTAGGGATACAACTTTTTAGGGATATTAACAACCTTAATAGATAAGCATGGACACACTGACACTCTTCACCATCTATATCAATCAATCCATCACAAAAATATGACCAATGCACGACCAGCACCACAAAGGCAGGGTGATAAAATATGCTTTCACTCACCAAGGCTGAGGGCTCACTGAAGAAAAAAGGTGGCATGGCGGTTCTTCCTCTGGGAAAACTTTTCGATGACTTTGGGAATGAAGTGATGTAGCTGCTGAATCAGCTGGCTTTTAATGGACAACATGGCCAGTGCATTGAGTCACAGCTGTCCCATAGTCCCATAGTGAAGGTTTTTACCCTCTTCAAGGTGGAAAAGTTCCTCTCAGACTCGGATGTCGTCATAGGTGTTGTTAAGATCATTTTCAGCAGAGTGACGGCTTGGCTCGTCTGTTCCATCGTGAACAGTGGCAGCCCATTCATCAGTTTGCTTCCGCATATTCTGGACATTCTCCTTGAAACGGGTGAGCGCACTGCTAATCCCAGATGCATCAATGCTCCATTTTTGCAGACTGTTGTACAAAACATCAACTACTGGCATAAGGAAGAAATAAAACTCCAGCAGCTGCAGAAAGGCTTGGTCCCAGAGTTTTTTTTGACATGCCTCACTTATGGTGGCCTCATCCCATCCTGGTTGTGTGCGTATGTCCTCCATACACAGGAGCAGCGCAGTGCGGTTTTCCCAAACTGCATTGCCAGTTCTACTTCTAAAGTTCCATCGTACAGCCGGTGGCCTTGGAATGTGTCTCTGTGTTGCCTCAGCAAGCGCCGCAACACGTTTTGGAGCAACAGTGAAAAAGTTGGCAAAAGCAGTTAAATCTGAAAAAAACACTTTCAGGATGCTTATCCTTGCTGAACAAAGTTGCTGCAAAGTCAGGTTCAGCTGGTGAGCATAGCAGTGAACAAACTGGGCATGTGGTTATGTCTCTTTCATTAGCGTCTGTACCCCTCGGACATTTCCACTCATTACAGCCGCACCATCATAAGACGGAGCGAACAACTTTTTTCCCAGCTTCAGCTCCAGCACACCCTTGATGCTATTAGAGAGGCCGAGTCCAGTTTTATCTTTGACTTCCACAAATTCCAAAGACATCTCTGTCACTGTATTGTCAGGCAACATGTATCGCAACACAACCACCATTTGCGATTTACAGGAGACATCAGTTGTTTCATCTGTCTGTATGGCAACAAATTATGTCTCGTCCACTTCCTTGGCTATCTCCTCCCTGTACACTTCATACATACAGTCTAACAGATCGTTTTGTACAGTGCTAGATGTCCCTTTGAAGATTGGCTGAGCGTCATAGTGCCTCTGATGCCTCGAATCGCACTCACACATAGTCTCAAAAATGCATCTGAATATTCCAGGGAGAATATTCAGAGAGTCCACCGACTCATCGTGTCCCTGCAGTGTGGTTTCACAATTTCCACACAGTTTAATACATGTTAACTGAGAACGTCCAACTGAGAACGTACCTGTTTTCCTCCACCTTTTTGTTATGCTGCTCAATGGAGCGCCTGTATGTACTGTCAACTTGGGCTGCGACATTTACCCTTCCAAGTAATTGTCCATTGTCCAGGTGACTCCCGCTGCTCTCATGTTTTGCAATCCTCTCATAAAGATGTTTCAAAACTTTGTAACCTGTCCTCGACCAAGTACCATCTCCACCAAATAGCAGACATGGAAAACAGAAGAGTGCCTTATTTTGTATGCTAACCGTTAGCCACTTTTTCTTCAAAAACCACTCCACATTAAACCTCCGGTTACTTTTACCTGCAGTTTGAGTGGTGACAATATCCCGTTGCTTTACTTCAAGTTTCTCCTCCAAATTAAGGGTTTCAAAACGGTGCTCGAGTATGAAATCCACTTTATTAATTTTCTCAAGTTATCTGGCGTTTGTGAAGCTAAAAAGCTAGCTAAGACAATCTTTCCCTCCTCGCGCTTCTTGCTGACTAATGTTGGCGCCAGACAGGCAGACAGTCAATCAGGTCTGAAATACGAAATGAGGCTGTATTGGGGCTACTGGCAATCAGCCCCACTTGGCATCAAATTTGTGTGATCTACATTGATCACACTAACATTCAGAGCATGCGTATTCATATTTTCACACGTACAGTGTACATTGCATTGTGAGAGAGGGGCTAGCCCCACATTCACGCTTAGCCTAAGGTCTACTACTGCGAACTCGAATCTGCACGCAGTCTGAAGCAGCAAGGCAGGGACCATTGAACATGAAATAAAATCCTAACACAAATGATATGCAATTTAGGAAGATGCTATATTCATAGATAATGAATTATAGGAAGTAATCTTCGAGAAATAAAAATAACATCATTTTGTTGCAGTTCTTTCTGTTGACAGCCCCACCTGCCTGTAACTACCAGTCGCCCCTGGGTGTATGGTAATTGCACTGAAGCAGCAGAGATAGTTATTGTTATTCATTTTGCATTTACCCAGCGCTGAGCTTCAACCTCAAACCTTAATGTGAATCAACGTTCAGTCTCCATACCATCTTTTAACTGGTATGGATAATCCAAAGATTTACACCTACCATACTCCCTTGATTATGTCATGTTCAACAAACTCTGGATTGATGCACTCAAAGCAAACAAAGCCACTGCAGCTCTCATTTTCTGTCATCTAGTAATATATATCTCCCCAGGAATTTTTCTCCAGTGTGCCACTGTGAAGACAATCAATTCCCCACTGTGCAACGCAAGAGCTGATTGACAGCCTGGAAGCATGATAATCGACAATGTTCAGCTTTGCCAGCTTCTATAAGAAGGTTCCTGTAAATCTTGAAAAGATGGAACGGAAGATGGGATCAGCTGAAGAGGATGAAAGAGGGAAAAATATTATCCTCTGGTCTTTACAAGCAGCATGTAACAATGTTTCAAGTATCTTTGAAGATCTTCTTCCTTTATTTTCTCACTGGGAATACATTTTGGCAATGGCGGCAGATAACCGCTGACCCTAGTGTCAATCCCTTGGGAAAACAGTTCAGGGAGGGCCGCTGCTTCCATTCCCCGCTAAGCAGTCGCTGAGAAACTGATTATGAGGGAATGGACCTGCGTCACCCTCGAGTTGGCCTTTGTGCATCCAGGGAGAGTCGTGCGTGCTGAGATGAATCTGACGTGGCATGCCTCCAGCGCCAGAGCGTTTTTCAGCTCACCTTTCCTAGACCCACTGTAATTAAATAAGACAGGATTCTATAATACAGCCACAAGCTGTCCACCCCAAGGTAAGTCATTGTTATGCAGACCAGACAGACCTGAGGGAAGTGGAGACAAAGAAAAAGTGACATCTGAAGGACTGCTTAATGGAAGTGATGTGAGAGATAGTGTCCATATCCAATAAAATTATGCATACTGAAGGCATGATACAATAAAACACATGGTTATCTTAAAGAGCCTTGATATGTTCTTGAGCTGTGTGGCTAAGTGAAGTAGTACTGAATGTCCTAATGCTTTTGGAATCACAAAATGTAATCATTCCTCAAAGTGTTTAATACCACAAAGTGACAGGCCTGTCAGCATCTAAGTCCTACATTTTGTAAGCAGACTTGAGCTATTCCTGATATGTGCGAACTGCCACATGCTGGGCAAAGTCACGAATCACTTATCATCTGCCAAGAGTGGTTGGTCATCTGAGAGGCCAATGAACATCCTTTCAGAACCTATGCTCCTGGTGCGGTCATACTCTGATATGGTATTTTGTATAAATACCTGTGTGCAAAGACTAATATTAAAGACGCACTAAATCAAGGTGTGGTGGAAAATCTATTTTCTGTCTGTGTCCCTAGAACTTAGGGATTGTCATTATCACCTAGAGTGAGAAAGAACTTGAAAGTTGATCTATCGCAGCAGCTCTCTCTTAAGTCTCAAGAGTTCTTAAGATATAATTTGCCGTCTTAGGAAAGGAACTTGACAGAGGCACCAAGGGTGAATTGAGTCTTAACCCTATCCATTAAAGGGTATTAGAGCAGCTTTATATATTAGTATATTTGGGATAGTTCTAACACCTACTCCACAGAAGTTCTTTTTGTTCTGTGGCATGCTTTTGGTGTAGCGTTAATGTTAATGATGATAATGATGGACGGCCCTGGCATGGACTCCTTGGCGTGTCTGGCTAGTTAAAGTGTTAATGATTAAATACGTCTCAAACAATTACAGCAAGGAGAGCATGGTTGTGCACCCGGTCAAACAGATTCCTCCTCTCACGTAATGACAGAGGAAGGGGACAGTTTATGTTGGCCGTGCAATTATTACTAATATGCAGCCACAGCAAAGCAACTCCAACTTGCAGGGAAACAAATATAAACACTGCCATTACCCTCCCCTCTTTAAGGGCCAACTGAGAGTAAATATGTTTTGCCCAATCTAGGCTCTTGATTAACTCCCCGAATGTTTTTGAAAATCTTTGAAAGTAAAAACAGGGGAGAGTGTAATGCACCAGCATGTAAGCACATAACGTTTTTCTATTTCTTCAAGGGAAATATTTTGATCGTTCCCATGGGAAACCCAGAGAAGAACATTGTCACAAACACAACAATTCAATGTGATCATTCTAATGAACACTTTCAACGTCCATTTTCTGTGTTACAATTTCAACACCACTCCATTTAATCAGTCAAAACAGTTGCAACTCTCACGTATCACTTCGAGCATTCCAGACCTTAAGCTACCCAAACGACACCAGGATATCAGTGATTGCAGAATATACCAAGAATGGACCACTAAAGTGGTGAGTGATGGTCGCAGATCCTGACTGCAGCACACTCTCTGTATCGCCTGAACATGGCATATTCATTAGATAACCTGAACGTAGCACACTCCCTAGATCACAATCACACAAATTCTAAACACCTGTGCACACACTCCTGTTCCTATGCACCGCACCTTTATGTTTCAGTTCAGTCCTCTGTTAGGTTGCGAGGTACTGCCAGTATTATCCAACCTAGTGATAGCCTTACAAGGCTTCATTACTGTTCTTCTTGCAGCAGGATATTATGCTAGCCGCGCTAACTCAGATTTTCTTTGTCAAAATAAAAGCCATCATTGAAATATATAAGGCAGTATAGTTAGCAATCTAGTCTGTACATTTTATGTCTAATGTCCCTTCCAATATTGTGATGAAGAAAATCTGAGTGCTGTCAGCATAATATCTGTTGCTAAAATAACACTAATGAAGCCTCGTTTGGCCATCACTAATCCAACCTCCCGACGCTGTATTCATTACACTGACTGACTTTAGTCAAGACCAACCATGATCTTTTGTTACCATATGCAGTGCTATTAGTGAGTTTTAAATCTGTCATCTGTGATTAAAGCCACGACTGTTATGGTATAATGCATCCAGGTGCATTTTGATTAATGGTATCACTGTAGTACATTACTGCCAGAGATGCTGATTGTTCAATCCAGCTGTCTCTCCTGATTGGATGTTGTTTGTTGCTCCCTTCAAGAAATGCATTATTCCAAAAATAAATGAAACTTATAGCTAGTAATCCTTAACATGCAGGGGAATAATTATTCTGACAGTGGCAAGCAAGGATTTTGGTCAACAATGGAATACCGATAGCAATTAACGCTGCATATATTATACTGTATATGTACTGATGTAGCCAGAACAATAACCTGAGATTCTGATTTACAAAACTTGAAATAAGAAATCAAGAAATAAGAAATCTGGTCTTCTCTAACCAGATGTAACAATAGAACTATTAAGATTTTTAAAAGACAACATTTCTGATGAGTTTGCTTGTTATCCAGCATGTCATCCCGACCACAACCCCGCCGACAGTTTGTTAGCTTTGCTTTTCAAAGTACTCCCAGAGCAGCCTCATATACATGCTTTTATCAATTCCAGTAATAATCCCCAAGAGATCCCAAAAGTGTGCGTTTAACAGGGTGCTGTAAGAGTCATGTGATTATCTAATTGGCGCAACCCTCGTCATATGCGGTCAGTGATATGCAATCCCAGCACAGGACATTCTGCCCATCACCCGGAGCTTCTGCCAGAGTCGTAGGTAACTAAAAAGCTTGTTTTTCATCTCAATAAAAAAACATTAAACCTTACAATACAAACACATTTACCACACACTTATTGGAATTTGTTACATAAGACTTTACATAACTTTTTGTTTTGCTCCGCCTCTTAATGACCTAACAGACTACCACAACTGGTTTCCTACCGTTTAGAAAAGGCAATATGTTGTTTTTTAAGTTGACTGCTTATACAGCCCACTGGGCACTCTACAGGTACTTATAGCATTCCCTTGTGCTCTCGACCTATATGCCTACCTCACAAGTCGATTATACACTCAAACCCAAGTCTGCCGCTACGTTACTTACATCAAGCTCTTTCAGCACAATCCATGTTGAGTTAAGAAATAACCTTTTCAATTTTCTTCATAAAAAACAATCATAATAAATATAGCAGAAACTCCTGTTCAATAGAAAAATGGAACGGTAAGAGAGAATATTCATCAGACAGTGCGAACAGGTGAGTTCAGGCATTGAGAGAATAAACTGTCATCATCCTAAAATGTTATAGTAGACAATTTAGGCCTATGTGATGTTTTGTTTTTAACGGTAGAGCCTTTCCTAACATGCTAATTGTGTATTGAATGTATTATGTAGCAAAACCTGCTCAATGAATTGTTATGGCAACGAAATGGTCATACAGTGTTTTCCAGAATTATACAAACACAATTCTGAGAAGTGGAGAAGATGGCCAGCTAGGCACCGGCTTCACCAAATGTTTTCACTTGTTTTCACTTCAGGAAAAGTGAACCTCTGAGGAACGTAGCATATTCCTTGTTTGCCATAATGACTTCCTTCTACACCGGTGCAAACCTGCCAATATAGGACCAATTCTGTCCCGATTGGCTAATCATACTGATGCAAAAGGCACTGCCAGTTGTTTGGACAGTACTGGTTCACCATGATTTGGATTGACTGAACAGATGAATGTGAGAAGTTTTCAAATGCGCTAATTGACCTAGGAAAAAAGAGTCAGGGAGCACATTTCATCCTTAACACTCTCTCTTCTTCACTTAGTATATTATACCCATGGATCTCCCTGGAGGTTCATCAGTAGATTGAATTCCCAGGACCAAGGTTTCTTCCTGAGGAATCTTCCGCTTGTTTGAGTCTCCTTTCTAGGATGTCCTGAAAATGGTGAAATCATTATTCTAAAAGCCATCCATGGGCATGGATTTTCTTTTGGAAAAACATATTAGTATTAGTCATGGTATCAATGTAGCATTTTCCCCACATTTTGTGTAAAGCATAAAAAATTCATTATTTATTATCTCAATAAAATCACTCATAGATTATTTTAAAATTAAATGCTGACATTAGAAAAGTTGATGTATTGGTAATGTTGGTGACTCGAATCAGCTAATCTGCACCACAAGTTGGATGGGATCTTTGCCACAAATGGTAAAATATTAAATGTGAAAACTTCTAAAATGAGATGTACAAAAAGTAAAAAAGAAATGTTAATTTTTTTTCAGAAACAGTTTGGAATTAAAGTTAACTTTGAAAGAGCTGATTCAATTAACACATGATTGTAGATTATGAGAATCAAGTGTTTGAGGGAAATTAAATATCATACTAGTTCCACACTCTGGCCTAAATCTGGGGGCTACATATAGATATACTCTTTCACCACCATTCTTTATCTACTCTTTAAATATGTTTTTTTCCCACATTAAAGTATGGAAGTGGGTTCAGCAGACCCCTGTCTGTCTGCTAACGGGTGAGTTCATTCGGCTCTGAAGATGGATTTCCAGTGTTAACTGTTCTTTCATACTCTGCCAAGAAACAGAACAAACACGTTGTGCCCACGTTTGATGTAGAACCTGGAAGGCCTAACTGATATTGTAATCTGGAATTCTTGCGTTGACAGTAGGGGTTGGTAGCGCTAGTGATTCATCTCTCATCTCTCCCGACAAAACCACAAGTCTAAGTCACTGACAATGAGGACGAAGAAAGGCAGTCAGTGATGTTGAGAAGTCAGTGATGTTGAGAAGTCAGTGATGTTGAGAACTCAGTGATGTCGAGAAGTCAATGATGCTGAGGACTCAGTTGATGTCGGAGAAGTAAAGTTTAGCTTTGTGATGTCACAGAGCGACCCAGGCCACTCGCTCCGCATCTCTTCACCTTCCTCCGTTTCCTCTTGTGCGTCACTCTTTGATCTGGTCGGAAAATAAACTATGAGCACGCCTGCCACAGTCACAATCTAACACTCTCCGTCAGTTGGAGGGGGCTGGTTGCACACCAAGCTTTATTGGGTTACATGTGCTTCCAGTATGAGAAGCTTCAGAGGAGTTTACACAGTTTTTCAATGTGGCTTGGCCCTCGTTGCTCACCGCACACATTCACATTTTGTAATCTCCTACATTACTTGTCAGGCATTAAATTCAACACGCTGTAAAAGATAACAGCTATCAACATCTCGCTGTCTATGAACCAACTCCTCTTATATGAAATTCAACTCTACTGTTGTTTGCTCCTTGGGGTTTAAGGCCGGATGTTTCTGTAAAAGCAATTTGTGACAACTGCTGTAGTAAAAAGGGCTTTATAAATACATTTGTATGATTGATTGATTATATCACGAATAATAAACTTTTCCCTAATAAGTGTTACTAAACACCGCAATATGAGAACCACTCATTCAACCAATTTAAATAGAAAAAAGGACCAATTCTCCTATTTTGTGTGCACTGCCAGGTGCATGGAGAAAAGAAAGAAAATCAGAGGACTGTCTGAATAGGTCAGACACAAGATTATAGCCAGGCACGATGCTACAATCTCAAGGCTACAAGTCAGTCTCCAAAGACCTTTATGGTTCTGTTTTCACATTTTATGAAACGCTGTCAAGAAGTTTAAGGCCCATTCCGCTGACCTCCCCGGACACGGCTGGAAGACAAAACGTGACGGAAGGTTTTTGTTTACTGAAAACAAACCATTGCCTTGAAGCACCTTCCTCACGGTCAAAGAGCTTATGAGGTTCACTGATCTTTTGGGGTTGCTTAGCTGCCTCCGGCGGTGGGCACACTGGATGTGTGGATGTCGTCATGTTGTCTAGAGAATATCAAGGCATTTTTGAGTGCAATGCTTAACCTAGTGTCAGAAAGATGGGCTTCAGTCAATGGTCATGGGTCTTCCACAAAACAATGACCCCAAACACACTTCAAAAAGCAAGAAAAGCTGGACTGTTTTGAAGTGGCAAGCAATGAGTCCTCGTGGAGAGATCTGAAGACAGCAGTTGTGGGGCGCCCTTTTGGGGAACTGGAGCTGTTACTTCGTTTTTGGAAATATGACTAGGTTGGAAGTGTTGCTGTGAAAATACAATACACCTTTCACAAAGACAACACACAAGAACACACAAACCCTGTTCAACTAGAAGGTCTATTATATAATTCTATTATCATAGCTTTGTAAGGACAAAAGGAATATCTAAAAGTGTATCTCACATTTACTAATACTCCCTTATTTTTGTTGATCATCTTATATTATAACCCCAGGTTTTCAAAAACATGTTAGACATTCTGTAATTCCTTTTCCAAGTCTTTTCCAACCATGTTCTTGTTGTGGTAATTTTAGGAAATTTACCCATTTTGTGAAACCCTGCCCAAGGGTTTTGTTACAGGTGTCACCCCCTATGTGACATAATACTTCATTAATTATGCATGCTTAGTAACTGCAAGGCAATTATGTTATTTCTCTATTATCCAGCTTCATTTATATTTTTATATTATACCGTTTTGCTCTTGGTCATGGCTGATTAAAGCATGAAACTAACAATTTAGTTGGTAAAATTATATTTTTTATGAAAACAGTTGAAACACAATAGCACATCATACATTTTTTTGTATTTTTATTAATTAACAAATAAAGAGCTAGCCAGATATGGTGTTGAAAACCTAATAGGAAATGGAACACTGATGGAATGGGAAAAGGAACTTTTATGTTATCTCTCTTAGGCAGCTGGGACATCAATGAATCCCATTACGGACTTGTGGCGGTTTCATGTAGTTCCACAGGAAGGACCAAATCGGCTGTAACTTAATTACAGTTAAATGAGGAGCTAAGAGTCCAGATTTACTCATAAGCACACCTTAATATGTCTGCTAATACCAAAAATACCCCCAATTAAGAAAAAATTTGAAGACGTCCACCTTCTAAAGGACATATGAATTTAGAAGGTACCAACTTCGAAACGTTATTTTCCACTTGAGATTAAGGATCAAATAATTATACTTTTTGAAAAGTATCAGGAATCATGAAAAAAAACTATAATAATACAGGTAGTCTAAATATCAACCAGTACATGTTTAATCAGAACAGAGAAGTGAGCACAGTTTACAGATGGATAGATTCTCTGGGGGCAGGTGACTAGGAAATGCAATGGGGACTTTTGTTGGTTAGCACATAAGGTCCTCCTGGGATTTGGCTTCTACTCAACTCCTCAAAAATGGTGAGCTGCCATGAGTGCCTCGGGAGCAGTTACAGTAATGTTAACTCTATTGCTGAAGGACAGCACATTTTCCCCCTGGTCAGCTCTGGGATTGAATATTGCCACCTTTGGGTTACTGCTCAAATTCTTACCACTAGGATATCTGCCACCGGAAGATGACATAGCCATCTTCAAAACTTCCACATCCGTTGGGAGTTGCTGCCATGAGACTGTTACAACTGTACTGTATAAATGGGAAGGAGAGAATATGGGGCGGGGGGTTGGATGGAAAAAATATTACTAGGAAAAGCGTTTCCTGTGTTAAAAATATTAACCTTAATTCAATAATTTTCAAATAACCATGCTTTTCCCTACTATAGCCATTTGCAAAACTGACAGCGTATTGTGTACCTAACATACTGACCTGAGAGAAAATGGGAGGGATGGGGCATACAAAATGGCCGAATCTGTGTGCGTGTGTTTTTGAGTGTTTCCGCAGGGATAATAAAGGAAAGGAACAGATGTAACCTTACGTAGGAGGTAAGCGGGGGAGGAGTGTGGTGGCGGTGATAACACAGGGGCATCTTGGTCCTGCTCCAGGTCTCTGCAGATGGACGAGAGAACAAGGGATGATCCAGCATAATGAGGAACTAATCAGAGCTGAGCCGACTGCAGGGGCCCAATCCACAGCATGGGGTATTATCAGTGATGGACATCAGGGCTGGTTTACAACCATACAAACTGGTCAGTGTTGGACAGTGGAAAATACATGGGGGTTCTGTTAAATATTTATGTATTACTTTGTTGTGTCCAGTTAAAGGCCTACTAAGTATTTATTGTTTCAGTTTAGCCGGCATGCTAACACACGCCAAATGTTCATGACCTTTGTCTGTGTATTTATGTAAACATATTAGGTAGATTTGCACACAATGCACTTTCCAAACTCTTCGTTTCTGGAAACCATTTATGCTCTTCCAGTAATTACAAATTAGATTATTAGATTAGATTATTTAGATCCTGTGTGCAGATTGGCTCTTTCCAAGATTGCTAGGGAAGTTTTTTCAGGGAAGTCGAACATACATAAATTTTCCCCATACATTTTGACGTCATTTCTGAGTAGGTACATCAACATTTGTGGTGAACTATTCATTAACAATCATAAAAAAGTGCGATTTAGAGACACTTTTGAATACATGGTTCCCCACTAAGGTCACACAGGACAAAACCAAAACCATGCAACTTAGAGTCCCCAGGACCAGGATTGGGAAACACTGACCTAAGCTGTTGTTGAAAACCAAAGTATTTCCTTCAACATACATTCCTGGCAAAATAATGGTAGAAAAGTATATGTTTTGCTTATTATAAACCAGGTGGTTTGAACACTGTCTGAAAGGTGTGATCTATGAGACCCCATACCACAGATATGACAAAACAATTACTTTTGCTGTTCTAATAGTGTTGGTAATGACATATTAGCGAGAACGCACCACAGGGGTTTGAGGTGTACTGCCAATCCAGCACTTCTAAGAACAGCTTTTTTCCCTTGTTATATTTGACACATACCACACACCCTCGAGCCTTCTTGCTTAAATACAAAATAGTTGTTTATCTATTTGAGAGGCCTTGTGAATAAAAGCCCGGAACATAAGTCAGAAACATATTTAATCGTGGTAGGCCACTGTTTATCTGTTTCAGATGTTTTTATTGTTTTCATCTCCACTTCTCGGCGGTTTCAAAATCCCTGTGTTTGACTCCCCCGAATATGGTGTGCCCCTGGGCATATCTACACCATGAGTTTGTGTGTGTGTGTGTGTACACTGTGTCACTGTTGGTCCTGCGCTGCTTAGTGCAGGGTCAGGATTCTCTTCCGTAAGAGAATTAAACTTGCAAAGGCAGCCTTGACAAGAAGGCTGAATACACCTGTGAACACACAACGAAGGCAGCATTCTCCGACTTCAAGCAATGCAGGCAGTACAGGTATGGGCATATGCCACACATACACACACTCGCCTAACGAGTGCCACTGTGAGTTATCCACTCAAGGGTTGCACAGCTTTGATTGTGAATCAGCGTGTGTGTGTGTGTTCCCTCACACAGCGGGGAAGCTGGAAAACGGAAGTAGTGGACACATGACAGTGTCATTACACACACACTCATGATTTCACACAGGCAGGTCCCGCGGATGATAATTGACTCATCCATTACTCTCAGGCTCTCCCATTCGCTCGGAGAGAAGGGAAAACTAAAGGGGTTATTATGCAGATGACAGCCAGTCTGCCTCTTTGTTTGACCATTCCTCTGGCCTTTAAGCCCCCTTAGCCGGGAATCCCATGCATCTTCAATTATGGGGATCATCCCAAATCAGAGTCATGAATAGTAATCTCCTCTGTGTTCATAAGGGAGGCCGCCGCCTCAGAGTGAAGTGATTAGTCCTGATGGATTCTGCCCCAGATCCTCCGGCTCGTCTGAAGCTAATACACCTCAAACGCGTCGGCAGACTGGAGCACCGTCCAATCAATTTACAATAGAGTCCCGGGTGTTTTGACGGGAATCTAAGGTGATTCTGAGCTCCACTGGATAGGCGGGGGGACCCGAGGAGGTTTGGAAAACCTGATACATTACATTCGCATATAGATTATATTTCCCCAACTTCCTAATTTCCGATTGTGTGTTTGGCCTTTTTTCAATGCAACGACTCTAGGGAATCTAAGGTGATTCTGAGCTCCACTGGATAGGCGGCGTGTTGCGTTCGTGTCGGCCACTCGTGCTGCTGCGGTTCAGCGTCATAGCACAAAATGGCGTCCAACCTATTCAGTCGTCTTTGTGGCAACTAATTGGCCTTAGTGAAATCCAGTGATTGAATTATCATTGTGAAGAATTTTGGGTACACAACCAAACTGTTAGGGTGCGTTTACACATGCAGTCCAGTTGTAGTAGTTTTGCCAAATATTGAGAAAGTAGTCATCTGAAAAAAACAATAAAACAGGTTACTGCTATTAATTGCTCCCAACAACAAAGTCAAGAAAACATTAGTTTTTAAGCCATTCTTTTGCTTCGGACCTTATCAGCCATCGTTTGGATTCTTGTAAACTACGGCAGTGCTAGACGTCTCGAAAATAAGGTTTAAAAATGGTGATGGTCTGCTTTAATTGTGCTGCTGGTTCTCTGACTCTTTATTCTCCTTACGCTGCATTGTTTTGATATGCACTTTATATTTCAATTTGACTGTTTCTGAAATAAAAGCCAACAGCCAAGGTAAAGTGTCATTTTAAGCTTTCAGCAGCAGCTGCCTGAAAGGATGACTAACTATAATATTAGTGTGCACTCTTGCTGAAGGACGAGGATGCATCTACAGCATAAGAGTTGCCATCTGTAATTAATGTCTCCAATCTTGCCAGCGTAAAACAAGCCTTTCTAAAAGCTTCAATGAACAAAGTATCTCCAAAAGACTGAAAATGGTTGTTTAATACAAACCATCTTTACAAAATGAACGACCAAGGTTGGGATAGACATCACAGGCAGGAATGCGGATGTTTTGAGAGGTGTCACCACTTATCCATTGTTTCCACTACGTCAGTTTTCCACAAGCCCTATGTAGAGGTCTTGAAGTTTGTCACTAAGAGCACAAGACAGCTTCCTTTGACTGAGTCTCAATTATATATATGAATAGACTGTTCTCAAAATGAAACGTAACCTTCATGCCTTTTAGGCCCATAGCAAGTGGACAGCAGTTCACTAGAAATCCGTTTGTTGTTTGAGAGAAATAGAAAAGTTCCAATACACAGCAGGGGAATTCCAAGCAAGAAGACACGTTGAACAATTATGATTTGGATCTTCAAATATACCAAACTGGATAATATAAATCATTATATAGTTCAAGGTTAAAACAAAATAAAATGTTTGGGGGACCCGAGGAGGTTTGGAAAACCTGATACATTACATTCGCATATAGATTATATTTCCCCAACTTCCTAATTTCCGATTGTGTGTTTGGCCTTTTCTCAATGCAACGACTCTAGGACAGTTCGCAGAAAGCACTTGTCCTTCGCATTTGTGCCAACTTTCTGCCACACTCATCTTCCAAATAGCAATGTGGGTCAACGAGTGCCAGGGCACGCTTCCTCACTTGATGACCTCAATAAACTTTGAAAGAAACCTCAGCTACCTTAGGCAAAATAGCACAATTGAGATCCCTGCTGTCCAGATGTTGCTAGCCAATTTGCATCACCTGCTGAGCTTAAAAGCCACCCATCAGCTGGAGGGACAATCAAAGAATGAACCTAAAGTACAGTGGTCCGATTGGTGTAATGAAAGACCACTTGGGCCATGGCGCCACCTGGGAGCTCCAGAAAAGCATATTTGCATCGTACAGGCTTCCAATTATCTCCATTAATTGCGGCCAGTCACACATTCTGCTTGGATGGGTGAGAAAACAGAGTTGACCTGGACTGGTTTGGAATATTTGTTTCTTTCATTGATTTATTGCTGGGTCTCATAGGGATAGTAGCTGTAAATGGGCTGCACAGGAGTTATAAGCCTTTGAAAATGACTATATCCAGAACTTCAGGGTTTCTTGTAGAAGCCTGCCCTTGGCAGGCTCGGCCTGGCTTGTTATACAAAGAGATGGCCATAGGGAATTATTTTAGACTTGTTGAAATTGCCATGTGCCCTGTTCTCTTCCCATGAGCTGAGCCCATTTCTACAGACCAAGGAATTCTTGCCGAAGAGGATTAGACGCTATGTGTTCCATAAGGAGATTCCTTAGAACCCTAGGGGAAGTTGGACGTGTATCTGTTTTCGCTAGGCATGGCTAGCTATAGCCTCTCTCCATGTCTAGGGAAAGTAGGAAAGGTACAGTATGTGGGCCAGGAACTGAAATAAGTCACAGTGTGAACCCTAATCGCTTTCATCCACATACTGAACACAAACAGATACATGTGTAGGAGCTTTAAAATATACACTTAAAGACATGCACAGTTAGCGCTCAACCTGTGCAGAGCACATGCATCTTTGATCTATATCGCCCTTTATTCCTGTCGACGGCACGCGCCGTCCGTCTGCCACAACACACAAATTATGTTAAGTAAAATAGTCCTATTCTATAAATGATTACCAATTTTAAGTTGGGAAGGTGTAAACGTGAACAAAATGTTATTCTGTTTCTTTTGCTTGAAAGGTTCAAGAAATATTGCTTAAGGGTTAATTACCAACATCATGCAAATTAGGCAAAGTTATATATCCATATTCGATTACTTTTGCAGAATTTTATGTTGGGATTTGGGATTGCATTCAAATGTGAAAAAAAAGTTGTTTTGGTCCCTAGCTTAAAAATGTACATGAAACACTGTTTTAAGGGAAATGTGCATTAATTATTAAAATTATTAAGCTGCACATGAATGTAATGTTAGAACCACCAAACAGGTGGCCTATTTGTGAATGTGGAATTTGTTTACATTCAAGCCTCTCCAGATACACAAATGTATTACTCCTATTACTGGATGACATGATGTCAGTGTTCACACATTCTATATTTCTGTGCAATAGAAGCTTTGATGAAAATGTATAACCCGCTATTAGGTAAGTACACCAAATGCTAGGTTCATTGGAGTTCAATTCAGTTGACCTGTATTTACAGCCTTCTAGTCATATGTTAATGAACTAGAAAGTGACATAATATACGCTTATTTATCATAATCCAGTGTTTTTTATTTTAAATATCTATTTGACATCTTATCCATGTATCAAATATCAACTCATAATATAATTGAATATACTGTAATAGAAATATACAGTATAATTCTTACAATAAATAAGCAATTTACTTTACCAACTGACTTAAAATAATTGTAATTAACACTTAAATTAAAATTTGAACCATTCCTTTTTATTAACAATGGTTAAACATAGCCGAGCTAACTCAGTCCTTATGGTATTAGCATGGACATAGCTAGCATTAGCATTAAAACAATCAAGTTATGATGCACAATAACATACAATAAACGTTCTACTTAATGTAGCAACAAATACCCAACTTAATAAACATCATGTGGTATTAAGGGATTTCATTCTTCATTTAGTAAGCAGGGCTTACATTGCCAGTGTACAACAGCATACCAATTAGCATATCAATTAGCATTGCTAATAAGACGAAGGGAGAATTCTCCCCTCTGGAAAAAATGTGCATGAAACTCCCACCAAACTCCCAGTAGTTTTGTTCAAATTAATTTGTCTTCTGATGAATTTCTCTGATGGTAAAAATGCGATCTATTCTCTTTCTGCCAATCACTTTCTCACCCGAGCAGTCATGTAGGTACCTTGTGAGAACTGTCAATCATTGTTAATAAAAGCCAAAACTTTGCTCACATGACATTTTTGATTTTCTGTCATTCATGGAAAATATAATAACCCTTGTTTATCACTGGGTTACAAATGGATCCCTAGGCAATCTAATCATTGTAATAGTGATGTTGCCTGTGTTATTTTTACCATTACCTTTTTCTTCTTGTTAGTCTTATTACAGGTTCATTAAGCACACCACTTCAAGTTGTTTAGAATAGAGCATTGTGCAAGAAAAAATATATATAAATCATATGTAAAATATATATAAATCATATGTAAAATTAAAAATCAACAGAATTTACGTGGGGTGGCAAGTGCTTCGGAGTTGATGGTTATAACATATATCAATTATATCAATCCATCTTCTCAAGCAACCCAACTTCCAACAGTCTGGACATTTAAAATATCTGTATTGTTTAGAATAGAGTGGGCAAAAAATAGAATGACAATAACACTATGAGAGAAATCTTGAGTCGTGCTTTATCTTTGGCAAGCACACCTGACCAAGAGAGAAATCTTTGAGTTTGGTCTTTGGGAAACACACCTAAATAAAGCTTATATTGACATCCCCATCAAAATGTACAACAATTATTTTGTAATCGGAAATTGATGGACCATTTAAAGTCTATCTAACTACAAATTACTTTTCAATGTTTATTGGATTTCCATATCCTGAGGTAGTAATTTTTTTTTTTTATAACATAATTGTCTTATTCCATTAGGAAGGTTATGTCTACAGGAATAGAATTAGGTCTATTCTTTTGTTACTTCGAACACAAAGTGTAACTTTCCAAAGTCATAGCTAAAACTATTGTTTTCTCTTCTGTTAGAAGCCCATTATAAACCCAAGTTAAGCTTTCCTTATTGAAATGCAACAGCATGCTTTATAAGGCACACTAAAGAAAATCAGTTCAGAAATCCAGTCAGCCTCCGTTAAGTGCAGCATCTGTCCATCATTTTTCTATTAAAATAGTTTGAACATGCACTCACGCACGCGCTCTCGCTTTCATTTTCTCTCTGTCACTCTTTCACACACATTCAAATTGAATAAGAGAAGGAAGGTAGATCTTTTCAGAGTGTCTCAGAAGAGCTGCAAGTCAACATTAAGCTTTTCTTTATGGAACTCTGGCATGCCAATTATACTCTCAGAAATGTGCACGACACACTCACAGGCACGCACACGCACAAGCACACACACACACACACACGTCTGCAGTGGACCAAACCATCTGCTAGTGTTTCAGCACATCTGGGTCTGAAGTAACCACCTGCCGAATTGGCAGCTATAGAAACATCCTGGTAGGACACGGTTCTGAATGACTCTATAATTGAATGTGCCCTTTGTAGGAACTAAATCAATTTCAGGAGAAAGGAGATGTTGGATAAGTCACAGGAATGGGCAGAAAGCTGCTCAGGCAATGCGAAGCATGCTTCGGCATAATGCTCTATTGCCATTCACACACACCTAAAACAAATTCATCTCAAAGGTACAGCGCAGTGCAGAAAAGAGATTGTGCTGAATACATTTGGCACTAAACGACGGGGCAGAGGATTTTGTTTTAATAGGCCTAGGGAAAACAATCCAGAGTCATCAAACATGAGCACACAAACCGAACCACACTCACCTTCACTCCCTATGTAATGTACTAGGCAGTGCCGGTACTAGCCTTTTGGGGGCCCTAAGCAACATTTTATTTGGGGGCCCCCTCTCTATGGGTTATGTACAGTGCCTTTGGAAAGGGTTTCTAAAATGATTGGGGTACATCTCTACATAACACAATAATGATCTGTAAGATATTCAGAGATTCCAATTAATACAATAACCTTTGATCTTTCAGAATGTGATCTTTTATCTGAAAATGGCAATTTCTTGAAAAGGGCATTGACATTCTATATAAAAATCAAGATATCCATAGCTTTTCACATGTACGCTAAATCTGCAGTAGTCTGATGTTTTGCTCCATAACCATCAACATTGTTAAAATGTTGCAGAACGTTTTACCTGCGCGATTGTAACCTGCAATTATTAGGGCCACCAACAATGGATTTTCACCAACAATGAAATAAACTCTGATTATGCACCTGCACTCTTAGCTTAAAATCAATGATGTCAGCAGCCAATGATAACCAATGAATGCAATTTTCTGAGATGCAAAACGAGCAGAATCACACGGGCCTACATGTATGGAGTTGAGGTGGCTGCATCAAAAGCAAAAAACATCATCCTTTGGCAGAGCGTTTCCCCACACACCTTTTCTCCTCAAATATTGGGATGAATTCCATATAATGTTTCATCTTGAAGGCAGCGCCATGTTACAGCTATCTAACAAATAGCTGCCTAATCTTCTAAACAATTAGACTCTCAAAATGTAACACCAGGTAGGTCTATTGCTTATAATTTCTCTGAGAAAAATGCATCAATACTGGATAACTGAATCACATTTTATAATGGGTTGGCTAATATTATCGTAGATATTGTATACTCTGTTTTTGCCAGACATCCAACCAACCTACACCAGAGAAAATTTAACTAATCTGGAGAATTAAACTAGAAAATTAAACCTGAAAACTCACAAATCTGGTTGTGCGAGCCCACCTTTGCAGTTGTTATTTGGGTTTATTTCATGTTTTTAAAAAAATCGAACATGCAACCTGTCATAATTATTTTGTGCACCTGAAGTAATCCAAGAAGTAATCAATAGTTTTTTCAAAAGTATCTGTAATACAAAGGATGTTTCTACATGACTGCCTGCTAAATTGTTGAAATGTGAATGATGGGATTTTAGTAGGAAGAAAGTCATATATATTTATTTACAGATGTCAAGCAGGATAGTGAAGAGCTTAATTTGTTAACCGTTTATAGGCACCCGATGTGGGGGGGCATATTAGTCTCAGTGTGACAAATGGCTGGTTGCTGAAAGCGACAGCAGGCTGAAATTAGAAAATGTTCAGGTTGTGGTCATTTCTGGTCATGCCTTGAACCTCCCATGGTCTGCAGACATTGAAGAGCGGTTTCAATATATCTAACATCTCGCTGACTGTATCTCACTCGTAGCCTATATCTCAAGCGTAGTCTATATCTCACTCGTAGCCTAACATAACATGAACTTCTACGGAATTGTATTTTGTCCCGTAATTCTTGTCACAGAAACATGAGCAGAGAGATGGGCTATATAGTTGAGCTATTTCTGCCGCCCAGGCTTAAATGGTCTTTTCAGAAACTGTTCTTAGCTTTTCACTTCTTTAAAACCAATTATGCTTATGACATTTTGTACATATTGCACAGGAACTATTTCCCACTGGAGTTAGCTTTGCATTTCATCCCTGGTTCCTCAGGTGGGTACGTGCATGGGTCTGTGTGTGCTCATGTACAGTATTGGTGGGAGAGGGATGGGCATGCCAGGGTTCTGTAAGAATGTTTAATGTTGGCATGCTGCTCTGAGACACTGTGATGAAAGACATGAGTGAGGAGAATAGATTTACCTTTCTGCTTTTATTCAATTTAAGTGTGTGTGTGTGTGTGTATTTGTGTGTGTGTGTGTATGTGTGTGGTCAAACTATTGAGGTAGAAAATGAAGAATGGATGCTGCACTGAAGGATAGAAGCTGAATTAAAAAAAAACTTGATTACTGAAGAACTCATTCTATCCATTTATAACGTTCTAGCATTGTGTTATTAAATACGAAAAGTTCTTGATTGCTGACAAATAAATGCCTGTATTTATAAAAATCTATAATTGCCTATAAGCTGGCCCGGTTGTCTGCCGATAAAAAGCAATTGTAGGTTAGCTATTATGTAATTATTTATTTTTTGGATTGTCTCAGTTGAAAACATTATGCCTGGTTATTTTAAAGCTACTTGAAAAAGTTGGACTATTATATTTTTGTTCTGGTATTTCCGGAAACATAAGCCTAACCAATGATGTTGACAGCTTGACCTATCTAATAAATGCAAAACTATAAGATACTTTAATCAAAATTGAAGATTAAGTAATGAGTAATACAAATGAATCACTAAAAATAACTATTGTTATTAACATTCCTACACAACTGCCACTCAGTTCAAATGTAACACTGCTCACCATTGTCTGTTCCAGACTTCACATCTATTGTTAATGTAGGCCTGGATCACACACACACATGCACACACACAAACAACACACCCACTAGATCCCATTAGGATACAGAGATTCACAGACATCCTTGTGGAACCTTCCCTTAAACATGATGTAAGTTGGCACATCAAAAACCAATAATTAATTCCATATCCAATATATTTAAATGAGAGTCCATGAATGATTGCCATGAGATTAGGATAAAGCTAATGGGATTGTCTGACATACAGACAGACAGACAGGCAGACAAACCGTATAACACGCACAAACATTTGCTTTTCCCTCCCTGTGGGGACAAGAAACCCATCTTCCTCATTCCCTAAACCTAACTCTAATCATATCGGCTGCTATCTCCCTTCTGTGCAAGCCATCTACCATACACGATGCCTTAGGAGAGCCCGGAACATCATAAAAGACTACAGTCACCCAGGCTATGGTCTGTTTGTACTTCTGAAGTCTGGTAGATGTTACTGGAGCATCAGGGCACATACTTCCAGACTCGCAAAAAGTTTTCACCCCAAGACCTTCTCGACCAGCAACACTGAACTATTGATCACATGAACACTTCACATGATCTGGTCACTTTCTATCTACGCTCCTACATCCATTCAAAGGCAATACAACACATATATTAATAAGATTTCTGTCCATATTCCCATTTCTACATTATTTGACAATGCTTCTAGTCACTATTTTTCTGTTATTATTTTAATAATTACTACGTAGGTCTCACGTGCCATGTCACACGAATTTCCTTTTTTCAAAATGACGCGTGTTATTCGGTGCATTCGGTGCACAAATATAAGACTTTGACTTTGATCTGACCTCAATAACCTGACCTTTATGCCTAACCCAAAACATAGCCCGTAATGCCTAAACCTAAAAGTAACTCCAATTCTGACACTATGCCCAATTGTAAGGGGGACAGATTTGTGGAGACCCCCGGATCAAGCACCCACGCCCACATCTGTTTGTGCTTTACCTGAATCATTTGTCATTATGAAACTACTGTAATCATGACACTTCCATTGGTCTACTTCTCACCTGCCTTTTCAGACAATAACATCATTTGTACACCCATGAACCCTATTAACTCCATTTCCCAGTGTACCCTGGTGCATGTGTGCTAGTCCGAACAGTACTTATTCTTTAATGGGAACAACAGCAACAAATTAAAATGGCTATTCATTATAGCCCCTTCAATCCTATCCAGTCTACTAATGTACATTTTGCTCAGTTGTAATAAATCCCCCAAAATTGTGTTTGAACGTTGTGGCAAAAGGAGGACGCAACAGCGTTGTCCCTCATTTTAATATTTTATTATACAAAGTATTACGAATCAGCCACAGTGCCAGAGTACATTCTACACCACTTTACCTTGTTTATATTTTACCTAATGCACTTTAGTGCTCTGCCAATAGGGCTCTATTCAAAGGTGATGTACTAGAGTGAATAGGGTGCCATTTAGAACTTACCGGAACAACCTATTATTTCAATTTTGTTCAGCCATTCATGAGGAAAACATTAAAAACCCATGTTTTATTGTCCACTAGTCTTGACTACTGTAGTTGTCAGAGGGAAATAGAAATTCAAAGCCCTGGAAATCAGAAGGTTATTCTTAGGTTTTGTAGTGCTATTGGTGAGAGTAACATATTGTAACATTAGCATAGGCTCATAAGCATACCCTACATGCACACACACACTGTTTGCATGACTTTTAATGCTTGGCTTGTTTTGCATTCAAAAATGTATTTTCCTAACCTGAAACCTAATCTTTACTAGAATCCTATCCTAACCTATGTTCATGCACTAAACCTAACATTCACGTTAACTCATAAACCTGAACTTAACAATATCCCAAAAAACCATAAACTTAAAGCAGCATTTACAACAGTCCTGACATCAGCATGCTCATGTTTTTTAATTTCAGGACATTTGCTGAATTCTGGTCCTGAAAAGGAAGGGAAACAATTAGACACCAACACATGAACACTTAACATTCAAAACCAACATACACACACTGAACAAAATTATAAAAGCAACACTTTTGTTTTTGGCCCCATTTATCATGAGCTGAACTGATCTAAGACGTTCTCTATGTACACAAAAGGCCTATTTCTCTCAAATAATCTTTCAAAATCTGTGTTAGTGAGCACATCTCCTTTGCCAAGATAATCCATCCACCTCACATGTGTGGCATATAGAGATGCTGATTAGACAGCATGATTATTGCCTTAGGCTGGCCACAATAAAAGGCCACTATAAAAATGTGCAGGAATGTCCACCAGAGCTGTTGCCTGTGAATTTAATGTTCATTTCTCTACCATAAGACGTCTCCAAAGGCATTTTAGAGAATTTGGCAGTACATCCAACCGGCCTCACATCCACAGACCATGTGTAACCACACCAGCCCAGCCCACACCAGACCTCCTCATCCAGCATCTTCACCTCCAAGATCGTCTGAGACCAGCCACCCGGACAGCTGCTGCAACAATTGGTTTGCATAACCAAAGAACTTCTGCACAAATTGTCAGCACTCGTCGTCCTCATCGGGGTCTTGACCTGACTGCAGTTCGTCGTCGTAACCGACTTGAGTGGGCAAATGCTCACATTCGATGGCGTCTGTCATTTTGGAGAGGTGTTAACTTCACGGATGAATCCCGGTTTTCAGTGTAGAGGGCAGATGGCAGACAGCGTGTGTGGCGTTGTGTGGGTGAGCGGTTTGCTGATGTCAACGTTGTGGATCGAGTGGCCCATGGTGGCGGTTGGGTTATGGTATGGGCAGGCGTGTATTTTAGACAACGAACACAACTCACGTTGCAGCATGATAATGAACAGCCCCATGTTGCAAGCATCTGTACATAATTCCTGAAAGCTGTAAACATCCCAGTTCTTGCATGGCCAGCATACTCACCGGACATGTCACCCATTGAGCATGTTTGGGATGCTCTGGATCGGCGTATATAACAGCGTGTTCCAGGTCCTGCCAATATCCAGCAACTTTGCACAGCCATTGAAGAAGAGTGGACCAACATTCCACAGGCCACAATCAACAACCTGATCATCTTTATGCAAAGAAGATGTGTTGCACTGCGTGAGGCAAATGGTGGTCACACCAAATACTGACTGGTTTCAGAAACTGCACATTTTAGAGTGGCCCTTTATTGGGGCCAACCTAAGGCACACCTGTGCAATAATCATGCTGTCTACTCAGCATCTTGATATGCCACACCTGTGAGGTGGATGGATTATCTCTGCAAAGGAGAAGTGCTCACTAACACTGATTTAGACTGATTTGTGAACAATATTTGAGAGAAATATGCCTTTTGTGTGCAGATATGTCCAGAGGCATTCAATATGAACCATAATTAACTATCAGCTCCCATCCCAGAGTTAAATATAGATAAACCACACCCCTTTCTAGAACATTGCGGTTTTTGTACAACCACCATACCTCCCATTGGACTCCAAACCGATCCTTTTTTTTTTTTTTATGACCGGCTGCATTTGGTTTACAGCTTTCATCCCAAACTATAGTTTCCCTTGGCAGTAAGAAATACATATATATCTGTAGGTTTGGGTAAGCCGGCCTTTTCAGTAGTGACAACAGTAATATGCTGTATGACTACAGAATGTGTTCAAAATGGCCCCCTATCCCCTCCCTAGCGAACTTTTTTTGACTGTATAAAGAGGGAAATGGTGCTGTTTGGTAAGTGGTTTTTATAGCCCATTAAGGGGCCCTAGCTATGCAGGGCTAAAGGGAGAGACTGTGGACCGGATACAACGTTATTTAAAGACAGTGTTACGTGGAATTGTTTTGTCAGGGTGCTTTCTTTGTAGGGGATATACTGAGCCCTGTTTCCTTTAAATTAAAATCACGTTTCAGGGGCCTTACAAGCCATTCGACTGAAATAACTTGTGCTGAAATAATACATTCATTATTAATTAATGACATTTTTCCTTTTTAGACCAAGTGAACTAATACTGCTAAAACACAAAAGAACTGGCAGTACTTACCGACAAGCAAAATGGATTGTGCAATCAGTTTAATTAGACTGCTACACAGTAAATCATTGACTTATTTTAAAAGGCATTTTTATATTATTACTGTAGGATATAATACATTATTTGTTCTAAGCAGTGAAAAAAATAATGTACTGTAACACTGTGTGACTTAGTTGGTAAAGAATGGCGCCTGCAATGCCTGCACTGTGGGTTCCATTTCCGTAGGGAGCCAATATAAAAATGCATGAACACTTGTTATTCACTCCGGTATGTCTGTACAATAACTTTAATTTCAATGTAAGTAAGAAAAGATGACCTAGGAGTTCAAAAGGGATTGTAGATAAAGCACACATGGCAATGTTCTGGTTAAGGTGTGTGTCTGCCCGGTGTTTGTAATTAATCTGTCTAGCCTCACTGTTTGCTAAGTAAAGGGTTAAGAGCGATAAGTCACGTTCTCCCATTCTGTCCCAGACTTTTCTGTTCAGGAATGTAATTATTCACACCGTCTGGCCACAGAACTCCCAGACTAAAGTTTATTTTTCCATGAAAAGCGAGGCGGCCCCGCCTTTGTTCTCCAACTGCCTGGCTTGGCTCGTCGCGAGTTTAACAGGGCATTAAATTGAAAGGCTTTATTAGTGGAGAAGTGTAGTCAATGTGGACTACAGTGCAGTGAATAGCCTTAAAAATGATGAAAACAACAAGCAATAAGTAGATAGTAGTAATAATAAGAGTAGGAAAGTCAGAAAGTTGGAGCATGTGAGAGAGAGATTAATAGAGGCAGATTTTGGAGGGGTGGTGGGGGAAACATGAAGAGAGATGGATAGATGAGAGAATGCAAGAAAGCGAGAGAGCAGAAGAGAGCAAGAGGACTGGGGTAACATCAAGATGCCCTCCTTTGATGCTCAGCATTGAATCTCATTCATCAAAGTGAAACCCTTTGTAAAATGTCAGATCAATATTCTAATCGCCTTTTTCGGCCCAGGAAAATTTAACAAAATTAAAGAACTATTACGAAAGCTGCGTCCCATGAACCACGCGGTGAACTTTGCACATTAGGATTATTGATGGATGAATCAGCAACGTTGACTGATTTATTGAGGACGTTCTGCTACAAGTAACTCCAGCCTTCATTCGGTCATTAAGTAGTCTAACATTGTATGCAACGTTGCTATGAAGAAAAAGGGGGGGGGGGGCGGGGGGGGGGGCGGGAGCAGGACAGTTGGTGTCAAGTGTGATATTATAAGTAGTGCAAATGTAAATTACAGACCAAATCAGCTACACAATATAATGTGGAGATAAGTTATACAGAAGTTGGATTAAGGCCGCCTAATTTGATTTAAAGGCTGCGTGCATTTTTTGGAGCAAGTAATGTTTGAGGCACAGCAATTCACCAGGCCACGTTGCTGTTTTCTTTCCGAACAAAACACACACCTATCTGAATATTTTTTTGAACACTGCATCCTGCTGAACAAGCCCTACCCATTTACAATACAATAAACCACTCGGTGGCTTATTTTGGCTTTCTTATTGCAACAGTTTTAAAGAGGATTATACGTGTAATCATTTCATATTTACTTATCATTGCCCACTACAGCAGGACTACATTGTAACCCAGACGGTTAATGTGTACAGCCTGTGGTTTACATCATAGTCACTCTATAGATGCACATGTAGTCTTTTCACATCCTGTAGTCAGTGTGAGGCGCCTTTCATTACAGCTCCTAAATTCATTATTACAATTATATGACAGGAAAAATCCACTTTAATGTCCCTCTAACTGGTAATTACTGTTGGGGACTCATTTATTAGCCCTGGACTCTGATGTCACATGCTAATAAAATGATATGGATAAAAGAAAACAAAGAAAACATTTGTTAAAAAGGTGAGTGACATCAGATCAGTTCGAATTGGACACCATTTCATTAGGAAAGATTCCTGGGTCTCACTGTGCTCCAGTGGCTACCTTAAGCGGGCATCCGAAAAGTTAACTGATGTTGTCAGGTGAATAAAGTGTGCCTTCACTCTGAAGAAGGTACCAACTGCAAGCTGGATATAAAAGTGATGTGGACTAATTACTACTTATTCAATAGGTCTTAGAATCATCATTTTGGTTGGGAAAAGTGTAAAATGTCTAAAGTAATGTGTTATTGTTGCAAGAAAGATTAACAATAGTAACAATAATAACTAGTAAGGTATGTTAGCTAAGGTAGGGAGCTGTGAGAACTAGGTATCTGACATTAGCTAGCTCAGCTAACTTCATTAATATTAGCTCGCCAATTATAGCTGACTAGAGCATCCAACAGTTATACTTGCATCACAGTAGCAATGCTAACGAGTGTGTCTCAGATAATGCACACAATGAAGAGAGGAATGAATTACTAACAAAGCAGATCATTAGGCACATTAAAATAAAGTCGCTAGGCTAATGTCATACTAACTGGGGCAAAGAAAAATCGTATTGCTTCAGACTCAAGTTAGGTCATTTTCATCTACCTTATTGAATTACATTTTAAGTACAAATTGCAATGTTCATTTAAAAGGGAAAATCCACCAAAAAACAATTTGAGGTGCTTTTTCAGTCTCCCTACAGTATGATTATGATTGGAGGTGTTTCAGACATAGCAGTATTTGGACATTTCTCACCGGGAATACTTAACCAACAACCTGGTTGATTGAGCCTGCTGTCTCATGTAAAAAAAAGTAATGGTATAATGTTTTGTAGCAATTATTGTGGACTTTCTTTGTTTTACAGATCACTCACCTTGTTCAGTAGACTTACTAGAATAATTAGAATGTTGCAGAATACCCAGGTTGACACATTTTCTCTACAGCCGGATGGAAGCCCTATTCCCAGTCTAACAGGTTTGCTTTTCAAAACCGGGACAGTACTCGTTTTTACAGATTCAGGAGCTCACTCCTTTTGATAGCATAAAACAACCATAACTACTTCTGAAGAAAAACACTATGAAATTGCTACAAGGTCACTATGTGGACAGCCCGTTACTATCGGAGAATTTCGATTAAATTAGATTCAACGTTATAGTCACTGAACAGTACAAGTGCAGTACAACTTTAAAGCAGTTAGCATCTAACCAGATGCAAACACTTGTTTTTGCGCGACATGAGGGAATGTACAATTGAGATGGCACGCCTGATGGGTTAATATTGACAGACAGAAGTATAGGTAGACATCAGTGTTGTAGTGTACGTTTAAGGTGCACATCTAAGGTCCGTTTAGTACCCCTAATGAATACGTAAGGTTAGTAGCGGAGAGTAAGATGGACCGAGATCAGTGCCTGAAGGCAGCTTCCACCATAGGCCTCTGAAGGGAGTTTATTTAATCAGAGCTGTTATTAACGTGATGCAGATATGTAATCAGGGGCGTAATCAGGGGAATACATTAAGGTCTACCAATCATCTCTGGCTGTTACAGTCCTGATAAGGGAACGTAAGTGTAGATTTAATATAAGAGTTTTTTTTCCCCAGGTCCTCATCCAGAGTGGCTCCATTACATCTTGACCAGTTTGCACTCCGCTCACTTCTACGGGTTGAGACAAGGTCATTGTCCAATGTGACATGGCTGCTGGCTCAGCCGAACTAATCCAATCCTGGCACACGCGGGCGGAATGTTCCACGTGGTTGGTTCTGAGCAAGGGTGACTGGGACGAAATGTACCATCCTAAATACCAACACATATTTAAGTGAACATTTGTGCGATGATCGCACAGGATCATTTGACACATACTGTAAAACAGGATGCCTATTGGACTTGTTGCCAAGTAGGCAACGCAACAACCCAAGTTACAACCCGCTTACAGCACAGCTGACCAAACAGCACTGCCCGAGTTCAGAAGTAAACAAACAAACAAACAAACATAATGAAATGCCCACAATGACAATGCCATTTGAGTTGAATGGCTGGGGCAGTGGCTTATACACAGCCAGAGGATTATTTAAACATGGATCTAGGAAAAATGTAGCACATTTATAATGAACCTTTGTCTAGAACTCAAAACTGGGCACATTGTATAATATGGCATTCATCTTGCCAGGAGGAGGAAATTATGATGTCCTGTGGCAATGATTCATCCAGGATATGTCCCAAGCTCTCCTCTATGCTCTGCACTACCAACAAGAGGTTAGTCGATGTAATAAACTACACAACAGTTCACATGGAAATCAAGGCGGATTCAGAATACATGTGACATTACGTCTCCTTCAATATCATTTTGAACTGTTGTGATAGGGGTATTTTGGATGATTCTCAACAATCTGGTATTGTGGTGAACATGCCGCTCAAATGTAAGTACCTCGAAGACTGAACATTTGATTAGTCCCACACGTTATAGCAGGCATTTGCAAACAGTGAGGCGTGACTTAACATGACCAGCCCAGAGGTAGGGAACATGCTACACTATGGGCTACTCTCATCGTGCTCAAGATATTACCAACATTTTTTCATTTCAACACAAAAACTTGTCCTAGTCTTTCTGGAGTTGATGAGTTCATATGTTCATTTTCTGTAGTTTCGTGTTCTTTTGAGTATTTTTAGTTACTTGTTTAAGGTACATTTTGTGACTACTTTTGTGCAGTTTTGGGTGATTAGTAGGACCCCATGTTAACATCAAAAATCTCAAAGGGTACATTTTTATTGTATTGTGCATTTGTGATGCATGGGTAAATATGAAACTATATTCATATTTACCCATGCATCAAATTTCCAGGCTAAATTAAACAACAAACATATTCTGTGAGGCAGGGATAGCTGTGCGAATGATTGTCACCATGACAGAGGGTTTTGAACAAGGGCCCGGATCAAGATGCTTGTCAGATGGATAATTGGACTGGTGGCAGCTCACAAAGTTTCGCCATAGGTGCTGGATGGGCCAACTGCTGACGGGCAAACCTTATCCCAGGAAATGGCATCAGTGGACTGGCAGTGCCAGTAATTGGGCTGCCAGCAGATGCCGTATCTCTAACCCAGTGATGGCAGTACCTGTGCGGCAGACTCTGCCCCCAGGCCCAGAGAGTGCCTGATGGGAAATGGATCCGCAGGGTGGAGAGGTCACAATGTGCCATTCTATGGCAGTTGATCCTTTGAGTTGATCCCTTTTCATGATAGCCTCACATTACTCCGTATCACACTCGATCGTAGTCTGTGCTCCAGCTACCTGTCAAAACATCTCAGACTGATGTCACTGACTCGTCCTGGTAATAAACATTGTCCAGTCTGGGCGCCGACTAGTTGCCTGAGGAACGTGGCTCCGTGCATGTTCACTTATTTTGCTGCAGTGGCAATTCTTTTATTTTTTTTACTGGGACTTTAGTGGTCAGTTTATTTATCTGATTATGATGCTTTCACAAAGAAACCTCATTCACATTGAAGTGAAAAGCACTCCAAGAATTTGGTAATTTTACACTCTTGTGGGGACTTTTTATTGTCAGGTCCCTTCCTTTTATTGCTAGTTGCAGGAGAAAATGTCCCAGTAATTTACTGTGGTTTCATATTTTCATACTGAATTTTGGCATCAGGTTCTTGCACATTTCCAGTGTACCGCTTACAAGTGAAAAACAAATACAGAAGGACATCATATCAGAATCACTGATTCTGTGCAGTACACCTGTCTCTGAATGTTTATACTGATTTCTATTTTTTAGGTCAATTCTTGCGTTCTCCCCCCTTTAGCATTTAAGAAGTGAGCATGTCTGGTGAGTATGCCGGCCATGGAAGAACTGGGATGTTTTCAGCTTCCAGGAATTATGTACAGATCCTTGCAACATGGGGCCGTGCATTATAATGCTGCAACGTGAGTTGATGGTCATGGATGAATTGTAGATATTTGAAATGTTACCAACATTCTGTCATTAGTCCGTAGAGCATCTGGATTCTCTGAATAAAGTGTTACACAATCTGACCTTAGGCAAAGTTTTGGGGTAACCCGATTTTGTTGTTGGGTGCAATGCCTACAAAAGTTCCAGACTGACACATTATCAGAATGAAACAAAACATGGTAAGCAATTTTCAAAATATGTTCCTTTCAAGGCAGAGAGAATCTCAGCGAACAACTAGTGCGGGCTGTGAATATATGCTCACTGATAAGACAAGTGCTTTTATGTCTGATCCAAGGCAATACGTTATTTTCTCCAGAGACAGGCTCATACTCTTTTACTCCCGCACTCCCACATGTGCAATTAAACAGCTCTAGAAAAAGAACATCTGTCAATCAGGGTGGTAACATCTGTAGATGCTAATCCATTAGCATTGGTGCGAAATGATGAGCCTTTTTAAAGGAACTCACAGAGTGCTTCAAGCTTTTGTTAGTCTATCATAGCTTAACTATACCGCTAACTTGTACTGTATGTAGAAAACTGAGAAACTCTCCTAGAAAATACATCAAAGTGAAAGAAGAAAAAACTTTTTATATGGGAAAATAGAATAATATTAGCTTTTTAATGGGGTTAGATTTCTTTCCAGAGAACTGCATACTTTATAATGGCAATTTAATGTACTTCTGACATTGTAACAGCTTGTCTCATTCTTCCCTAAAGCCTGATTGTAATACATGTACTATCAACATTCTCTGCAGCTTCAATTGTATTTCATCAACAACCTGTTGATACCCCAGTACAATCTGTGAATTTCAGGTGAGGATCGTGAGAGATTTTACGGAGCTTTCTATCTCGCTGACACCAGCTCTTGAGGTCTTTCCTAGTTTCAGTGTTTGAAAGCACTACTTTGATGTGCTGGCACAAAGCGTCCATAATGAAGGGGCTGTGCCCTCAGACTTTACTGTGGCACCATATGCTGGGTGGATATCCAGGTTTCAAGATGAACAAATCAAGTGTGATTATTTCTCATAGACTGCCTTAGTGTTTCTGCTTCGAGTAAGCTAGGCCATCTGTACCTAGCCAGTGCAAAACTTCAGACAAGGCTCCCAGCTAACATTATTCGTCACATTCAATATTTTAATAAAAACCTTACACTAAAATGAGTGACATATTAAACATCCCCTGAAGTTAGCATGATGTTTGTGGCTAGCAAGTAGCAATTTAGGTTAGGTCGGTCATGGATTATACAATGCAATATGAATCACACAGTGATTCTACAATTTGCTCACTTCTGGTAAATGTCTTGCCTGCTCGCTAATTTGGACAAAGTTCTAAGTTTCCCAAACATGAATAGAACATAGTCTGGCCCAAAATGATTAGACTATAATAAGGATGACCAACAAAAGCCACAGACAAACTGTATAAACAATCTTTCATCATGCCAATTTAAAAATATTGTACTACTGTTAGGATCAAGAAAAATAGAGCATGCAAGCAATTAACTTCTTATATCTTATGAAATGGAGATGTGGAACTCATATTTGACAAGGCAAATAGACCAGTTTACTAGTAAGGTACTTGTTTCTGTATTCTATGTAACACTTTTATCACCTTTGGTATGGTTGTTCATCAAATCAAATGTGTTTATTGGTTCCATTCACAGTTAATCAAATGTAATTAGCAGGAGCAGCAACATTTTGTAGTTTCCAACAATTTAGTAAAAATTACAACGATCAACTAACCAATAAGTAATTCAAATGTATACACACTGTAGAGACAGTCTATTTATGAATGTACAGTATACACAAAGAAAAAACTAAGATATAATAGATTAGTTATATTTAACAGAATCAATTAATAGAATGTTTGAACAGAATGATAGAAAAGGGAAGACACCCGAGTGTCTACTGTAAGAGCATAAGAAAGGTTTCTAATCGGAGAATTTCTACCACACTACAGTGTTGACTATTCAGCAAAAAACAAGTGTCTTCTGTGTTTTATTTGGTGGTGCCCAAGCATCACTGATAAAAGGTCAGTTGAAACAGCTGTGTTTGTTACAGGATATATATACATTTAAATAAATGCATGGCAGCAGTTGTCAATACCTGTCAGGCATCTGTTTATTTAAATATTACATTTTTTCACAGGACACAGAATCTGGGGATTGTCCCCAGAAAGCCCTGGCGGCTGGTCACATTACTTTGTGAATGGAAATGGTGTAGACTTAGAAGATGTAGAGTGAATGTCTTTTATCCCTCTCTGTATCCATAGTTGCAAAAGAACATGTTTTCTTCAACTTCGGAGTACCGTTATGCTTGGTCCTGATTCTGGATAGCTGAACTCATTCAAATAGTGAAGGGGCATTTATATACCACAGCCATAAAAGCATGAACAGTTTGAGCTATGAGGTTTTCCAATTGACACCCTTAAGGTGGATGAATGCCGTGTCAAAACTACATAAATTTAACATAAATTTGAGACAAAAAGGAGAGAGGACACTAGCTGCAATGGGAAAAATAAATTTAGAATAATAGGGCTTAACTGGCTTTGTGCAGGCTTGCATTGTCTATAGGCACGCATCCATAAAAAGGTATTCACATCTACTTCATAAGATTCAGCTTAATTTGCTAAGTACATATAAACGTATTCTTATTCTTGGTGTAATTGTGCTACAAATGGTAGACAGCATAAAGAAACAGAATTCACACAATCTAAACAAAGTTAACATAAAATGACGAGCCAATTCAAACTGAGGAGTGACTTTATAATATACTTACAGTAGATTCGGGATTTCATTCAGATTAACAGTGTCCGTATAGTGTGTCTGGATGCAGGGGGATGGCAGTTCGAGGAGGCTTGATGTGGTGAGCACAGTGTTATTAGATTCTGAAGGACACATGGCCGGTGGCTATTGGACATAGTAATAGAGAAACAAACCGTTCAGACGGCGGGATTTTTTTGGTCATTATTGACCCGTACTGCCCTCCACCGAAATACCCTTTTCTTACACGGGGGGGTTTGTGGTTATAGGGGTCAACAATGATCTTTCCTGCACGCTTCCTTGCCCCGGAGTCGTGTAGGACCTCGATGGAGGGCGTGCGGTCAATGACTGATTAGCCTTTCTGTGGACCGTGCACTCTCATCGCGGTTTACCCCTGCAGGTGACGACGCGGACTGAAACCAGGCGGTGATCGGAGAGGAAACTCTACGATTGATGTGCGGCGCTGCATCAGGGCCTCGACTGGGAGATTTTTGTGTTTTCAGCTGCTGCAGGTGGTACATTCTTGGTAATCTCTGTGATGTTTTCGCCCAAACTGAGATTGTGGGTAGGACTCTGAGCGATTTAGCTGAGCCATGAATCACAGGGGGGAGAGGTGGGAGGCATTTTCTGAGGTCAGCTACAAAAAGTAGACAGAGAATAGAAATTTAAAAATTATTAGAGTTATAAAGTCCAGGACTGTGTTGAGGCATTGCAGCAGATAACTACACTGGCTTCTGTTGTTAAAGATCATTCTTAGTATTTAAGATCCCAAACGCTGCACCTTGCTAGAAGACACTTTCCTGCTGGTAGAAAAAAAAATATTTGGGTGTTTTTGGAATTGAAATTAAATGGTCTTTTGTGCCAAAACCTCTAGCAGTATTTAAGGAACTCATTGTTTCTATTCCATAAACAATCCCGTATTAAATCAGACGATATAGCCTTGAAACTCTCTCCCTCAAAGTCACTAGGTCATGCAAGCAATAGCAAACAGTAAGAAGTAAACTTCCTAACAGTAAGATATGTTGGCATTGGGAAATAACACAACATTAACACCTCAATAAAAGACCTAGAGCTTTATGTTTCATTTTGTGTGAAAAGTCTGGGGTTTGGTCAATATGGTATGAGTTTTGACAAGCATTTCTAGTTTCAAGAAATGTGTGCTAGCAGTTGTGAAAAGTCGTTATCAAACACAAAGAGTAAGAAAAGTTGAGTAGTGTTCACAGTTCAATCTTATCAACCAGGCCAAATCCGTGATTTGCCAGATCCTGGAAAAATGGAGAGGAAAAGAGAAACACCTGCTTCTATTTTTTTGTATTAGCTTGTTAAATCAAGCGATGTTTTGGTTTCCCCTCTTTGACACTGGCTGCACCTGTTTGGCAACATCTTTTCAACTGATTCTCAAAGAGAAGTAAATATGTTTAGCACCACCAGGGTGGGTGAGGGTGGGGGGATCTTCAGAGAGCTACCCTGTGCCGCTTCTCTGATACTTTTTACCTCAAAATGAAAGCCCCCAGTGATGAAATAAATGCAGTTACAGCTTTCTTGAAGGGCTTGTGTTGTGGGATGTGAGAACTGGTGAAGAGGGAAAAAGATAACAGAAGAAAACCCAAAAGTTTCCAGAGCCGCTTTCCTCTTCCATTGAGTATCTATTTTGTCTCCTCTGATGTATTGGATGTGAAAAAAATAAACAAACAAGCAAGGTATAATCCAGAATGCATATTGAAATTGCATCTGTCAGTACTTCAGAGAGAAAGCTTTTACCAGTCTGGTAGTTTTTCTGACAACTAGCATACTGCTGTGTTATCTGTTGGCCACGTTGCTGCTTGGCATCTAGTCAGCTTTATTTACTAACTTGTGATACACATGAGAGTCCAAGTGGAACCAAGTGAACATTTCATCTGTTTAAATGTTGCCCAGAGCAGACGTAGAAAGCGCTCAGTTGAGAAAACATATTTGGTCTTCTTGGAAGCATCTGGGACTAGCATAATGAGAATTAAAAAAAAAACATCTCAAAGCTAAATTCTGTTTTTTTACCTTTCCTCATCTCCACCTGAAATTCCATGTGTCAGAATGTGAACAGTGGAGGTCTAATTATCTTGCATTTTATTTGGTGTGGAATTTTTCATGCCTGTTTACTAATTTACTCTCATATTGTGCGCTAAGTAATGCATGATTGCCATACATTCCCTTTCTGACAGTGTGGCCTTTTTAACGGACACCATGATTTTGTTGTTATGCATGATTGCGTAATGTCAACACATACTTATATTCCTTTTGCCACCTCCTTCTGAAGTAACCCTCCCGCAAGAAATCTGCTGTGACCAGTCCCACAGCCCTATAAAAAGACACTCCGAGGTACCAGAGGGGGCGTTGTGACCCGGAGTGGGAATGCCGTCAACGGTTCCACCAGTGCTTGTCGTTACACGAGGAACATGGCTTGAGCGGTTTGAGGGCGAACGTGTTCAACGAGGGAAATGAGCAGGTCCTCCAGATAGGCAGCACAGCCCACCCAGCTCTTGGTCTCACCAGAACCCATCTCTGTCATCCAACTGCAACCAAAGCCGATCCGCTTTCCACTCACACCCCGTCCTCCTCCGTATTGGGCTTTTTCTGAAGGATTCCAAGTTGCAGAAGTTGTTCCCCAAACTCATCTCTAACAGAATTGTTCAATTCTCCACAAACTGTAAAGACATACTCCTGAGTACATCTGTCCTTAATTTCAGTCCTGCGTAGATCACCAGATAGTAGGTGAAACCTCAGTGCAGATTTTCAATACGTATATTCAAAAGAAAACAATCAACTGGCTCCAGTAAGTTGATTGCAGAAAAGAACAATACATTTTTTTAAGGTTGAAAAATAAAAGAAACACGACTGATCAGCATTTGATTAGCAACTCAAAAATATAATGTTATTCAAGAAAAATGCACATCAAAAAAAAAAAAAAAAAAACCTATTCAAGCAATCAGCCTAGGCTGCCATCAAGTCACCTTGGCAACCAGAATCGAAGTAGAAGAGTTACCGTGGTTATGATTCCAAAAACAAATGCCTTGGTACTGAGGCCTGATGTGCTCGTGTCTTCAACGTACACATTGTTTTCTAGATTGATCGGACAGGGACTTGGGGATCGAGATGCAAGTGAGCAGGCATCACTTTAAAACCGGAGCAAGACAAGTCCTGGACTGTATTCACATAATCTGAACAGTTTCAGAAAGGCAAATCCTGGACTTTCAGAAAGACAGACCAGTCACACCGGGGCCAGATGCCTGAAGTCCCTAAGACAGAACCCACAGGATCGGATTGAAATAATTCTTAATGAAAACTGTATAGTTTTTTATTTTATTTCATATTTATATGCTGGTCAGTAGCAATTTTAAAAGTTTTTAGCTTGTCAATGCATTAATAAAAAGATAAATAGATGCTGTATTTTTAATATCTGCCACTGACTGTCTTGTACTTGCTTCGTTGTGGCCCGTTATCAAAAACAAACTTTTTACAACTTGTGACACACATCTTTTTCCGATTCAAACCATTTATATAGTCAGTCTGTCTTTCATAACAGTATAAATGAACACAGCCTGATGAAGACAATTCAATCGCAAAAGTATTACAAAGTATCTCCTTGTGGACAGCCCAACTCAATTTGAGTCCCTCCATCTACCATATCCTATTCATTACAGTCAGGCCTTGATATCATGTAATGTGGAGAGTATCCAGACCTTCTATGCCAATACAATACACTATGTGTTTTATAGAATCTACTCAATGAAACTTTTACTTAAACAGCCAGTGAAAGAGATGGGATATTCTGTAATTTACAGCCATTGGGAGATGTTAACCCTATTGAGGCCGGCCCCAAATGAGGTGACACAATACCCTTCTCATGTCCTTTTTCTCTGATCTCGTTTCTACCCGGTGTTCTCCAGACATGCTGAAGACAGATCTTATCCACCTTGCTTTCTCTGGACACCAGCCTATTTGACCTTGGAAAATGTCAGCCGTGGCTTTTCAAATGACCCCCAAAACGATGACAGCTTTAACACATGCTTTAAAGATTGGCTTTGAAGTCTGTGGACATCTTATTCCCCCAAAGCGTTCGGGTATTTCAGAGCGTCCCGTGAACATGTGCAAATCCTTTCCAGATTCTGTGCATTTTGTGTGTGTGTGTGTGTGTATGAGTACTTATATATTTCAACAGCCTGCAGTGGCTTGAACTGTAACACATCCTTACAGCAAAATCCAAGGAATCTGATGCAGTTTGTACGGGACACACTATAAATAAATTGTACAAAACGTGTGATTTATTCTACCAAGCTGGGCTTCTGCTTGCATTGATTACAGAGGCCTCTCCATGAATCTTCCACTGTACCACCCAAACACAACACCCCACCTTTAGCCAATTGAATTAGGCAACTTTTCTTCTAATTAACCCATTTAAAAAAGGAAATCCCTTTGCAAATGGTAAGCAGTTATTGCACGTAACATGCAATCCGTTACTAATGTATATGTGAGGTGCGAGGATAAAGCATTAGGACAACAGGCTTCACAGCTCTTTCTCATTAGACAGATGTTTTTATTTTATCTTTAGAGTATGTCAATGTTTTGGTTGTCTTGATTCTAGGCTTTGAACTTGCATCTTGAGTTGGTGTCTGGTGTCTCTTTACTCCAGGACCAAATAAATGTCCATTCTGGCCATCATGATGCAGATAAATCTAAATAAAACTATGACAGACATAACCTACAGACAGACAAAACTACAGTATAGACAGAGTGTGAACAGACAAAACATGAATAAACTAGTTGGTACTAGTCTTGTGACCCCTGACCTGAATGCATTAATAGATGAACTGGTACTGCAGTTATACAACAATTACTCCTATCCCACTGACTTCCAGAAAATAATGTACAGCCAAAAGGGATTTGAATGGGCAATAGATGTCCATCCATATGACGTGTATGTGCTTTGTGTACACTCCATTGTCTTTTACATATTAACATATAGCAGGTACACCCACTGACACACGTAAACTAGGTCGACCCCAGTGCCCAAGCCTCAACATTCATTCAAACCAGATCTAAATTTGAACTTCGGTCCCAATATTGTTTTTCAGTGATAGTGGAAGGCTCAGGGAGCAACTTGAGGCAAGGCACTTTTCTTACTTCTTAAACAAGCTTTCAGCTCTGGGTTTTAGCCTGGCTGACTCCTGTTTGGTGTGTCCACATTCGTTAGGGCACACACATTTGAAATTAATTGCTAAGGAATGTGGTCAAGTGATTATAGCAGATGCTCTGTAATTATGTGGGAACTCATGGAGGATGTGACACTTTTTTTTTCTCTCCCAGCAAGCCAGACATGATGCAGCTGTTATGTCGCTCGCTATTACTGCCCCCACTTCAATCGGAGAACTGTGCTGTGAAGATTGTGCATGGCTTATGTCGGGTTCAATAGGCAACACAAGGGTTAGGCAACTATGTTTAGCTCTCCGTTTATATGACCATGGCTGACTGGACAATAATGCAGTAAGAAAAATTTGGCAAATCTCTGTTGACTATTAATACAACTTCTACCCAAACAACTAATTAGTTTGACTCATGTCTTTTAATAACCAATGTTATATCAGTTAAGAATAATAGGCATACTAGTTGAGGTAATTATCATTTAAGGTCTCAAGTTCAGAAAAGTTATTTAATGCAAATTAGTCTTTACTGTCAATCAGCAAGATATTGAAAGGAAACATATTGCTTTTTAACAAATTCCATTTGAATGCTATGTCTGTAAAAAAAATCTGGTACTGTAAATTCATTATTGTTTTGCACTGACTGCTAAAGTTTTTGTTTCTAAATTAGTCCTCGGCTAGCAGATCAAGGAACTGGGTGTTACCATGTAAAAGGGAGTTGTACGTGTTGGAGTAGCCGTCTCATAGACCACTGGTTGATCACTAATTCACTTCAAGCTGTAATTAAACCTGGGACTATTCGACTGACTTTCCATTGAATCTCCAGAAAAGGTTCTAGCAAAGCTCCCAGTATTTGCCTGTTGGACTTTATTTTTTAGCTCTATTTCATTGACGTCAACCACAGATATAGTTCAAGAATATTTGGAAGCCAGAAATGTATCAATATTCCAACATCTCTCAGGAAAAATGTAATTCCATCAATAATAGCCATCAGGGACAACTCATAGAGATTTCTGGAGATTTGTTCAGACGCGATGATGAATGTGTCAATCATTTACTGAGAACATGGAGTCCTGGTATGATTTCTTTTGACAGGTGTTTATGGCATAAGGATATCCAGCATCACTTTGACACAGAACAATACTGGATGATATTGAAAGAGAGACCCAGCAACTAGATTAAAACCATTGTTTAAACAGTTAATAATATACCATAAAGTAAATTCCGGAATTATAAAGATATAAACTTAAGAAAATGCAATATTATCCATGCTTTAATTCCACCAACAGCCATTTAAACAATGGTGACAATATAAATTCCAGTACAAGAGATAATGAACTGCCATACTAAAGAACAACATTGTTTTAATGAGAAAACAGGAATATCTTGTCTGTTGTGCCCACTGCAGTGGCTTATGGTTAATTTGTGCCCGGAGCTCTCCAATTTTCTGATTGCCCAGACATCCCATTGTATATCTTTTATTTAAAAATCTACACCGTCAGTTCTCCACATAGAATAAGAGCCTGAGGATTCAGACGGGAAAAAAACTGTAAAATGAGTAAAAACCATGGAAATGAATATAGGTCCATTATAAGAAACCATGCTGGGTTTGAGTTGAATGCTCCACATGTACCACTAAAAACCCCACTTAATTTTTTTTTACAGAAATAACTTTTAAGTGGGAGGCCTTACCAGGTTACTACTTTATTAGGATGACTGAAAGGCCCAATCTGAGGAACTGCAGGACGTCAAGAACAAGTGAGGACTAAGGGCTCCACTTATGAATGAAGATAAAGAATTGCAGAGCCAAGGACAAGTTATCTTTTCTGTTTCATCACATTGATTACCATTGGACTCGGGAGAGTCGATGTTGAGATAAGCACAACTGACTTCAAGGCATTGCTCCAAATTGAGGCAGTATACTGGCGGAAACTAGCAAAGATAAATAAATATTGAAGAGTGAATAAATTTTCTCTACTTTTCAGCTACTAATTTTAAGGTTTAAAGGTTTATTTTTCAAATTGACCAAACATTTTATTATTAGCTACCTTGATAATAAAATGTTGTAGTTGTGACGCATTTGTCAGGGATGATCTCAATACCAATTGCAAACCTCTCTTTATTGGAAAGATGTAGAAATTATATTACAATATTAGGATTCTACACTATACAGCAGCGTTTCCCAACCTTTTTCAATTACTGTAACAACTACAGAATTTTGCTCTGCACTGAAAACCCATAAAGTACCCCCTCATGTTAATTTTACTAGTAAGTCTATGGTGTCATGAATGTTTTCGAGTACCCCATATTGATAGGCCACATTGTTAGGCCAAGGGGAACCACTGCTACAGAGCAGATAACTTGTCCCATTACTGACGGAACTGATCTTCCTAAATCTGTCTTCAAAAAATAGTCACACACTTTTAAGGTTACAGTACTACAGAACTTGCGAAGTGGCCAAACTTGGCAGACAAAATATGACATGAGCTGTGTGTACTCAACACAAATTCTATATTTTAATACCCAAATCATCCATTTTCATTAGTTGTACCTATGAACTTTGCTTGTTAGTATTAACAAGTCAAGACAAATTAAGAGTTTTAGTTTGCATCCGGCCAATTCGGGAAGTGGATCTGTTCATTCAAAACTCTTTGATGTCTGAACCCTAATGGTGTAACCAGCTTCTGTTAAAGCCTAAAATAACATAGAAATAATAAAATACGGCTTGCTTTTTTACTATGTTAATTACTTAAATTTTCTTCTTTTCAGTATTTACTTTTGCCAATGTACCTCTACCACTAAGTTGTTTTGACATCTGTCTTAATATTGACCTGTCTATCTTAACAGAGCTTCGACTGGATCCCGAGGGAGGCTGGAGATATTGAGTCAGAGTGGACCATGTTCTTCACCTCCATTGTCGAAGCGGCCGCTCGGAGCTGTGGCCGTAAGGTCTCCGGTGCCGGTCGTGGCAAGGCACCGGGGGTGGATGAGATCCGCCCTGAGTACCTCAAGTCTCTGGATGTTGTGGGGCTGTCTTGGTTGACACACCTGTGCAACATCGCGTGGCGGTCGGGGACAGTGCCTCTGGGATGGCAGACCGGGGTGGTGGTCCCTCTTTTTAAGAAGGGGGACCGGAGGTTGTGTTCCAACTATAGGGGGATCACACTTCACAGCCTCCCCGGGAAAGTCTATGCCAGGGTTCTGGAGAGGAAAATACGGCCGATAGTAGAACCTCGGATTCAGGAGGAACAGTGTGGTTTTCGTCTGGGCCGTGTTACACTGGACCAGCTCTATACCCTCTACAGGGTGATGGATGGTTCATGGGAGTTTGCCCTACCAATCCACATGTGTGGAGGGTGCTTCGGGAGTATGGGGTCCTGGGTCCTTTGCTAAGGGCTGTCAGGTCCCTGTACGACCGAAGCAGGAGCTTGGTTCGCATTGCCGGCAGTAAGTCAGACATGTTCCCAGTGCATGTTGGACTCCGGCAGGGCTGCCCTTTGTCGCCGGTTCTGTTCTTAATTTTAATGGACAGAATTTCTAGGCACAGCCAGGGGCCGGAGGGTGTCAGGTTTGGGGACCACACGATTTTGTCTCTGCTCTTTGCGGATGATGTTGTCGTGTTGGCCCCTTCAAACCAGGACCTTCAGCATGCACTGGGACGGTCTGCAGCCAAGTGTGAAGCGGTTGGGATGAAAATCAGTACCTCCAAATCCGAGGCCATGGTCCTCAATCGGAAAAGGGTGGCTTGCCCACTTCAGGTTGGTGGAGAGTTCTTGCCTCAAGTGGAAGAGTTTAAGTATCTAGGGGTCTTGTTCACGAGTGAGGGAAGGATGGAACGGGAGATTGACAGACGGATTGGTGCAGCTTCTGTAGTAATGCGGTTGATGTATCGGCCTGTTGTGGTGAAGAAATCTCGATTTACCGGTCAATCTATGTTCCTATTCTCACCTATGGTCATGAGCTTTGGATCATGACCGAAAGGACAAGATCCCGGATACAGGCGGCCAAAATGAGCTTTCTCCGCAGGTCCCAGTCTGTCAGGTTAGACAACTTAATCTCCTCCACTCTGATCCTGAACACTGGTGTTCCACAAGGCTGTGTGCTGAGTCCTCTCCTGTACTCCCTCTTCACCCACGACTGCGTTCCTGTACACAGTTCCAACACTATCTACAGATTCACAGACGACACCACGGTGGTAGTCCTGATCAGTGACAATGACGAGTCAGCCTACAGGGAGGAGGTCATGTGCCTGGTGACATGGTGCACTGACAACAACCTGGCCCTCATTGCAAAGAAAACCAAGGAGATTATTGTGAATTACTGGAAGTCTAAAGGCTGCAGTCACGTCCCAGTTCTCATCGATGGCACTAAGGTGGAGCATGTGTCCAGCTTCAAATTCCTGTGTGTCCACATCTCTGAGGACTTATCCTGGTCCCTCAACACCTCAGCTCTGTTCAAAACAGTGCGGCACCGCCTTTACTTCTTGAGGAGGGTGAAGAAGGCCTTCCTGTCTTACCAGGTCCTTGTGAACTAACTGTGCCACAGTGTGGTTTGGTGGTTGCTCCGTAGACAACCGGAAGGCCCTGCAACAGGTAGTGAAAACCACTGATAAGATTTTTCAGTTGATGTGTTTTTGCTGCTATTCCTGTATTTCATGTGAACATGCCGACCTGCACCTTAAACTTGCACGTTAACCTTATCCTCATTGCACATTTAGAACTGCCACTGTACTTCCATTTTTCAATTGTTACATACAATGGGGAGAACAAGTATTTGATACACTGCCGATTTAGCAGGTTTTGTACTTACAAAGCATGTAGATGTCTGTAATTTCTTATCATAGGTACACTTCAACTGTTAGAGACGGAATCTAAAACAAAAATCCAGAAAATCACATTGTATGATTTTTTTATTAATTTGCATTTTATTGCATGACATAAGTATTTGATCACCTACCAACCAGTAAGAATTCCGGCTCTCACAGACCTGTTAGTTTTTCTATAAAAAGCCCCCCTGTTCTCCACTCATTACCTGTATTAACTGCACCTGTTTGAACTTGTTACCTGTATAAAAGACGTCCACACGCTCAATCAAACAGACTTCAACCTCTCCACAATGGCCAAGACCAGAGAGCTGTGTAAGGACATCAGGGATAAAATTGTAGACCTGCACAAGGCTGGGATGGGCTAAAGGACAATAGGCAAGCAGCTTGGTGAGAAGGCAATAACTGTTGGCGCAATTATAAGAACATGGAAGAAGTTCAAGATGACGGTCTATCTCCCTCGGTCTTGGGCTCCATTCAAGATCTCACCTCGTGGGGCATCAATGATAATGAGGAAGGTGAGGGATCAGCCCAGACCTACACGGCAGGACCTGGTCAATGACCTGAAGAGAGCTGGGACCACAGTCTCAAAGAAAACCATTAGTAACACACAAAGCAGTCTTGGATTAAAATCCTGTAGCACACGCAAGGTCATCCTGCTCAAGCCAGCGCATGTCCAGGCCCGTCTGAAGTTTGCCAATGACCATCTGGATGATCCAGAGGAGGAATGGGAGAAGGTGATGCGGTCTGATGAGACAAAAATAGAGCTTTTTGGTGTAAACTCCACTTGTCGTGTTTGGAGGAAGAAGAAGGATGAGCACAACCCCAAGAACACCAACCCAACCGTGAAGCATGGAGGTTGAAACAACATTCTTTGAGGATGCTTTTCTGAAAAGGGGACAGGACGACTGCACTGTATTGAGGGGAGGATGGATGGGGCCATGTATTGCAAGATCTTGGCCAACAACATCCTTCCTTCAGTAAGAGCATTGAAGATGGGTCGTTGCTGGGTCTTCCAGCATGACAATGACCCGAAACACACAGCCAGGGCAACTAAGAAGCATCTCAAGGTCCTAGAATGGCCTAGCCAGTCTCCAGATCTGAACCCATTGGAGGGAGCTGAAAGTCCGTATTGCCCAGAGACAGCTCTGAAACCTGAAGGATCTGGAGAAGGTCTGTATGGAGGAGTGGACCAAAATCCCTGCTGCAGTGTGTGCAAACCTGGTCAAGACCTACAGGAAACGTACGATCTCTATAATTGCAAACAAAGGGTTCTGTACTAAATATTAAGTTCTGCTTTTCTGATGTATCAAATACTTATGTCATGCAATAAAATGCTAATTAATTACATAAAAATCATACTATGTGATTTTCTGGATTTTTGTTTTAGATTCCGTCACTGGCAGTTGAAGAGTACCAATGATAAAAACATGCTTTTGTAAGTGGGAAAACCTGCAAATCGGCAGTGTATCAAATACTTGTTCTCCCCACTGTATACATGTCTACCTCGGGAACCTCATTGCTGCTATTCCTGCATTTCTGTTCCCCGAATGCCTGCCTGCTCCTTCAATTTGCCTCAATTGCAAATTCTGAATGCCACTGAGAATTTACACAACTATTTTTCTCACTTGTACATACATTATACTTAATACCTGTACATTATCTGTACATTTTTGCATTTTCCACTGCACATTTAGAATTTCAATATGCAGTGCATTTGCATTAATTGCTCATCTATACATTCTACTTGTATATACTGTACATGTAATTCAATTTGTAAAATTTTCTGCACTATTCTATTTGCACTAATGGTTGGACTCAAACTGCATTTCGTTGTACTCTACTTGTACTGTTCAATGACAATAAAGTAGAATCTAATCTAATATAAATTGCATTTGCCCGGAGAATTTACCTCTTGCAAAACCCCTCCCCCAAACGACAGGTGACTTTCTGCTGAAGTTGATAGGATGATGTTGACTGATGAGAGTTCAATAATAGCTATATAAATAGAACCCAGCAGTGCAAGAGCATGACTGGTCCACAAGACTGTGCTGGTTGCATTTGAGTTCAAGGGGTTTTTCATTCTTTGATTGAAATCTGTATGCTTGTTTTAATTATTGTGTCCCCCTTCCTTGTTTAATCTGAATATCGCAAACAGATCCTTCCACTGCATATTGCAATCCCTCGACTGGATATTGAATTGCCTCGATATGGAGGATGTCACGGAGGTATTGCTCCAAAAAGAATAACTTACACTGACTGAAATATGCTACTTTTCTCCTCCGTGCTTGGCTGTTTACAGTAGTTGCATCTTACAAAGAAGAGCAGCTTGACGGATGTAGCAACAGTAACTAAGATAGGCGGAGCTTTTGCGAAAGGTTAATTATGACTCATACATACATTGTACATCAATATTAAACATCTGCCATAGGGCGCTACCAAAAGTTATTTGTTTTAGAATAAAATATGTCTTTGAAAACCCTGTAAAGCCAATTGTATCATATTTGCTGCCTGTGTTTCTGAGACCTCTACTGTATGGTAAGTCATCAAGCAATCATCTGTGAAAAAGTTTGCTGGTGGAAACGGTTTTACAAATGTAAACTTGTGTATCAGCCACACCCATGTATTAACTGCTTTGGTTGAAAATGTTTACAAAATCTGTGTATACTGTAAGCCACGTCTTATAAACTCGGAATTACGGTAAAGGGGTAGAAGAGATGACTTTACAGATATTTTTGCAACCACAGCTAACAGATCTTTAGGGTCAGAATGGAGGCTATGCCTGCTAGAATATCCTTTTAGCATAAATGTTGGCAAGCAAACAAATACTTCTTTGTAATTGTTGCATGTTGCATGGTTTGAGAGTTATTTTCCAACTAAGCATTCTAGTAACTCTATCCTCAATGGTGTGAAGTGCATTATAGAGGCTTGAAAAATCACCCAAGGCAAATCATTAGTAACTAATCCCTTTTTCATCATTTTAATTTCACCAGATTTATATAAGATGCAGTAAAACATTAGTGAACGATCTAAGATGGTTTTCCAACATATTTAAACTAGCTAATGTTGGAAAACCAACTAGTGTTGCTAATTCATTTTGACTGACTTTGCTAATGATTGCTTAATATTGGCATCTGATCTGTATAAATGTTTTTTAAGACAGGCTATGTTGTTTGTTACTTAAGATTTGCCCACTTGGCAGTGCTATGCAGCATATTTCCAAGCCCCTACAATATAATTGAAAAGAAACAGTAACTAAACTCTCTTTAAACGTATTAACAATGTTTAACTCGTGACCATCACAGATACTCAATAGAGGTGCAATCTGCGCACAGCAAATATTTTAGCAATCAACTTTACTGTATTATTTTTATATATTTTTTTGCTGCTACTGGCTAAAGTTCACACCCTTGTGACAAAACTGCAGTTGACACCCTTATTAAAATACAAAAACAAACTACATTGAAAAGTCATACAGGGAATTCTAAACAGTGGTGCCAGTTCCTCCAGACCTTGAGCAAATTGTAATTATTCAATGACATATTATTGGAGGAATAAGAATTTGGTTGGTTGAGATAAAATTAGAAAGTATTAATTTATTATATTTTAGTCTATGGATAAAAAATAAACGTTTCCAGGGAAGTTGAATTCCACTGTTCCTTTGTATGGATGTCACAGCATTATCATAAAGGCTTTGTTACTTAGTTAATACCAAATAAATCTGAATTTTGGAACTGCATCTTAATGTTTTTACTATAAATCTGTGTAAGGTAAGTAGGAACTGTACTAGTACGACTCTATGCCCAGTATTCATTTTTAATTCCAGTGACTTTCAGAAATGTTAAATTAATTTGTTAAATTTTTAGGCAATACATTAGTACTTAACAAACTGGGAAATAAACACTGTATGTAACTTGATTGCATATTATTTCATACATGAATGTTGTTGTTCTTGATCAGAGTGAATGTATAAATGTAGTAATGACCATGAGGAGCCATAACTGTTTCATTAACGGGGGGAAAAATCCCTTTGAAATAGACTTAAAATGGTGCTTTTAGTCTATAATCACCAAATCGTTTAGGCCCCAAATATATTTTGGATATGTTTAACAATGAGATCCCTCTGATGATCTGGAAGCTCTCTGTGGACCATGGCTTTTGCTCTGAGATGCAGCTAAGAAAATGTCAGAAAAATCCTACTAGAACAGCTGAACTTTATTTGTTATTAATCAGAGTCACATTAAATGATGGCAGGTGTGTAATGACTTCTATTTAACATGAGTTTGAATGTGATTGGTTCATTCTGAACACAGCCACATCCACAGTGATAAGGGGGTAGGCACACTTATGCAACCAGGTTGTTGTAAGGTTATTTTTATTTTTCATTTTTCCCCCTTGAATATTTCAGTTAGTTCTTCAATTTAATTGTTCACATTATAGGTCACATTAAAAGTGGAAAAAGTTCTGACATCATTTATATTTGTCTCACTTTTACATCACAAAAACCTGGCATTTTACCAGGGGTGTGTAGACTTTTAATATCCACTGTATGAATTGTGCTATATAAATAAATTTGCTTGCTTGAAATGATGATAACAGTCCTGCATGGGATTGTGAATGAGCTTCATTCAGTGTCTGCAGTAGAAATGGAAATGGTCTGCTCTTTTTAATGCGCCATTGATGAGCAGTATTAATCAGCTCAGTGGTTTGTCTGGGAACTGGGGCTCAGTGCTGACTATATATATATAAGTAATGCCTTCCAGAAGTGGTTTCTATATTCCAAAACACTAGCATGGCAGGAGGACGGCCATAATATTAACGCACCCTGTTATTTTAATGATGGATCCTTTTTGGCAACGATAGACCTGCACTGCCTGTCTGTCCTCCAGCGCAGTTCTGTGCACTTCAGAAATCAGCCATCTGTCGAACGGAGACTAACAGATAAACGCTCATAACATCAACACTGTTAACGCTTAACTAAAATAGCTGCCCCATACTGCAGCCACATCATTGCTTATCCCCCAGAATCTAATTATGTGATACAAAATCCATATGCTGTATATTGCCATCCTGTCTCATCATATTAAATGCTCACCACACCTAAGTATATGTGTTTGTACCTACACTGAAAAAATTATAAATGAAACACTTTTGTTTTTGCCCCCATTTATCATGATCTGAACTCAATGATCTAAGACTCTCTTTGTACACAAAAGGCCTATTTCTCTCAAATATTGTTCACAAATCTGTCTAAATCTGTATTAGTGAGCACTTCAAGATGCTGATTAGACAGCATGATTATTGCACATGTGTGCCTTAGGCTGGCCACAATAAAAGGTCACTCTAAAATGTGCAGTTTCACTGTATTGGGGGACCCGGGGGGGGTCCGAAAACTAGTCAGTATCTGGTGTGACCACCATTTGCATCACGCAGTGCAACACATCTCCTTGATCAGGTTGTTGATTGTGGCCTGTGGAATTTTGGTCCACTCCTCTTCAATGGCTGTGTGAAGATGCTGGATATTGGCAGGACCTGGAACACGCTGTCATATATGCTGATCCAGAGCATACCAAACATGCTCAATGGGTGACATGTCCGGTAAGTATGCTGGCCATGCAAGAACTGGGACAATGCTTCCAGGCATTGTGTACAGATCCTTGCAACATGGGGCCATGATTATCATGCTGCAACATGAGGTGATGAATGGCACAACAATGTTCCTCAGGATCTCATCACGGTATCTCTGTGCATTCAAAATGCCATAAATAAAATGCACCTGTGTTCGTTGTCCATAACACACACCTGCCCATACCATAACCCCACCGCCACAATGGGCCACTCGATCCACATTGTTGACATCAGCAAACCGCTCACCCACACAACGCCACACACGCTGTCTGCCATCTGCCCTGTACAGTGAAAACCGGGATTCATCCGTGAAGATAACACCTCTCCAAAATGCCAGGCGCCATCGAATGTGAGCATTTGCCCACTCAAGTCGGTTACGACGATGAACTGCAGTCAGGTCAAGACCCCGATGAGGATGACGAGCATGCAGATGAGCTTCCCTGAGACGGTTTCTGACAGTTTGTGCCGAAATTCTTTGGTTATGCAAATTCTTTGGATATACTGCCAAATTCTCTGAAACGCATTTGGAGATGGCTTTTGTTAAAGAAATGAACATTCAATTCACAGGTAACAGCTCTGGTGGACATTCCTGCAGTCAGCATGCCAATTGCACACTCCCTCAAAACTTGCGACATCTGTGGCATTGTGCTGTGTGATGGAACTGCACATTTTAGAGTGGCCTTTTATTGTGGCCAGCCTAAGGCACATCTGTGCAATAATCCTGCTGTCTAATCAGCATCTTGATATGCCACACCTGTGAGGTGGATGGATTATCTCGGCAAAGGAGAAGTGCTCACTAACACAGATTTAGACAGATTTGCGAACAATATTTGAGAGAAATAGGCCTTTTGTGTACATAGAGAAAGTCTTAGATCTTTGAGTTCAGCTTATGATAAATGGGAGCAAAAATAAAAGTGTTGCGTTAATAGTTTTGTGTATGTGTTAGCTAGCAGTAACAGCACTACCACACATTTAGTATATTTAGTTATTCATGTGATCGTGCCTGTAAATTGTGACCCAATATGACATTATCAGACAGTAGACCGGTGAAAGAAATGGGTTTGGCAAGTTTTTAAAAAGTGGCGGGTCGCATTCAAAGCAATGCAACATAGATGTGCAATATAGGTAGTGTTCCAGACTGGATACTGTAGATACATCAAGGTCAGAAACAATAAAAAATGATATTCTACTGCAATACAAGAAAGTCCCAAAGCTTCTAACTGAAATAGATTAGAGCATAAAAGGCTGCCTTCAATCTGAAAGCACATATCACTGTCCTCGTCACAAAGACCTCTTTAATTATGCTACACTCTGATCTGCAAACGGGTCAAAAGCGCTAAATATTGAAAGGTGACAAGTATAAGTTCACTGTACAGTATTCAAGAGATGTATGAGTAGGATGTGTGATTCTGAGGTTTAGGCGACGAGCGCCCATCAAGAAAAACATCAGCGAACCTTCATCACCCTGTAAATGTAATTAGACTGAGTCCCCTTGACGAATCCCTTCACGTTTCCCTCTGAAGAATTACAACCTGAAAATGGAGGCAATAGAGAAATACCAGTCATGGCAATGACATCAGGAAACTGTTACAAGCTAGTGGTGTGCCAATCAACAGAAATGTGCTTAAGCAATGCCAACATGTCCACAAATCAACATTAGATTTGAAAATGACATGAATGGAGCTTGTGTTCATTCTTATGCCATTGTATAATGTGCTTTGTGCTTATTCTATCAATTTTCCATTATGCAGTTTGCCATAGAATCAAAATAATTATAATCTCCACCCATATCAATTTATATATGAAAATATAACAAGTCCATGTAATTTGTACATTAGCAGTAATGAATACAAATTCAACTTTAATGAAAAAAAACCTGCCTGTATTGTATTTGCATACCGGACTGATGTGGGTCTATTCAGAATTGAGTGAATGCTATTTTTTCATTTGAATAGGAATTGCTCACATCCAATATTAAGCAGTATTTGAATACGATTAATTATAATTGTATTCTGAGAAATCTTATTAAGTGACATCACTACAGTATAAAGTTTAGTTTTTTGACACTGTGGTTAAAATACCACGTACAACATGTTTAGAATTTTTATTAAATCATTCTTTAAAATATATTTTGTGGGTTGTCTGTTGTCCAGTATTAACACATTTTATATCCCCCCCAAAAAAAAACATTTCCAAGGATGTATTAGATCAAACTCGAAATCGAATACATAATGATGAAGACTAATACTGTTGGACATCTTGACACAGCTACACAATCTAGCTCATTTTGAGGGTATTTGATTGCAGTTGAGTTTTGAATGTCTGCTTTCAGTTGCTGTCAGTGTGAGGAGTCGATGACATTATGGAGAGCAAGAGAGAGAAAAGGGGTGGGGGGGGTGGAGGAGGGATAGAGAAATAGAGAAATAGAAAAAAGGAGGGCAAAAGACAGAGAAGAGAGTAAAAGAATGAGAGAGATAGACTAGGGAGAAAGAGGAGGGTACGTGAAGAGAGGTGCTGGTGAAAGGGGGATAGGAGAGGCAGAAAAGATGGATGAAGAAGTCTGAGAAAAAAAGGGATGGAGAGAGAGAGGGGAGGGGAGTGAGAGAGCAGGGTGAGTGAGTACAATAGTAGATGAAGGGCCTCATTGCCAAAACCTCAAAGTGTCCTCTAAGTAAAGGCAGCGCTACAGGTTCGGCTAACAAAATACAATGTAGCCCCCTGGTAACCTGCAAACCACCGACAATGTTGTGTTGCACATGAGCCAAATGGAATGGAGTCTGTTGCCTAGGTTGCTAACGGTTATGCTTCATCCAAAGACTTCTTAGACCAGCTTGACCTGAAAGCCAACAAGGTGAGCCAAACACTTTCACCAAAACACATTCTTCAAACATAAGCTGCTTTAAAGCAATTGTTGGTGGATGGAGATGCTGGCATCGTTTAGGCACATTTACATTAGAATTTCCAGTTGATTGGCACATCATTGGCTGCTAATAGTTTCCTAATGTCATTGGACCTCATATTGCGCCTGGACATCCTCGCTTATCAGCACAAACTAGAGAAATTCATATTCAGGAGTCCGGGCAATGTTCACAGGCCGACGACAGTATGTGGCCTTCAAGTTGCATGTCAAATTGAGTCAAGGGTAAAACTGGTGTTGCATTATGTTCCGTCAGCAGTCATGGGTGGCCACGCAATGTGAGAAAGAGAGTGTCTTTGTATACAGAGAGCTTGAACATACTTGTTTGCGTGAGTCAGTGTGGGGGTCCATGTAGCCCAGCGGTCAAAGGCATTCTTTCATAGCATCGAGGTCAACACCATAGCCTAGGTTAAATAGCTTGCCGTGGATTCGTGGAGTTGCTGCCATGGGATCGCAGATACGGTCAAACCTTATGAGAATTGCACCTGAAAGAAATGGGTGTTTGTGTGTGCATTGCATATGTGTGTGTCCTGGCGGTGCGATTTCTGAAATTCACCGTTTAGAGTATTCTAAAATCTCTCACAGTTTTCTGTTCCGTTTTTTAATGGATGACTCAGCAGCAGTAGCAGAACGCCGACCAGACTCAATGATTTGCTCCCAGGGCTTGCTACTACAGCACAGGATTATTTGTTTGATTGAAAAAATGAAACCTGGGTCAGATTTGTCTATAAAACACAAAGATCTGATCAGTCCTAACAACAAATCACTCAGTCCCTCGTTTCCTCACGAGACCTCAGCTTAGGAACTTATCGTTTTAAATTTTACAACCAAAAATGCGTCTTTCGTATTATATGTTCCTGATTTTTGGTCCTGCAACATTGTGATGATAGGCAAGAACAAAATGGCAGAGGATATCCATGTAATTTAAATTGGAGAAAGCCCACAGGGGATTACATAAAAGGTTAGCTGAGCAAGTTACCTCTGGTCTGAGCTGCTTCACATAATGATTTGTCCATGTCGAACATAATATTCTAAACCCGGAATAGCTACAACTTAATCTCAGAAGCAATCAAAACAACTCACCATGACATCACATAGCGGGGAAAGAGATGTTTGCACAAATCCATTAAGATAGCAATATAGCAGCTTGCTGTAAACAAACCTTAAAACAACCTCTACAAACCATAAATGGGTCCATGTTTGACTTCAAACTTCGGTGACATGGCTACAAACTATGAAACAAAATTAAAATACCCGTTATGAAATGCCAAAATGATGATAATAAAAAAATATATTTTATATTACAATGTATCAGTTTTTTTCTCAAAAGTTCTGCTGGATCTTATGCTAAACAGGGACACCACTAGAAAATAATGGATGGGCAGGCTAAGCCTCGTTTTGGGGGGTCTGGGCATACTCCCCAAAACATATTTTCATCATGTATTTTTAGAGTGGGTGTAAAATCTATCAAAATAAGGTTATTTTTGGTCAAGGTTGGCTGAAAGTATACCTGTCTCATACTTTGTGTTAGACACTGATCTAATATGACTTAAATTCTATCTAAATAAAGAAAATAAAGTCCACTTTGTCTTCATCCATCCAACAACAACAAAAGTCACATAAACGTCATTCTATCGGCATTCTATCATCTAAAAAATATAGCCAGAATAAAAGGCTTGGTGTCCCAGAAAGACCAAGAGAAGCTCATCCATGCTTTTATCCCTAGTAGGGTTGTCTATTGTAATGGCCTCTTAACTGGACTCCCCCAAAAGGCTGCAAAAAAGCTGAAGCTCATTCAGAATGCTGCTGCTAGAATGTTAACCAGGACCAAGAGAACAGAGCACATCACTCCGATTCTTTGCATTGGCTTCCAGTCAGTTACAGAATAGATTTCAAAGTGGTGCTTTTAGATTATAAATCTCTGAATGGTTACGGACCCAAATACATTTCTGATATGTTTGAAGAATATAAACCGAGCAGGGCTCTTAGATCCATGAACACAGGTCAGCTAGTAGAGCCCAGAGTCCAAACTAAACATGGAGAAGCTGCGTTTAGCACTTATGCTGTACTGGAATAAACTACCAGAAGACCTTAGACGTGCCCCAAATGGATCCATTTTTAAATCCAGGTTAAAAAACACTTCTCTTTCCACGTGCCTATGACTGAGCACTTAAACTTAACCACACTGTTAAGCCTTCCTATGTTTTATCCCTTTTTTATTCTTTTTATATTTTCTTATTCAATTTCTTTATGATTATGATGTTTTCATTTGTTTTGATGTTTTCATTTGAGTATTTGTTTTTATGTTATTGTATTTTAGTATTTTTTCATTTTCTTTGTAAAGCACATTGTATTGCTTTGATGTATGAATTGTGCTATATAAATAAACTTGCTTGCTTGCTTGGTTGCATTAGCCCATTCATCTCGGAATAAAGTCATACATTTCTTTTATCATAATAAGCGATGTCCCTGATGTTAAAAATTGCTGAAACTGCTTCAAAACCTCAAAAGAGGCCCAAGGCTTTGTATTTATGACATTATGCAGCTAGCTCATAATAACATGCTTGTAGAACACTACTCAGGGCAGAACATTTTCAAGCAATAATTTACAGAAGGAAGTCGCTTAATCACTGTATGCTCAATTACAAATACATAAAAATAAAAAAGAGAGTGGGGGGGGCGAAAGATAGGTTGGATTGGATGTCACCACAATGACGCTATGAGCGTACCAAATGCTGGCTTAGCCAGTACCTACTGCACCACTGATATATGTCACTGTATAACATTGCATATAACACTGCATTTTCGGTTTGGTTAAAGTAGACTATTGGAATGCCCATATTCAGACATGCTCATTCAGATATTGTGAAAATGCATCAACCTACATGACGTGACATTCAATCAGATGATCGAGACAACCAGTGCATGTCTACTCCACACATTCAATCTGCAATTGTAGTTTAAATATAGTGTGCAAAAACTGAGCGACTCTCTTTGAGCTTTATCCATAATTCCAGATTCCCTTCCTCTCCTGACACAAACCACATCCACCGTTGTAGCCCTTTCTTCCACTTAATCCTTCTCTCTCGCGCTCGCTCTCCTCAATTCTCTTCCTTGCTCTCTCTCCCTCTGCGCATCCTCTCTTTGTGTCTCAATCGCTTTCTCTCTCTCTCTCTATTTTCCTCTGTCCCTCCATCTCTCCGTTACACCCTCTAGCCTGGCAATGTGTTATGTGTGGTAATAAATCATTCAGTCCAGTAGAATGGGCTGGGAGCACCAGTCACAAGCTCTCATTGACCCAGAAACTCCTAAAACCACCAACACTCCCTTGCTGACCCTTTCGTGGAGCACGGGAAGGTGTTGGGAATAGCGCTATTTTTGTAACTGATGTCACAGAACAGAGGTGACACAAGGTTGTCACACAAAGGTTAAAGGCGGAATCTGGGTTTTAAATAACGACAAGGCATAGCCTTTGCAGGTCAAATCTTTGGGTTGGAGCTGGAAAACCCTCCCAAAACATCATCATTATAACGCTAACGAAAAAATGTAATTCATAATTTGACGAGCAGTCTAATCTTTGGGTTGCATCCTGTAACAGTAATCACTATTTAAATCATAACCATTTGGAAAAGAGAATAATAATGCTTGGAAGCTTAATGCATAATAACTTGTGCGAGATGGAGATATACAAAGGAGAGTGCTGTTGTGGCCTAACTCATATTAGTAAACACAAGATTGTGTGGCAAATATACCTATGCACAAACTGAAACAGCTTCAGAACCATGGACAGCTAATACAACTGCAGAGAAAAGCAGTCTCCCCAAGCCAGCACTGGTGGGTGGAGCACACCTTTGTTACTTGCTGCTATCGGACAATTAAACACATTAACGTAGGCAGAACCAGGCCTGCCAGCCGAATTCAATTGCAATTCAATACAAGAGGAAAAGAGGAGAAACCCAACTTAATCTTAACTGTCAATCACACAATTATAAAAAGATCTACGCGATTGGAGTGTCAATAAAAAAGTTCAGATCTTACTCTAATTGTTTTCCAATACAGTAAAAGTTGTTATATGTAACCTGAACATCATTGGCTTTTTAGAAAGGTATCTAGTAAACCAGCTAAAAAGCAATAAACATAATAGCTAAGCTAGCAAGCAAATACCTTTTAATGCTAGATAACTTTTTTCATCACATTAAATCAGCATCTCTACATGTATAGCAGCCATTCCATTCCAGTGTCTGTTAAAGTCCAACACAGGCACACCTCTTTTTACTTAATAAGGTACTGATTAGGTGATTACCTGAACCAAATCTAATTTAACAAGGAAAAGTATCACTATCCTCTTGCAATTGGACCAGCTGGATGGCAAAAACAGTGCAAGTAGTACCTCAAAGGTAATTTGAATTAAAAAATAACAATTCAGCATGAAGAAATAGTTGAAAAGAAAAGCTTTGAGTGAGGAAAAGAAGGGTTCAATTCTGGCTTTATTGGCAGAGGGATACAGTGAGCGTGAGGTTGCTTTCATCCTGAAAATTTCAAAGATTATAAGAACACGGCCAAACAACAGACATTGGGGAAAACAAAGCTACAGACTGGTAGAGGGCAAAAACGACTGTCCACTGACCGAGTGAACTCATTCGAATGTCACTCAACAACCGTAGAATGACATCAAGTGAACTACAAAAAGAATGGCAAAGAGCAGCTGGGGTGAAGTGCATGGCGAGGACGGTTCCAAACATTCTCCTAGGGGCAGGGCTGAAGTGTTGCAAAGCTAGAAAAAAGCCCTTGATCAATGAGAAGCAAAGAAGAGCCAGGCTGAAGTTGCAGAAGACCATAAGGATTGGACCGTAGAGGAATGGAGTAAGGTAATCTTCTCTGTCACATTTTCAGCTTTGCCCAACACCTGGCCATCTAATGGTTAGACGGAGACTCGCACCCACTGTGAAATTTGGTGGAGGATCGGTGATAATCTGGGGATGCTCCAGCAAGGCTGGAATCGGGAAGATTTTTCTTTGTGAAAGACGCATGAATCAAGCCAAGTACAAGGTTATCCTGGAAGAACACCTGCTTCCTTCTGCTCTGACATTAGTTTTTTTTCCAGCAGGACAATGATCCATGCCACACAGCCAGGTCAATCAAGGTGTGGATGGAGGACCACCAAATCAAGAACCTGTCATGGCCATCCCAATCTCCAGACTGCACCCCATTGAAATCCTCTGGAATTTGACTGTATAGTTTATAGAATAAAACAAAACTGTTAATTTTACTCAAACTCATACATATAATAATTTTGCACTGGTCTCTAAATTCTTTCCAGAGCTGTATATACAGTGAGGGAAAAAATTATTTGATCCCCTGCTGATTTTGTATGTTTGCCCACTGACAAAGAAATGATCAGTCTATAATTTTTATGGTAGGTTTATTTGAACAGTGAGCGACAGAATAACAACAAAAAAATCCCCAAAAAAGCATGTCAAAAATGTTATAAATTGATTTGCATTTTAATGAGTGAAAAATATTTGATCCCCTCTCAATCAAGATTTCTCACTCCCAGGCTGACATTTGGCAACTCGAACCTTCAGCTCCCTCCACAGATTTTCTATGGGAAAAGGCTAGGCCACTCCAGGACCTTAATGTGCTTCTTCTTGAGCCACTCCTTTGTTGCCTTGGCCGTGTGTTTTGGGTCATTATCATGCTGGAATACCCATCCACGACCCATTTTCAATGCCCTGACTGAAGGAAGGATGTTCTCACCCAAGATATGACGGTACATGGCCCCGTCCATCGTCCCTTTGATGCGATGAAGTTGTCCTGTCCCCTTAGCAGAAAAACACCCCAAAAGCATGTTCAAAAGGATTATTTGTCATTTGCAATAACAAGATATGACAATGAAATGCTTGGTTTTCCTACTCCCGCCAGTGCAGTTAAAAGTTACAGTAATTATAATATATAAATAAGATGATAACACAAACTATCAATAATAAAACTATACAAAAAACATGCATCAATAATAATAACTATACAACTGTACAAACGTAGTGCAATGTAAAAGTGAGAGGTGTGCATGATATGATTGGCAGATGAGCATGTTATAAAGTGACAGGTGTGCATGATATAAAGTGACAGGTGTGCATGATATAACGTGACAGGTGTGCATGGGATTATGGATGGAAGGGAGGAGGGTTTCCTCAGCCTTACGACCTGAGGAAAGAAGCTGTCCCGTAGCCTGTTCGTTTTGGACTGAATAGTCTTGTAGCTTCTGCCTGACGGCAGCTTGGTAAACAGTCCGTGGCATGGGTGGCTGGGATCTGTAATGATCGGTTTGCTCCTCCTCCTACACCTCTCTGTGTAGAGATCCTGCAGGGATGGCAGGCCAGACCTTGTGATGAGCTCTGCTGATTTAATCACCCTCTGAAGTGCTTTGTGGTCGAGGGCGGTGCAGCTGCCATGCCATGCCGTGACACAGCTGGACAGGATACTCTCGATAGTGCATCTGTAGAAGTTGGTGAGTTTCCTAGTATCCATGCCAAATCTCTTTTATTGGCATAGGAAGAAGAGACGATTCCTGGCCTCCTTAACCAAGATGTTAGAGTGATGAGACCAGGTCAAGTCATCACTGATGTTGACCCCGAGGAACCTGATTTTGTGAACTCTCTCTACAGCCGACCCATTGATGTGTATGGGGGCGTGGTCTCCCCGCCGCTGCTTCCTGTGATCCACAATCATCTCCTTCGTTTTGCTGATATTGAGCTGGAGGTTGTTTTCCTGACACTACAAAGTCAGTGACATTACCTTGTCTCTATAGGCTGCCTCGTCAGTGTCAGAAATCAGGCCTATGATGGTATGATGGTATGGTGGTGTCGTTAGCAAACTTAACGATGGTGTTGGAGACGTGGGTTGCCAGGCAGTCGTAGGTGAAGAGAGAGTACAGGAGCGGGCTCAGCACACAGCCCTGGGGGGAACCAGTACTGAGAGTCAGTGAGGAGGAGATGGCATTGCCCATCTACACCACCTGGGGTCTGCCCGTCAGGAAGTTCAGGATCCATCTGCACATAGAGGAGTTGAGACCCAGATCCCTGAGCTTAACCGCCAGCTTGTGGGCTACATTGGTGTTGAAGGCTGAGCTGTAGTCAATGAACAGTATTCTCACATATGTGTTCCTCTTGTCCAGTTGAGAGAGTGCAGAGTGGAGGGTCAGAGCGATGGCATCCTCTGTAGACTTGTTATGTCTATAGGCAAACTGCAGTGGGTCAAGTGTTACAGACATGGAGTCTGTGATGTGAGTTTTAACTAGCCGCTCAAAGCACTTCATGATGATTGGTGTGAGTGCTACAGGGCTGTAGTCATTCATGCAGAGGACGTTTTGCTTTTTTGGCACAGAAACAATGATGGACTTTTTGAAGCAGGTGGGGACCACTGACTGACGTAGCGATAGGTTGAAGATATCAGTAAAGACATCAGCCAGTTGGTCTGCACAGACCTTGAGAACACGGCCTGAGATGTTGTCTGGTCCAGGAGCCATGCGGATGTTAATCCTTTTTAGGGCTTTGCAAATGTTTGCCCTGGTCATTTGTAAAGGGCAGCCATCCTGGTCCATGCCAGGGATTATGTTCTCAAAGCGTTTTCTAGGTGCTTGCTCAGGTAAGCACAACAAAGGGTATCCCGGGTTGTTCGTTGAACTTGATGTTCTCTACGAAAAATACGTTTCCAGTGCAATTTTGATGTCCAATAGTGATTGTCTGTCATATGTTAATAACGCGGTTGCAAATGCAGCAAAATTACACATTAGTAACAGTAATAAAACAATAAATCTGTTGGTTGGGAGCATGAAAATGGCAGCCATCCTCAACGGCGCCGTCTTGGTGGGGATTGTGTTCTTGGGGTCATAGGCAGCATTCCTCCTCCTCCAAACATGGTGAGTTGAGTTGATGCCAAAGAGCTCGATTGTGGTCTCATCTGACCAAAACACTTTCACCCAGTTCTCCTCTGAATCATTCAGATGTTCATTGGTGAACTTCAGATGGGCCGGTACATTTGCCTTCTAGAGCAGGGGGACCTTGCAGGCGCTGCAGGATTTCAGTCTTTCACAGCTTAGTGTGTCACCAATTGTTTTCTTGGTGACTATGGTCCCAGCTGCCTTGAGATCATTGACAAGATCCTCCCTTGTAGTTCTGGGCTGATTCCTCACTGTTCTCATGATCATTGCAACTCCACGAGGTGAGATCTTGCATGGAGCCCCAGACCGAAGGAGATTGACAGTCCTTTTGTGTTTCTTCCATTTGTGATTAATTGCACCAACTGTTGTCACCTTCTCACCAAGCTGCTTGGCGACAGTCTTGTAGCCCATTCCAGCCTTGTGTAGGTTTACAATCATGTACCTGACATCCTTGAACAGCTCTTAGGTCTTGGCCATGGTGGAGAGTTTGGAATCTGATTGATTGATTGCTTCTGTGGACAGGTGTCTTTTATACAGGTAACAAACTGAGATTAGGAGTGTGCTCCTAATCTCAGCTTGTTACCTGTATAAAAGACACCCCATCTTTCTGATTGAGAGGGGATCAAATAATTATTTCACTCATTAAAATGCAAATCAATTTATAAAATGTTTTACATACATTTCTCTGGATTTTGTAGTTGTTATTCTGTTTCTCACTGTTCAAACAAACCATTAAAATTATAGACTGATAATTTCTTTGTCAGTGGGCAAACATACAAAATCAGCAGGGGATCAAATAATCTTTTCCCTCACTGTATATACACACACATACATCTATGCTTCAAAGAACACTTTAAAATTGTTTACGTAAAAATAAAAAACATCAATGTTTTTCTTTTGTGGGCCTTTCTGACCCTGATTCCTCAACCAAAAAAAACAAAAGACTTGAAACTCTTTGATCAGGTTGCAGGGTGTGGATGGATGTGTACCAGCCCAATGCGTTGTCAGCAAGGACCTTGAGGTTCCAACCAGCATGTTACAAAAATATGGTCATATGTCAGAGTTTTCCACATATTTTAGGTAGAACTTCTAGTAAGAAGAACATGGAATCTTTAACCCATTTCTTTTTTTTAAAGAACTTTTAAATTCTAGAGACAGTAAAAGTCTTGAAGATTAATGTGGGGTTTTTGCTACAAACACTGCCTTCTGCTTTAATGCATGACAATATGTATGAAATGGGTCTATATGTTTTGTGAATGCAGTATGCATCGGTTATGAATGTGATATGAAATCCTGATGAATGTACCCCTTCAAGAAATGATTGGTTAAATATGCAGGGCACAAACTAAAGGCCTTATCTCCTCTGAAAATGCAGCATCTCAGCTCGGTCTTGACAATGCTCTGGGTTCGGCCCAAATGGCACTCAGTTGCCTAACTAGGGCACTACTTTCAACCATAAGGGTGACATTTGAGACGCAGGGTGATGCATGTCTCCCCCAGGAAAGCATCACGAGACTCTACAGTGAACAAAATGCAAGTTTTGCAATCGTTAACGTGGTGCATAAAAATGTGTGAACACGTTTGCCCAGTTGTCCTAAATAGCTTCAAAAATATCTAGCCACATATCAAATATGGTTGAATAAATGTTATTAACTCCATTGAGCAAAGTTATGGCTTAGAGGACATATTGTTTACAAGGTTGAGCACAAACATTTTGATTTTATTTAGTTTTAGTTTCCCTGCCATACTGTTTCACTTCATTAATTTCTGTGCAAGTCTTTAAACACTGGTGGATATTTTGACAGGGATACTCAAGTGGAACTGAACAATTCACCTTGAGAATTTATGAAGTGGCAAATTGTTAGATAAGGGTTTTGAAAAGGTATAAAGGACAAAGCTTTGGCATAGCGGACTGCCCACACCTTTGAGCATTAGGAGGCCAAGACTACACAATTTCAAACAATTTGAGGTAAAGAACATACAGAGACAGAACACCACATACAAATATTCTTTTTATTGGTTTTGCCCTTGGTTGCACATACAGTAGACCTTTCCAGTTCCTGCTGCAAAATTTATCTGATACAGATTAAGCCTAACATGTTCAATTGTGATTCCCCATTGAGAGTGTTTTTGTCCAAAACGAAGCTAACAGTGAATCCTGGAAACTGGACCGTAATGTTTTATGTAGAGGGGTTTTAGTTAAGGATTTCTGAGGTGAAAGGTTCGGAGCATCTTTTGATCACTGACTGCAACCCTTTCTGAATTCCCATTGTAAGCTGAATAGAAAAAAAAAAGGATTTCATTGGGGTTGTAAGTTCATTCCTAGACTAAATCTTATTGGACAGTGTGCAGTTCTGAATCTGTTCTACTCTCTAGCTTTCAACTCAAAGGCTTTGGTTTGCTCTCTGTCTCCATGACTGTTTCGCCCTATGCAATAAATCTCCACTTCTCTCTTAGTACTATATTTCATTCCCTCCACCTCTCTCCAGAACGTTTTGGATTCTCTTTCTCATTACATGCACATATACACTGATGAGCCAAAACATTATGACCACCCACAGGTGAAACAAACAAAAGTGATCATCTCCTAACAAAGGCACACGTCAAAGTCTGGGTAGATTAGAGGGTAAGCAATGATAATCACTTCTCGGACTCAACTTGGTGGACGCAGGAGAAATGGGCAGGAGTAAAGACTTGGGCGACTTTGACAAGGGCCACATTTTTATGGCCAGGTGACTGAGGCAGAGCATCTCTGAAATGACAAGGCTTGTGGTGTGCTCCCTGTCAACAGTGGTGAGTACCTACCGACAGTGGTCAGAGGAGGGACAAAACACCAACTGGCGACAGGGTGTTGGGTGCCCGAGGCTCATTGATGCATGATCCTGTCTGGTCTAAAACAACTGAAGGTTTACTGTGGCACAAGTCACAGAACAGGTTAATGATGGTTATAGGAGGAATGTGTCACAACACAGTGCATCGCACCCTGCTAAGTATGGGATTGCATAGTCAATGGTATTCCCTGATGGCTGCGGACTCATTTTTCATTAATGGTTTGAGGAACATGAAGAGTTCAAGGTGTTGCCCTGGCCTCCAAATTCCATAGATCACAATCCGATTGAGCATCTGTGGGTCGTGCTGGACCAGCATGTCCGATTCACGGCTGCTCCACTTCGCTGCTCCACCTCGCTGCTCCACCTGTTGCCTATATACAGTATACATATTAATACTTTGATATATACATATTAATATATTTATATATATATAAATGCTGTTGTTAATACTAATACTTTAATGCTTTAATTTTCAATTAAAACCTATAAAAAAAACTGTTGCAGGAGGACAGGAAAACACAAAACCACATAAATAACCCACTTGCCTTTGGATGGGGAGCGGGGAGGAGATTTAGTTCTATTATGTAAATGTAATGCAATTCCACTCATTTTGCCATGACTCACAGCATGTCATTTTATGTCAAATTTGAGAAAGAATGAGTAACAAAATCAATGGTCCCTTGAAGGTCAGAGCCCTGGGCATTTGCTCTGCCTTCCCAGTCGGTATTTTGCCATGATTACAACCACTAGTATTACATTTCAATAGCCTTCTGGACTACAAAAGACATTTGCCAGTTACTTAATCCAGAGACAGACATGAGACAAAAACTCCTGATGAATGTATAATGTACTTATTTGTATATTTCTGAGCCTTTGTATGTGAGGAGGACCGAGGAGAGGGTGTGGTGAAACAACAGCAGGCTGGGTTCAAAACCAAACTGAATGGGTATAAGGACAGCTGCCGGAGCAGCCAGAACGCCGACCACCCTAAGGGCTTGTTTACATTACGAGAGAGAGAATAAAACGCTAGATAGCTTTACCTCGGTTCGCATAATCATTTCCACAGAGTTTCCATTACATTTCCACTTGCAGGATAATGTGGCGCATGTTACCTCATAAGGAGGCATCTCGAGCTAATCGAGCTAGCATAATGTAAACAAGCCCTAAGCCACAAGATATGATTTTATTTGGTGGTATTGTGAGGTGGAATCCCCCTAGCTGCCAGAGGGCTCATGCATCGGTATGTGTTGCTTATGCCTTGAGCCAGCCCTAAAAACAGACAAAGCAGCTTTTTTTTTTTTATCTGCTCTTTACAGAGGCTGGCAGAATGTTTTTATTGCTGGATCTCAACGTGCGTTTGTGTAATTTTTGTTATAACGAAAGCCACTGTTGCCCTGTGTTAGACTACACAAATCAATGCCCAAAATCAATTAAACTCGAATCTGCCTCCATGAGGTTTAAGGACGAATCAAAAATATGCCAGCCTAAATTTCTCAACTGATTAGCTATAACTGTCCTGATAACGTAATCTGTAAATGGGTTTAAGGGATCACATGACCAACGGTACCCAGAAAGGGAATCACACGCGTGACCCCAGTATAACCATCTGAGTGGATCGGATTGACAATCTATGATTTGAACACATTACTGAAAACTGAACTTCCAATCAAATATCACAGTAATAGGACGCTATCTTCACAGCACCCCGGCTGTCAGAGGATATGGTGTGGGTGGGGGGGGGGACAGGGACGTGCCCCAACAGACCTCAGGAGGGAACCGGCAGTTCTTCAAGGAAGAATCGTCATAAAAATACAAAATTAACTATTTTATTAAATACATAGTTCACACAGCACATTAAAAACAATGCCTTGGAAAAAGTAGGCTATTACAATTTCTCCCATATTACCACTACATCTAACCTCATTATTAACATACAGTAGAAGCAGTTCCCACTAGACAGTCTTTGGATTGACCTGCTGGATCTAATTTTCTTTTCCTGATATATAGAAAGTATTTCACAAAATATCTCTCTCTACCTTTTGAAGTTTGGCTCTAGTTATTGGGATTATTGTGGACCGGTTATTACTGATCCAAATGTAATCGAGGACACCCGAAAACCGGTCTACAAAAAATAACTCCACCTAACTACAATCATACATTTTAACCTAAATTAAACCCTTTAACCAGAAAAAGCCATTTTCCTTGTGTGTCCTCATATGCAAAGTAGAAACAGGACCACATACAGGGGGGAGAACAAGTATTTGATACACTGCCGATTTTGCAGGTATTCCTACGGAGCCACTCCTTAGTTGCCCTGGCTGTGTGTTTCGGGTCGTTGTCATGCTGGAAAGCATGTAGATTACAAAAATCCAGAAAATCACTTTGTATGATTTTTTATTAATTAATTAGCATTTTATTGCATGACATAAGCATTTGATCACCTACCAACCAGTAAGAATTACGACTCTCACAGACCTGTTAGTTTTTCTATAAGAATCCTGTTCTCCACTCATTACCTGTATTTACTGCACCTGTTTGAACTCGTTACCTGTATAAAAGACGCCTGTCCACACATTCAATCAAACAGACTCAAACCTCTCCACAATGGCCAAGACCAGAGAGCTGTGTAAGGACCTCAGGGATAAAATTGTAGATCTGCACAAGGCTGGGATGGGCTACAGGACAATAGGCAAGCAGCTTGGTGAGAAGGCAACAACTGTTGGCGCAATTATTAGAAAATGGAAGTAGTTCAAGATGACGGTCAATCTCCCTAGATCTGGGGCTCCATGCAAGATCTCACCTCGTGGGGCATCAATGATCATGAGGGATCAGCCCAGAACTACACGGCAGGACCTGGTCAATGACCTGAAGAGAGCTGGGACCACAGCCTCAAAGAAAACCATTAGTAACACACTACACCGTCATGGATTAAAATCCTGCAGCACACACAAGGTCCCCCTGCTCAAGCCAGCGCATGTCCAGGCCCGTCTGAAGTTTGCCATTGACCATCTGGATGATCCAGAGGTGGAATGGGAGAAGGTCATGTGGTCTGATGAGACAAAAATAGAGCTTTTTGGTCTAAACTCCACTCGTCATGTTTGGAGGAAGAAGAAGTATGAGTACAACCCCAAGAACACCATCCCAACCGTGAAGCATGGAGGTGGAAACATCATTCATTGGGGATGCTTTTCTGCATAGAGGACAGGACGACTGCACTGTATTGAGAGGAGGATGGATGGGGCCATGTATCGCGAGATCTTGGCCAACAACCTCCTTCCCTCAGTAAGAGCATTGAAGATGGGTCGTGGCTGGGTCTTCCAGCATGACAACGACCCGAAACACACAGCCAGGACAACTAAGGAGTGGCTCCGTAAGAAGCATCTTAAGGTCCTGGAGTGGCCTAGCCAGTCTCCAGACCTGAACCCAATAGAAAATCTTTAAAGGGAGCTGAAAGTCAGTATTGCCCAGCGACAGCCCCAAAACCTGAAGGATCTGGAGAAGGTCTGTATGGAGGAGTGGGCCAAAATCCCTGCTGCAGTTTGTGCAAACCTGGTCAAGAACTACAGGAAACATATGATCTCTATAATCGCAAACAAAGGTTTCTGCACCAAATATTCAGGTTTCTGATGTATCAAATACTTATGTCATGCAATAAAATGCAAATTAATTACTTAAAAATGTAAATTATATTTCTGGATTTGTTTTAGATTCCGTCACTCACAGTTGAAGAGTACCTACTTCTACATGCTTTGTAAGTGGGAAAACCTGCAAAAATCGGCAGTGAATCAAATACTTGTTCTCCCCACTATATATACAGAAAATAAGTTCTTAACGTATTAGCTTAATCCCAGTCGACAAAGATGTTGTACTGGAAAAACACATCAGTCTTGCCTCTGAACCACAAAAAATCGAGCAGTAGAAATAGTCATGAAACAAAAATATTCCATGTGGAAGAAAGAAGAGAATTCAAGGATTTACAATTATATTATAAATCATGGTTTTGGCTTTGCTGGTAGGGCCGATATCTCACTCGCTCTCTCTCTCTGACATATGCAGCCTTTCCCTATCTCATTTCCCTTCACTTTCTCTCTTGCTCTACCTTTTCTCTCTCAGTGTTATCCAGTCTTCTCCCCTTCTCTCTCGCTTTTCCTGTGTCCAGATGCTGCAGCAATCATTAGTGCATTTACTCTGCAGCAGAGTTCCACATTCACTGCTGCTCAACTTCATTATTGTTCTTTTTGCTCCAATTCCTGGCCTAATCACCATATCTGGGAGCGCGCTAGCTTAGAGACCTAAGTATCCAATGCTAACAAATTCACATGTAAATATGCTTTTATTCTCCTCCCATGCTTGTTTCCAATTAGTATTTTTTCACACTGTAGCATACATCAGTCACAACACAAAACATTTATTAATACAATTTTAGCCCCATTTATGTATATTTGTTTTAATCCTAATGGTCAATTTTTATACAGAAATTGAATTTACGTTGCAAAAATCTTTATAACCAGCTGGGAAATAAGTTGTGAGTAAATAAGATAATTCACGTAACCAATATTTTTGGATGATATATCATTAAAATGTTCCAGCAACTACAAAGCATTTCTTAGCCAACTCAAAAAGCCTGGGTAAAAGTTGAAGTACAGATGTTTGCCCGGAGATAAGGAGTAACACTTAGTTTCAAGGAATGCAAATTACTAAACAGATAATGTAAAATCAGTTACTCCAGTGAGTTCGGTAGCTCCAGTTAGAAAAATGTTATTCCAGAAAACTTCACTTATTTTTTACAGTACTAGGAAAAAGTGCAGTTATTCAGAAATGTAATTTAAATACTATGTTATACTTACAGTGGCTCTCAGAATTATTCACTCCACTGTTATTGAGTGACAACATGATCAACACAACACACTTTCGTGAAGCATCCTGCACCGTGTCCCAGGTCAGCAGTGGAAGATTGTACCTTCAGAGATGCCGTACAGTAGGTCTCTTTAGTGCCCATTTCACCCAGACACGCAGTTTTTGAGCACGGCCTGTTCAAGACAGAATTACATTTAGGAATTGTGTTGCTCAGTGATTTCATGCTGTCACACTGAAATGTGGTCCAACAGGGGTGAATGCTTTTGAAAGGTGCTTTATAAACAGGGGAAATATGTTTTACTTTGACTGCTACACAGGAAGTTAAAAGTTAGCAAAATGAGCACTCAGCTACTGTACGTTGTGTAATCAGAATGTGTTTACGGAGTGCAGTCTGTTAGCTAATTTGCTTGCCTATAGCCAGTTACTTTAACTAGCTAGCGTCTCAAGGCTACTAGATTAAATGCAGGCACTTAACTGAGATAATAAATATTGTGAATGCGAGAAGGTACCAAACTATTCTTTACAGGAACCAAACTATTATTTACTGCATCTTGCTCTGTTAATACATCTGCCTGCTCACACATTTGAACATTCACCAGTGGCAGCCTGGAGCACCAGCATCTTTTTTAAAACATTATTTTACCTGTAAAGTATGGTAAGAGCATATTCATTTACATCAACAACGTGGGAGCAATTAAAGATACATTTCTTACCCTACCAGTAATCTTAATGGTAAATGATGTATTTAAAATATCGAAATTTCCTCACAGTATTTCTGCTGCTATTCAAATTACCCGTCCCTTATACTAACACATAATCTGTCTGATGAATTGTTGCTGAACTGGATGTCAAACAAGAGTGGATGCTAAACTGGCCAGCAGGTAGTTCATCACAAAAACGTGTTACAAAAACAATCAATGATTACCTTATATGCTCATGAACATGCAAACCTTTGCTCTTTGGAAATCCCAGAACAGTGTCTATAATTCTATTGAACTGGATGTATTTGCCATCACAAGCTATGAACACCACTGACACAGGCTAATTAGATATTAATTTACCACTGAGCAAACAGGGGCCTTATAAACTGCTTTGTTTATCTGGTTATTGTTTTGCAAACCAATGTATTGATTGCCAGGCCAAATATGAAGCAGAGCAAGCAGATTAATGAATAATACCATTTTTGCTTGAGTTCCTGGGACTCAAATAATAAAAATTTTGCTTGAGTTCCTGGGACTAAAATAATTAAAAGGGAATTTTCCCTATGTTACAACTGGTTCTTCACCATAAAAGCAGTTTAAATTTGGCATATTTTTGTGAAATTCTCCAAAGATAATAATAGATACATTTCTCATGATTCCGTTAACTTTTGGAAATTACTGGTGGCTTTGCAATGCAATGGAGTCTGTGTCTCCTTTCTATGAGTTCCTACATTAAGGGACCTGATCAACGGCTGCTCCAGTAGAGCCAGGCTGTCTCTAATCACTCTGGGGTAATTGGAATTGGTTTGCCGGGGATGGTCATGCTGCTGTTGGAAACAGTTTTTATTTACTTTGTACCACACTTCAGTCCAAAACACTGTTCCAACTGCCTACAAAATTAGAACATAATTGTTTTTTTCTAAATTTAATGGGGTTAACAAAACTGAGAGTAACCCCAAATTGTTTGTCATCTCATCTCAGATTGGCACTGACAGGCTGAACAGAAACTCCTGCTACTTTTCATTTATTTATTTTTTGGTATTAAAGCATCTCTCTGACCAATTATCTGAGGCAAATATTAATATACATCAACCATACCATAGATAATTGTTTGCCCTGATGCCCAATCCATCGGCCAATCCTAACATGAAATGTAATAATGTTTCATTGCACTTCCCACACTGTATCAAGCAGAGATTGAACAGTGACATAAAATATTGTTTGTTTTAAACGGATAATCGGATCATGGAGATTTGCATAATACTTGGAAAGGGATTATTAATGTGTATAGCATGCGTGCAGATATACTCAATGGTGGCCATGTTGTTTTATTTACAGACATCACATTGCCTATGGGGTTTAGTATAAGCGACTGTGTATCTGATCTTGGCATTTATTTAAAACAATGTGTAAGTTGTTATTTGTGTTTGACATTTGGAAGTAGTTTTGGTTATATACAATTGAACACTTAACAAGTTGTGATAACACATTGCTTTATTGCATTACATATATGCTTCTGCCTCTAAGTAGCTGGACAGGTACTGCTCGCTCTAGTAGTGATAAATATTTGGCTCAATCTACTGTTGTTTAGTACTCAATTTAGCAATTCAATTTATCTAGTTGAAGTACTATCTTCACAGTGACCAACTTGACCTTCCTGCCAACAAGCCTAAACATGGTTGCTATTTATTGTTAACCAAGTTCCATTGTATAAAAACTAGATGCCTCGACGACTAATTCCCTGATGGAAGGGCTTGCCACTTTTATTACCAGGCGACTTTAATATCAACTTCCTTTCACCTCAACCTTTCCCTGTCCCCTCCCACTCAAAATGCAAGTGACGCACTTGACCTTACCTTTGCTTGATGGTGTATGTTGACTAATCTCACAGCAACTCCCGTCTAGGGCTCTGACTGCTTTTTCCAGATAGTCATGCCTTATTGCAATCGTCCTTCCCTCCATGATTTCTCTCTCCTCTAGTATCCTACTGTATTATCCCTTCAATCTGCTAAGTCCTTTTTGTGTTCTGTTTCTGCATCTACGAACCTACTTTTCTCCACATCCTTTGATTCTAAATGTCCCCTATTCCCCCAAGCTGGCTCTGCCCTTAAGTGAGCAGTAGGAGGCTGAGCAAAAATGAATGAACACACAACTTTTGAGAAGACCGCTTCCTCCCTCTCTTTCTCTCTATACATTGCTTGTAACGCTCAATCATTCCAAGATTCTTACTCTAACCTTAGGAAACTCATTGCAACTTTCTCCTTCCTCCTTAATCCTTGACCACATTCCCTCCATCTACCCTGGTGTGGATGACTTTATTAACCACTTTGAAAAGAAGGGTAATGACACCTGCACCTCATTCACTCAGCCTATTGAGTTCACTGGTCCCTCACACAGAGGAATAATTTATGCATTAAACTATTTTAAACCGGCTGCCTGAAGATGAAATTCTGGAACTAGTGATGTCCGGTTGCCCAAAAAACGGTCTCCTTCCTGGGAAAAGTTCAAGGAGATAGAGAGGAAAGTCAAAGTCTTGTTGTCATATGTGAAATTACAAAAACACTTCTAAATGAAATGATTCTAGTGGTTCTTCACTTTAGCTGTAATGAATACACAAACTACTTTGATGAAAAGATCATCACCATTAGAATAGATCATCACACATTTGCACCGGATGTGTACCAAACTCACTAAAAATGGCGGAAATTAAATTAAATTAAAAAATCTGGATTGTGACATTAAACAATTATCGGCCCATATCAAACCTCCTGTTCCTCTCATAACATCTTAGAAAAACAACTGAATCTTTCCAACAACTGAATGCCTTCCTGAAGACAAATAACATTAATGAAATGCTCCAGTCCGGTTTCAGACCCCATCATAGTACTGAGACTGCACTCGTGAAGGTAACAAATTACCTTCTAATGGCCTCAGACAAAGGTTGTGCATCCGTCCTGTTGCTTCTTGATCTTAGTGCTGCTTTTGACACTTTTGATCACTCCCTTCTCTTTGAGAGACTGGAAACCCATATTGGGCTACGTGGACATGTTCTACCCTTTTCTAAATCTTATTTATCTGAAAGATATCAGTTCGTATGTGTGGATGGCATATCCTCTGACAAATCAAATGTTTGTTTTGGCGTTCCTCAAGGCTCGGTTCTGGGCCCATTATTGTTCTCACTATCAGTCAATCAATCAAATGTTTTTATAAAGCTCTTTTTACAACAGCAGTTGTCACAAAGTGCTTTTACAGAGACACCCAGCTTTAAACCCCAAGTAGCAAACAACAGTAGTGTTGGATTTCAGTGGCTAGGAAAAAAACCCTAAGAAGGCCGAATTTTAGGAAGAAACCTAGAGAGGATCCAGGCTCAGAGGGGTGACCAGTCCTCTTCTGGCTGTGCCGGGTGAGATATTCAGAGTCCAAATGGAATAATTAATACATTTATCTGGGCTAAATCCAGAGTCTATTTAAAATTAGACTAGGTCAGAAGTATGACCAGATGGACAAGGACAGGGACAGCAACGGGCCCCCCAAACCAGGTACTCCGCAGGTGTGGACCAGGACCTCATGTCCTCCTAATGTTTAAAACAGGAAAAGACTGGGAAAATTCTGAAAATGCATTCATCAAATCAACAACGATTTATAGTGGAGAAGGAGAACTTTGTGGGGAAGGAGAACTGACCCAATCCCCCAGCACAATAGTATAGCAGCGTAAGACCTAGGAAATGAGACGGGGGTGCTGGTCATAAACAGGTGGTGGTCATAAAATTAGAAAATAATCAAAAAGTTGATTTATTTCAGTAATTCCATTCAAAAAGTGAAACTTGTATATTATATTCATTCATTACACACAGACTGATATACAGTATTTCAAATGTTTATTTCTTTAAATTGTGATGATTATAACTGACAACTAATGAAAATCCCAAATTCAGTATCTCTGAAAATGTGAATATTACTTTAGACCAATACAAAAAAAAGATTTTTAGAAATGTTGGCCAACTGAAAAGTATGAACATGAACATCTTCCTCTTCACAATACCCCATTGATTTTCTATAGGGTTAAGGTCAGGCGAGTTTTCTGGCCAATTAAGAACAGGGATTACATGTTCCTTAAACCAGGTACTGGTAGCTTTGGCACTGTGTGCAGGTGCCAAGTCCTGTTGGAAAATGAAATTTGCATCTCCATAAAGTTGGTCAGCAGCAGGAAGCATGAAGTGCTCCAAAACTTCCTGGTTGACGGCTGCATTGACCTTGGACCTCAGAAAACACAGTGGACCAACACCAGCAGATGACATGGCACCCCAAACCATCACTGACTGTGGAAACTTTACACTGGATTTCAAGCCATGTGGATTCTGTGCCTCTCCTCTCTTCCTCCAGACTCTGGGACCTTTATTTCCAAAGGAAATGGAAAATGTACTTTCATCAGAGAACATAACTCAACAGCAGTCCAGTCCTTTTGGTCATTAGCCGAGGCGAGATGCTTCTGACGCTGTGTCTTGTTCAAGAGTGGCTTGACACAAGGAATGTGACAGTTGAAACCCATGTCTTGCATATGTCTGTGCGTTGTGGTTCTTGAAGCACTGACTCCAGCTGCAGTCCACTCTTTGTGAATCTCCCCCACATTTTTGAATGGGTTTTGTTTCACAATCCTCTCCAGGGTGCGGTTATACCTATTGCTTGTACACTTTTTTCTACCACATCTTATCCTTCCCTACGCCTCTCTATTAATGAGCTTGGACACAGAGCTCTGTGAACAGCCAGCCTCTTTAGCTATGACCTTTTGTGTCTTGCCCTCCTTGTGCAAGGTGTCAATGGTCGTCTTTTGGACAGCTGTCAAGTCAGCAGTCTTCCCCATGATTGTGTTGCCAGAACTAGACTGAGAGACCATTTAAAGGCCTTTGCAGGTGTTTTGAGTTAATTAGCTGATTAGAGTGTGGCACCAGGTGTCTTCAGTATTGAACCTTTTCACAATATTCTAATTTTCTGAGGTACTGAATTTGGGGTTTTCATTAGTTGTTAGTTATAATCATCAAAATTAAAAGAAATAAACACTTGAAATATATCAGTCTGTGTGGAATGAATGTATACATTATACAAGTTTCACTTTTTGAATGGAATTACTGAAATAAATAAACTTTTTGATGATATTCTAATTTTATGACCAGCACCTGTATATGCTGCCACTGGGTGATGTAATCCGGAATGACAATGTCAATTTTCACTGTTATGCTGATGACACACAGTTATATATTTCAATGAAACATGGAGAAGCCCCAAAATGTGCTACTTTGGAAGCATGCGTTTCAGATATTAGGAAGTGGATGACAGAGAACTTTTATACTCAAGAAAAACAGAAATGCAAATTTTAGGACCAAAGAAACAAAGAGCTTTGTTGGCAGATCTCACTCTGAACGTCGACGGCTGCATGGTCTTAATCCCAGAAAACTGTAAGAAACCTCTGCTTTACCCTTGACCCTGACCTCTCCTTTGATGAACATATAAAATGTCTCAAGAGTTCGAAACATTGCAAATATCAGAAACTTTCTATCAAGAACTGATGCAGAAAATCGAATCCATGCTTTTGTTACTTCTAGATTAGATTACTGCAATGCTCTTCTTTCCAGTTACCCTGACAAATCAATAAATAAACTTCAATTAGTGCTGCACACGGCTACTAGAATCCTAACTAGAACAAAAAATGTTGAACACATTACTCCAGTACTAGCCTCTTTACACTGGCTGCCTGTTAGGTTTAGGGCTGATCTTAAGGTTTAATTGTTAACCTATAAATCAATACATGGACTTGTTCCTACTTACCTTGCTGAAATTATCCAGCCATACATACCTACACGTAACCTTAGATCGCAAGATGCAGGCCTTTTAATTGTACCTAGAGTTTCTAAACAAACTGCCAGAGGCAGGGCCTTCTCTCATAGAGCTCCATTATTGTGGAATGATTTGCCAGTTAAGGTTAGAAATGCAAACTCAGTCCAAACTTTCAAGTGTCTACTAAAGACTCATCTTTACAGTATGGTCTATGATTAAGTGTAGTCTGGTCCAGGGGCGTGAAGGTGACCAGTAGGCTTGATACTGTCCACCCTTGCTGTCTTGCCTGGTGGGCTCTCGTTGCCATTGGGATGCCCTCCCTCCAAAGCCTCTCGGGGGCGGGGTCACTGGTTTGTTGTTGTCTCTCTGTTGTGCACTTGTGCAATTGGGCTTTACTCTGCTGACAATACTCGGCCCTCATTCATGGTGGTTGCGGTTGGTGGGTGTCCCTTTGGTTGATACTTGGCAATGTGGGATGGATTGACTTCCTGCCTGTTGGGCCCTGTCCGGGGCCTCCCCCAGATAGGGCCACAGTGACCCCCCTGTCTCAGCCCCAAGGTCTTAAGCTGCTATATTTTTGTGCTGGGAGAGTAGGGTCAGTTCTCCTTCTCCACTTCAAATCTTTGTAGATCTAAGAAATGCATTTTCTAAATTTTTCCTGTCTCTTGCCATTTTAAACTTAGGAGGACATGAGGTCCTGGCCCACACCTGAGGAGTGCCTGACTTGAAAGACCCGTTACTGTCCCTGTCCAAAGTCCTCCTGGTTGTGTTGCAGATCAAAATACGATACCTGACGATTTCAGCTGCCACTGTGCTGACACCCCCCCCTCCCCCGTGTTGTCCCTCTCCTCATCCATCAGGTCATGCTTCCGACCTGGACTAAGTTTAAATAGACTCTGGACTCAGCCCACATGCATTTATTAATTATTACAAGTTGTACTATTATTATGTTCACCCGGCACAACCAGTAGAGGACTGGTCACCCCTCTGAGCCTGGGTCCTCTCTAGGTTTCTTCCTAAAATTCGGCCTTCTTAGGGAGTTTTTCCTAGCCACTGTAATCCAACACTACTGTTGTTTGCTCCTTGGGGTTTAAGGCCTGGTGTTTTGTAAAAGCACTTTGTGACAACTGCTGTTGTAAAAAGGGCTTTATAAATACATTTGATTGATTGATTCTATATAACCCTGACATTATTGACAGTAAAAAATGCAAATAGATATGCACAATACAAGTACACATTATGAATTATAATAATAAAAACAACCCTAATATTTGCAAGACTCAGACAAGAATAAAATGCGCACAAAAGGGCACAATAAATGTACTGCAGTACAGTAGATAGATACAAGTGGCAGCAAGTAAGTAAGAGCATATCGACAATAATGTGTGTATGGGAGCATTATATCAATGTATGAGAATACAACAGGGACATACAGTAGTAAGAATGAGCAATGCCAATAGAGTGGGTATTGTGATGGGGAAGCAACCAAAAGGTATGGGATCTTGGAGTGGTTTGACTACTGTCAGTATCATATGGTTGGAGAGATCAGGGGTATGCTGACCTGGGGGCATTAGATCCTAAACCTGATTGTTTTCTATGGATATTCCAATACCACATACCAGCACGCAGGAGGGTGAGCAGGCAATTACGAAAATTTCCGATGAATTTCCTCAACCGTCACGTCACCTCGCCTTCTTGTGGACGTCATTGATATGGGAGGACCACCATATGCACCCCTAGGAATTCAGTGCTGTTAACCTGTTCCACCTCAGCCCCATCGATGTGAACGGGGATGTCTACCATTGTTAGCTTGGCACCAGTTGGTTGGGAGGACCACATCCCCTGTGTAGGCAGCTATGATTGTCATAGAGGAGGTTGTGTGACCTATTTTTATAGGAGGATGCCAGAGCAACAGAGAGTGGAGAGCGAGTAGCCCCAAGCCATACTGCCAAACTACAAACATTACCCTTTAATTGCAAAGTGAAAACAGGTTTTTAGAAATTTGTGCCAATTTATTGAATATGACAAACTGAAATATCTTGTGTACATTACTATCCAGATTGTTTGCCATGACACTTCAAACTGAAGTAAGGTGCATCATCTGTCTTTTGCTCGTCCTGAAGATGTCTCTAGAACATTGGAGTCCATTGTATTCAATGGACATGATTAAAAAAGGCACTTACCTCTCTCTATGTAAGGTCACATATAGGGAAATCGGAAGAATCAAAGTTCACTGAAAATCCCCAGCAGAGCTTGAGAGCTTGAGAGAAAGGAAGAATGGGAAAAACTGCAGAAATCCAGGTGTGAACATCTGCTAGAGGCATACCCAAGGCTCCTCAAAGCTGAAAACACTGCCAAAGATGCTTCTACCGAGTACGAATAACGGGTCTGAATACTTGCCTACATGAGATATTTCCATATTCTTCCCCATTTTAAGTCACGTTGTTCACATTGTTCTGTAACATAGTGATGTAACGTTAACATTTTGAGATGTTGTACTGGTGAGATCCAACGCCCTCTCCCCCTTATTTGGCGCACAGAGAACTGTTTGCTGTAATTGCCATCACAGTTAGGTGCATCATTGGTGGGAGACATTCACAATAGCATTTGTTGTCATCAAATCTGCATTCAAACACTTTTTTTTATCTCCAGAGGATGAGTCCCATCTAAACTTTCCTAAGCAGGAAAGGTGGATAACACATCCCTAAATAGGGATGATGATGCAGTTAAGGTCTTGACAGACGGGTTAACCCTTTGGTCACGGCTGGCAAGTGACGGCACTACGACGCACAGCTCAGCTAGTCATTGACTTGTATTCACTTGCAAGAGCCAATGAGTTCTTCCTCCACCAAGCGTAACCACGTCAACTCACTGATCAATCACAAAGGCTTGCCCATTTAAAATCTGGATACGTTTAAAGAAAACTGCCAATAACTTATATTTATGTCTGTAGGGGTAATTCAACTATCTCTGTTCAGGCCTAAAGTGGCGGCAGTTCATCAATAAGAAGCGTTGGATAGCTATTAAAGCAATTATGGCTTTAAATGCCTCTGACCCCTTAAGTCGATGTGGATCTATGCTTTCAGAGAGTGTTACTTAGGAGGGTGGGAATGTGCACACACGTGTTAGAATGTTGCCCTATTCTGTTTCCCAGAATGCCACGGGCCAAGGGGCCTGATAGGCCAAGCCTCATGTGACGTCCTCTTATTTTTCATCTAGGCTTTTCCTTTTCCCTCCCTCCTGTTCTCTTGTTCTCTTCTTCTCACACCTGGGCTCCATCCTCCAGACTTGACATCTCATGTTGGGCCAGACACAGTTCACTTTTCAACTAGAATTGAATTAAAGGCTGCAGTCAGGGCATGAAAAGTGAAAAGGCACTCTGTGGTTGGGTTCTCAGTAGATATTTTAAAATGTCATCCGCCTTTGAGGGAATTTTATGTGCCAACAAATCCATATTTTATGTTCCACCTTATACTTCTTCAATAGACTTGACATTAATAATTGATGTTAGAAAATGTTTGGTTGTTGTTTAATCAGGTTTGTATGCTGAAAACAAGTTCTTATTTACAGCAAAGGGAGCAATTAGGGTCTTACTCTGGGACAGAGCTTTCTTGCTCTGGGACAGAGCAAATGGAATTTTCTCCTTATCATTTGTTTCAGAACTCTAGACCACCAAACTATCCAGCCACTCATTTTGGTTCAACACAGTCACATGACACGATTAGTGATGTTCTTTACAGAGTTAAACATTGAGTTCATTAGCTATAGGGCTTGGCAATCTCCTTTCTCCTCCAATGATGTGCATTTTTCTGAGCTATTTCTATTTGTGAGCAGTGATCATCCTTCGGCCCTCAGAAAAATGTTGACAGTATAGGGTAAGATCGATCTGTTTCCTTAATGTCTTGACATACTTGAGTGTCTAGCCTGCTACTTGAAAGAATTCTGTTTCTTACAGTAGAAGTAAACTCTGAAGATGTTCACTGCTCTCCGGCCACCACACTGGCAACCTTTTGAGCTACTGGCATTTCGCCAATGGGTCCCAGCTCTAAAGGTTACTCCCACACGTGACATTTTAAGTGTGTTGTGTTGAATCAATACGTAGATTGCTGAATTATTCAGATGAAAGCCAAATCATAGAAGGCATGCCAAAGCGTCAGTTTATTACCGGATAAATAGTTTGGATCGGAAATCATAGTGTACACAACTTCTTTACATTTTACATTTAATTATTCGACAGTCAGCACCTCTACAAACTGTTTGGCTATGCGCCAGTTTATAGCTTTTACAAAGCCAAATCAAAACAGTATAAAATGTATGCCTACAGTAAACCTGCATTCCATATTCATGCCCAAATATTCTCATGATTCTTATCAAATGCAGTAACAGGGAATTTGAATAAAGTAATTGCTATTACATATTGTTGATCACAAGCATAGCAAAGTTCCATTGAGGGATTACTGTTTTAAAGTTATAGATCATTATATACAGAGAAAGGGATTTACTAAGCACCCCCAAAGTACCCTAACAAGTCACGTAAATTTCCCCAAAAGCACAGAAAAGTATCCCCAAAGATGAGAATGTAATATGAAAATAAAACAAAACTATATGAAAGAAACCAAATCGACCCCAAAATGCAAACTGAATAATATACAAACCTACCCAAAATAACCCAAAGAAATCCCAAAGTACCCAAAGTACACTTTATACGTTACCAAAAACAAATACCCAAGAGGACCCTACCTGAACCAAAGTACCAGGAATTACTCGAAAGCACCATACCCAGACCGAAGAACGCATAACTCAAATTATTTTGTAGTTCGGAGGCAATTTGCATCATGTCTGCATAAAGTATGTTATTATTTTGGTCAATAAACCTTTTCCAGTTTCACTATGGTTTTATTTTAGAATGTCATTATACATATTGTATACAGCATCACTTGCATAGTAAAAAAGGTGTACCTTTTAAATTTAACATTACTGGAATTATGATAAATATGGGAATAGACTAAAACATAAATTAAGTTGATAATATTGATAAATTGTGCAAAGATCTCTCAATGTAGGAAATATTTAAGCTAACTGAAACCAGCAACACACACAAACCACACTATAAGTATTTAACTTCTTCTTTTGAATACTTGTATTTGTTAGGAATACTTCATGGTCATTTTGTAATATTTTTGGGTAGGTTTGTGTTCTTTTTGGAAGCTGTTTCTAATTTTGAAATGGAATGGGATTGAAATGTATTTTAGTTAATATAGTCCATAAGAGATTATGCTGATTAAAGAACTTGTGAAACATGTTGTTTGCCGTTAGCTCATGCAGCTTGTATATGTTATGCTGACAGTACCTATCCTACCGAACCCTTTTATGGGACCTTGAATGTGACCAGTAAAGATGGCTGGTTAGGCAAAGACAAATGTGGAGACAGTACCTCCAATCGTCCCTTTTTATAGGGACCTGGATGTGGCCAGTGAATAGGGCTAGTTAGCCAATGACAGGCAAAATCCCACCTTTGACACCAGGACAACCAAACAGTGAATGAAGCAGGCAATTAACTGAAATGTATTAATGAGGAGCAACATGCTCTGAATGCTTTTGATGGACGAGGGAACTAAGGTACAGGCTTATTTATGCAATCTCTGGCATGCCACTGATTTCCACTAATATAGCTGTCCTCCAGATGAATAATGTCTGCTTGCACATAACTAATCCCCCAAAAAATACATTTGGGGGGGAGAAGGTTACCCGCCACTCACCCACTTGTCCAATTACATGAAATCCATTCAGCAGCTATCTAACTATTGTTTTCATCTAACTGAATGTAGGATATGTACACAAGCCGATAAGCTAGATATTAGCCACTTTATTGGGTGTTGTCACTATATTGATTGTATTATCATTCCTAGCCTTGCTTTGCTCCATTTTTGTCCAAAATATTAAGTCTGTGTAATTGATTTATTTGTAATGTCTGGAAGAAGCCAGCAATCAGTTGCTATTGGCTATGATTTATACACCTGAATGGAATATTTATTTAAAATATTTATCATGAATTATTAAAGGAGCACTTCAGCCTGGGGGGACCTTAGGTGGTGTTTATCATATCTGAGAGATGTCAGGGGCATTGAGATTTGTCATACACATAATTGTCCAGAAGGAGGGAGGTTTGTTTGTGTGCACCAAAAAGCCCACAATATTATGCCATTTTGTGGATTGAACGGCAAGTGAGATCTTAAACAATTCTAGCCTACATATTTCACTAATGACTAGTTACTGTTATAACAACAAATTATTTTAGGCTTTTTTATTGAAAACGATGCCGGTGGATTTCACTATTGAGATCTGGTGCCAGCATTCTAATTTATAATGTATTGACATAATTAAGTTACTTAACTGTTATTTGAGCTATTGAACATTTAGTACAACAAACGGCGGTGTCCTTCCTAGAACAGCCAGCTTCATTTGAAAGTTGAGAAAGCATTAATTCTTAGCTATGTTTAAGCTATTGAAAAAATATATTTTCCATCATGAAATGCCCTTTTAGGTTGTCAGTGTCCTTCCTGTATATGAGAGGTATTCAAATAACAAGTAACTGAACCCCTTCATTTAAAAAAGACAGGACATGCCTACCTTCAAACAGCTCCTTTGAAGCTTGTTAGCATCAGAGAGACTAATACACTGACTTTGTAAGGGATTGGCAATGAGCTCAGCAACCGCAGGTGCTGCATGAAAACCTGGCCGTGATTGGTAAATAGTCTGCTGGGTCACTCATATTTCTCTCCCCTCAATTTAACACTAGCAAGTCAGAGTAAATCATTTTGAGTCAAACTTTATTCATATATCCCGGCCAAATGTACCGCTTCATTCTTAAATGTCTCGGAATATATCTGTTAAGCAAGGGTTACAAAAAACTCTCATGACATCAGAGATTAGTTCTGTTTCACCATTATCAATGTTTCACAGAAGCGTGCGGTGACAGATATCCTGCAGTCACACTGTCATACAAATTATAGTCTGTAATAATAAATTACCAATTTAATAATGTAAAAAAATTATTTCAAAAAGTCACACAGACACCTGTAAACACAGTCAAATTTAAATATATTTATTGGAATGTTAAAATATTTGAGTGAAAATGACTGATCTTCGCACGAAGGGTGGTCCAAAAAGAAATTATGCGAAACAAGATTTTTTGAATCTCAAGGCTGTTATGTGGTAGAATGGACCAGCATTGGAAAATGAATATTACATTTATTTCATCGGATAACACCCTGTCTAGTGTGTCTGGAGAGCATTAGTGCTCTGGGGTTCTGCTATATTGTATCATACCATTTGTTGAAACAAGAAATTGTGTTACTTTATTATTTCTGTTTGACATTTTGATAAGATGTGAAACCACAGCAATCTATCCCATAATCTTAACAATTCCTAATATGCCGTGTTAGTAAACTTTTACTTTATAACCAAATACGGTACTTTCCAGTTATTGTGTTTGAGTCTGAAAGTGGACTATTCTCCGTCGTAAACCACCATCTCCTGCTTTGATGAATCACCGTGAGCACAACAATTTATCAAGGTTATTTCGCTTACGATAAAGTGCCTGGTCATAAGTGAACAATGAAAGTGAATGTAGGACTGCCATTTGAGGAGCCTTCAAAGAAAAGCCATTTGTATCCCGCTGCATTTCCACTATCTCAACTCGGCCAATTACAGCGGCCTCTAAAAGATGTATCGCTCACTTTCCGAACTTGCTGGGGATATCTCCCTTTGTGTCTCATCGTCGGAGTGCGTTGCACATGCATCTGGGTGATGTATTGCGGGATACAACGTAATTTGATCCCTTTGAGGATGAAACCCAGATAAAGCCTGGCATTTAAGTTTTCTAACATTCTATTAGGCCTCTTCGAAAATCAAACATTGTGTTGCCTTTGGTCTTTGGTAACTTTGTAGTGTTTGGGTCAACACAGAATTCGGGTATGAAATCCGGTAGGATTGTAACTTAGTAAAAAAGTGTATGGTTTTCTTCTAGGCCTTTATTCCTGACACAGTCCTGATTTTGTCTTGACATCGTATGGGTATCTGAATACAGTTTCATTTTTCCTTAGTACATTCAGACTTATCTAAAAGTCCCCCCATTAGGGCAGTTCTGGACAGGTTCTCTATAAAGCTTGCTCTGTGAACACAACAACAGTATCTACACACACAGAAAGTAAGGTCTCCCCATTCACCTTGCTGTGCCTATGTGGGGCTAGGATGCAGTGTTTGATATAGGAATACACATTTGCATATCGTGTACCAGTTCAGACTTCTTTGCCTATTAAAAAGTGATTCGATCTTGCTCACGGGGAATACGACAAATGAAGCGGGACAGTCTACAGAATCTAACAGTGCTAGTTTGATCTCCGACACCGACTACTGGCCCAGCCAGTCAGGGTGCCTGAACATACATTACCATTCAAAGGTTTGGGTCACTTAGAAACCTCCTCAAGATGGCTAGAAACCAAGAACGTTCTTCTGGAACTTGTCAGTCTATTTTTATTGATCTTATCTTTTTATTGTAAGGTTTTTATTTTTCATTTTTCCCCCTCAAAGATTTCAATTGTTCACATTATAGGTCACATTAAAAGTGGAAAAAGTTCTGAAATGATTTCTGTCATTGTCTTTGTCTTTGTCTCATTCTTTTACATCACAAAAACCTGGAATTTTAACAGGGGTGTGTAGACTTTTCATATCCACTGTAGCTGTATACTAGTTTTGATGAAAAATTATTAATTTGGGGTATTTATGTTTTGTTATAATATCTAATCATCCTAAAACTATAGACCCTTTTTATGTTAGTGTACTGTGATGATGTCTTTTGTGGGCGGAGCCGAACTGGTGGGAGAAAGTGACAGTAACCACTTTACAACATATAGGAATATGGATCATCTGGACCCCTTCTCCAATTATTTTGTAAAGTAAATATCATCACAGATATAATATTACCATATATCCCATTCATTCATTAAATGCTTGCATAAATACTGAGTGATGTATGCTAAACTAAGTATGAGCAATTTGGTTTGTTTGCATGCTAATTCTGCTGACACGCTTGCTAATGTTGCCAATGTTAGTCCATGGTGTTAACCATTGTGAAATAGCCTACTGAGAATGCCAACTTCGTTGTTGCTGCTGTTACTAATTTATCGTTATTATTATAACAATATGATTGATTTTGCCTGTGCGTGATAAAAAGTGGACAAAACTTTGCCTGATATGAAATTAGCACTGCAGAGACGAGCATTCCGGATGATTTCATAAATAAAGGCTTTCAACCATGAATGTCTGCATTTAGCTTCAAAGGGTGGCTTCAACAACAGTATTCTATAAAAATGAAGGCTATATTTTTTTGCATTTCTATTCTGACATCCAATGGCGTAAAAATATGTTTTTTCTTTAGTCTGAAGGCTTTGCCCGCTTCCTTACACTTGTTCCCGCAGTTTTCTGCCACCCCAAAACGCCAGTGACGTAACCGTGATGTCCACTCTAAATTGGTCATTTGTCTTATGTTTTAGGTGTTGCTCATTCATTTACATGAATGGCCAACACATTCTGGGATTGGAATAGAAATGTCGCTGCCCACCTATTTTCCCATCACAAGGAGCTTATTATGATAAAATAAATGCACACTGTACCTATTATTTTGAGACATTTCACTTGTCATTTCAGTGGCGGATAATAGTTTTCAATTGATTCATATTGTCTCTCTGCATATTGAAACATCAAATTTGTGGACCCCATAAAGAGTGGCGTTTTTATATGTAAATAATTGGTGGGACACAAACCATTTCAAAATATAGGATACATACCAGTAAAGCTACAAAACTCCCTCTTGGTACTGATGTGTTTATTTAACATGTCAACAAACAGCGTGGCTCCACAAAACACTTTTAACAACAGAGTGGCTTGCTTCTACCAGGTGTTGTAGTACACATACTGGAGTGAGAGAGAGCGAGAGAGAGCTTCTTGTGTAATTGCTCTCCTTCTCTCTCACACACATGTAAAATTACCAATGTCACATTTACAAACCTAAATAAGGAATGCAACCAATCTCAGAGCCAATGTGCCTACAGGGCCATACACAAACAGCAATGAGCTCAACACCACTGAAGGCCACAACGAAGCGGAAAGACAACTTTTTAGGGATACAGATCCATTCTATGACAACAACCTTAATAGATAAGCATGGACACACTGTCACTCTTCACCATCTATATCAATCGATCCATCACAAAAATATGACTAATGCATGGACCAGCACCACAAAGGCAGGATGATAAAATATGCTTTCACTCACCAAGGCTGAGGGCTCACTTGAAGAAAAAGGTGGCACGGCGATTCTTCCTCTGGGAAAACTTTTCGATGACTTTGGGAATTAAGTCATGTAGCTGCTGAATAAGCTGGCTTTTCGATGGACAACATGGCCAATGCGTTGAGTCATGATTGTCCCATGGTATTGCATGTGAATGTTTTCACCCTCTTCAAGGTGAAAAGTTCCTCTCTGACTCGGATGTCGTCATAGGTGTTGTTATGATAATTTTCAGCAGAGTGACAGTCTCAGCAAAAGCCTCCTCTAGGTTCTTCTCATGGATGGATCTTAACAGAGACAGGCCCGTCGTACCAGTGTGAAGCTCAGTGTGGCGGTACAGAGTGGTCAGCTCAGACATCAACTTTTCCTCGTTTCCTAGAGGCCGTAGTTTCACAGCACAGTCGAGCTCAGATGTAGGGAATGACAAGACAAATTGTGGGAAGAGTGAGCTGTCAAACAGCTTGGGAGCGATCAGGTGGTCAGTTTGGGAAAACCTCTGCTCCACCTGGGAGATGACTGTGTCTCATGCCTCGTTCATCACCGGCGCTGTGTTGGTTACTCGTCGGCCTGGCTCGTGAACAGTGGCAGCCATTCATCAGTTTGCTTCCACATATTCTGGACATTCTCCTTGAAACGGGTGAGTGCACTGCTAATCCCAGATGCATCAATGCTCCATTTTTGCAGAGTGTTGTATAAAACCTCAACTTCTGGCATAAGGAAGAAAAAAATTCTTCCTTATGAGTTTTTTTGACAGGCCGTATGCCTTGTGTGCATATGTCCTCCATACACAGGAGCAGTGCAGCACGTTTTTCCCAGATTGCATTGCCAGTTCTTTTAAAGATCCATCGTACAGCGGATGGCCTTGGAATGTGTCTCTGTGTTGCCTCAGCAAGTGCCGCAACACGTTTTGGAACACCAGTGAAAAAGGTGGCAAAAGTTACATTTGAAAAAAACACTTTCAGGATGCTTATCCTTGCTGAACAAAGTTGCAACAATGGTCAACAAACTGGGAATGTGGGAATGTCTCTCATTAGCGTCTGTACCCCTCAAACATTTCCACTCATTACAGCTGCACCATCATATGTCTGAATGATCAGCTTTTCTTCCAGCTTCAGTGGTTCCAGCACACCCTTGATGCTATTAGAGAGGCTGAGTCCAGTTTTATCTTTGACTTCCACAAACTCCAAAAACCTCTCTGTCACTGTATTGTCAGGCAACATGAATTGCAACACAACCACCATTTGTGATTTACAGGAGACATCACTTGTCTCATCTGCCTGTATGGCAACAATTGATGTCTCGTCCACTTGCTTGGCTATCTCCTCCCTGTACATTTCATACATTCAATCTAACAGTTCATTTTGTACAATGATAGATGTCCCTTTGAAGAAGGGCTGAGCGTCATAGTGCCTCTGAAGTCTTGAATTGCACTCACACATAGTTTCGAAAATGCATCTGAATATTCCAGGATTCAGGGAGTCCACCGACTCGTCTTGCCCTCACAGTGTGGTTTCACATTTTCCACCCAGTTTAAAACATGTAATGATCCGACTGAGAACGTACCTGTTTTCCTCCACCTGTTTGTTATGCAGCTCAATGGAGCACCTGTATGCACTGTCAACTTGGGCTGCGACATTTACCCTTCCAAGTAAGCCCGATTTCACAGCATTGTCCAAGTGACTCCAGCTAATCTCGTGTTTTGCAATCTTCTCAGAAAGATGTGTCAAATCTTTGTAACCCGTCCTCGATCAAGTACCATCTCCACCAAACAACAGACATGGAAAACAGAAGAGTGCCTTATTTTGTATGCTAACCGTTAGCCACTTTTTCTTCAAAAACCACTCCATGTTAAACCCATGGTTACATTTACCAGCAGTTTGAGTGATGACAATATCCTGTGGCTGATGGGCACCAAGTTGCTTTACTTCAAGTTTCTCCTCCAAATTAAGGGTTTCAAAATGGTGCTCGAGTTTGAAATCCACTTTATTCATTTTCTCAAGTTATCTGGCATTTGTGAAGCTAACAAAATAGCTAAGACAATCTACCCTCCTTGCTCTTCTTGCAGAATGTTGGCACCAGACAGACAGACAGCCAATCAGGTCAGAAATACGAAATGAGGCTGTAGTGGGGCTACCGGCTGTCAGCCCCACTTGGCATCAAGTTTGTGTGATCTACATTGATCACACTAACATTCTGAGCATGCGTATTAATATTTTCACACGTACAATGTACATTGCATTGTGAGAGAGGGGCTAGTCCGACATTCACGCTTAGCCTAAGGTCTACTACTGCAAACTTGAATCTGCACACAGTCTCAAGCAGCAAGGCAGGGACCATTGAACATGAAATAAAATCCTAACACAAATGATATGCAATTTAGGAAGATGCTATATTCATAGATAATAAATTATAGGAAGTAATCTTCGAGAAATAAAAATGTTATTTTGTTGCAGTTCTTTCCCCTAATGACCAGTCGCCCCTGCCCATAAAACATTGCAGCCACTGAATGCCATTAGCCTTTGCTGAACCACTGGCTCCCAATTAGATAGCAGACTGTGTGTCTGGCGCCACTCTCCATTGGAATCCAACATAAGAGAAGAGGAGAGCATGATGAGACTCCAGAAAGGTTTTAGAAGAACATCTGATTTAATTCCAAAGGTCACCCATTGGCCAGGACCAACGATGTGAAGGACAGAATTGGTCGGCCACTGCTCCACCACGTTCAGACACTTGCGCAAACCAGGTAGAGTGATTTAGTCTTTAAGTTGTTCCAGCATGCCTGTAGGGAGAAGGACACCATCAGTGACAGAGGTGATGGTCCTCCACGCAGGTCCTGGTGAATGAAATTAGGACAGCAACTCGAGAGAGTCTAAGATTGGGTTGTGCACCTCCAAGCCGTTCTGCTCCTTGTCGCACGGAAAAAGGTTAGCAGCAAGGACATGTGAGAGCACGTGCCTGAAACTAACAGTTCAGCTTTCCGAATGGAAGTACAGTATGTTGAGTAAAGTAAATCCCTAGCACGTTCAGTGAATTTGAAAATGTTGTTGATGTAAAGGCTGCAATCAAGACAAATCATGTAATCCTTTTTTTCTTTAATCAAATAACCCCAAAAAATAAAACCGTTCAATGTCTTGGTTACATTTGTGTGCACGCCCTACAATATATCTAACACTTTGTGGAAGTTCCTAGTGCTTGGATTAAAGCAATAAGTCTGTTTTGATAGGTCTCGATTAACCTACAGCAGCTTCCCTGGAAAGTTTGAGTTCAGTGAAATAGTCTAGGCGATCACATGTGCCCAGCCCTCTTTTGTTCAGTCTACAGATTATCTATTGGCAATGTATTTAGGTCTGTAGTTGTGCTGAAAGGGGGAATTATTTATCTTCAGCTTCCGGGCAGACGGCAGCAGGGCTTCAGCCAAAATATCTTGATATTTAATGCAATACATTGTCCCCTGTATCGGGACCAGAGCCCAGTCTCTACTGAAGAGAAGCAGCCCAATAGGTTAAAAGTAGATACTGTGTACTATTTTGGTTAGTGAGCTGTGTTGGGTTTGCACCAAACAGTTTTATCTTGATCTCATCAGGACATAACACATTTCCCCATATGGTTTTGGTAGACTTTGTGTCGTCTTGTGAAATTTATGTAGGCTTTCATAAAAAAATAAAATGGGTGACAAATGTCCCACAATTCAAACCTTTTAGGAGAATATATGCAATGGTTGTAATATGCAGGGAGTGCACAGTTTCAGAAATCAGAAATTCCTGCAGCTCATTTAATGTTGCCTTTGGTCTCTTAATAGCCTCCCTTCTTGTCCTGCTGTCAATGCCCTGGGGGTGCCGTCTTACCTCCATGTTTCCATGATTTATGCAATACCTTTGAAATTCGTTCATATCCCTCTGCTGATGTGTACCATTCAATAATATGATCCCATGTATTTTAGACCATGGCTATCTTTGCAGTATGCAGCCAAGACACATTCAAAGAAAACCTACAGGAACAGCCAATTTCATTTAGAGCTAATCAGAATCAACTGATTTGTTGTCAGATGATGGTAAGATGCAACCAAGGCATTGACAGTTTTTGTTCTTCATTACTTTTTCCAATTAATGATCAATATCTTTTGCACTCAAATATTGTTGGTAACCAGATCTTGAAAACTTTTTTCGGAGATGGTGGGATGTTTAGGATATTTCCTCCCGTCTGCAAATCACAGGCCTATTTCAGGAAGAGAAGCTTCTTAGGTTCTGGGTTCATTGTCATATTGAATGGATATCTCTTACCGTAGATTGTGTTTTTTCAAATGCATGTGATTAAAAAGTCTTTCTACAGTCCCACCTATTTACTCCTTCTGAATATTGCCCGCTTTTCCATTCGTCTCCTTTCATTTCTTTTCACATTCCCTTTAGTGGTTAGGAAGTTGGGGAGAAATCTAAATTAGCATCAGCCATCCTACACAGATCTTGACTTCCTTTTGACATGCTCCAGGGTTTTTCTTTTAATTGCTTCTTACATGTTCCTTCTAATCTTCAAAGTAAGACAGGTATGTATTATCCTGTGTGCTGAGTCTGGAATAAAATGTGGCTGATTGAGCTCTTGTGCAGCCATGCTTAGCATTGGGTTAAAAGCATGACATGCTCAAAGATAACCTGTGATATATCTATTTAATCACATGTGAAATGATGTATGTCAGAAATAGTTTATATAAAAAATATGAAGTACAGTCAAGTGAATTTGATATCCAGCAAGAGCTGTGATTTGTCTTGCAGTGTACCACATCCAACTATTTTACTCACCTGTAATTCTAAAGCAATCTGGCATCGACTGATTTTGTCTCTTTGCCAAAATAAAACATTGGAATAGGTTGCCAGAGTTGAGAACGAATTGCTGCGTTTATTTAATTTTGCAGCTACTGGAAATAACCGGCGAGCCTGCCAGAATTAATAAATCTCAAAAACGAAATGAAACTGTGATTATTTTCAGACACTTTCCCCGCTTTTTCCTCCCGAGGTCTTGTAGTCACTGCAGTGTGTCTCACTGCCAACTTCTAACACCGAGCTTCATCCACTAGAAACATAAATCAAGCTGGAGCAAAGGTCTAGGAGGTAATGGGTAACAAGCATTGCACTATTTTCAAATCACTCTGCTGGTCCTTCAGAATGTCACTGATATGGCACACTGATATGCCCACATTCCCCATTGCTACAATTGCACAGTGTCTCTTTGACATGCTCACTTTTTGATACCTTCCGATCTTATCCAGATAGCTTTCACTCACTGTCAGAACAAGTCCAAAGTGAGTCTCCCAAACCGCTGCAAGTTCATTCTCACACAGCCCGGCAATCTTCTATGTGCAAAGAATTACTGCTACTTCTTCAGTTACAGAACGGTTTGCAGTATTTGTTTGAGGAGGACGGAAGACCAACATGAAAGGGTACTTTGATGTAGTTAGAGAGGCTAAATAGATTTCTGACCATATTAAAGGTTGACAACTAACTGTAGGCATCTTGTTGGGCAGGACTAGAATGGGAGTCAGTCTTTTTAGTTTACATTCCATTCCATAAACCCATGTTATGCCAAGTGACATTCCATTTCTTACAATATTAACATTCTGTCACTAATAATCTTGACGATAATCAAGTATTTGATCCTTGCTAGATCACCTTGACGGCTATTACCCAGTCATAACAATTGTATTAAATATAAAAACTTTTTCGATTTAACAGAACAGTTTGGAATACAGTTTTTTAGTTTTTCCAAATTAATCAAGTCTGTAAATGTTGCTTGTTCATGTGTGAATTCTCCAAATATATAATAATACATAGTGGAACACTAACCACAAAATGTTTTAGCATTCCCGTAAAGCCTCAAAATATTATTTTTTATAATTCCTGTTGTATTACAATGTTGTATTACATTCCTGTTGCCATGGAAAATATTGTTTCCCCAACAACCAATGACCAACTGAAAATCCAGCAGTGTATTAAACATTGTGATTGCTGAAAGATCAGTCTGAGTGGCAATGACAAAACGGGCCAAAGATCAGAATGTTAGCTAAAAGAACTGCCCAGACTAGGACAGGGTGCAGTAATCAGCAATGATTTTCAGAGCTTTCACAAAGCAGTTGGTATGAGGTTTTTAAACCACGTGTTGTTTCTGTCAGATGAGGTCAAACTGTTGTTTGTAGGTATAGTTTTACAGTTTGCAAAAAAACATTGAGAATCATTCTGGTAAGAAATATATATTTTTAAATCCACTTGGTTCCAGTTACAGTAGGGTTAACCAAACACTGTGTCATACTTCTATGAGCCTGTAAGAGAAAAAAGAAAGCATGGTTCATGCTGACAAACCAGACTGATGAAAAAAATAAACTTGTGTCAATAACATCCTACAAAATAATTCCTCCGGGAATGTGGAATACCAAACCACCAAAAGCTGTAGCACTTTTGTAGAAACATTGTTTTGCGAACTTGTCTAGTGTGCTACTCCAAGAGCCTTGGAAAATAATACAAAGTGTTGCACTGACATCTGTCAAAAGACCTCAGCGGTGAGGCACAATTTGAGGTTTGTGTGGGATCATCAGAAGGCTTCCCGTGCTTTCCCTCCTCTGCATGGTGACACTGTTGGGGGTGAACATGAGATACGGAAGAGTGGGATGAACATCTGATGTTGGTTCCTGTTCAGGGGACTTGGTTAATGAGTCCCTACACAGGACCCAACTGAACACATCTCTATAGGACCCTACTGAACACATCTCTATGGGACCCTACCGAACACATCTCTATAGGACCCTACTGAACACATCTCGATAGCACTCTACTGAACACATCTCTATGGGACCCTACTGGACACATCTCTATGGGACCCTACTGAACACAACTCAAAAGGACTCTACTGAACACATCTCTATAGGACCCTACTGAACACATCTCTATAGGACCCTACTGAACGAGTGGCAACGGCAGCAATGGTCCTTGAAACACACCGAAGGCTCAGTGGGATCTTTCTGCAGATCAGTTTGTAGCCACAGGATAACGATAGCATGTAGTTGCTGTATGTATCTAACAGATTCAGAAAAATGACATTATCAGTTGAATCCTACATTACAACTGAGAAGAAAGAAGGGTTGGACTGAAGTTACAATTGACATGATACAGCCTCTTACCATAAATGACCACTCTCTTGTCTCATCGGTCTATATCTGGGTCCGTATTCATGAAATGACATCATTAGAAATCCCCCCCAAAAAAGAGACAATTACAAAATTATCGACACCCTAGACACAATAATTTGTAGCACAGTCTTTGGCCAAAATAACTGCAATCAAGAGCTTTCTATAACCATGGATGAGCTTTGTGCATCTGGGTACTGACAGTTTTGCTCACTCTTCTTGTGTTAATTGCTCCAGTTCTCCCATATTTGATGGGTACATCCCAACTTCTGTTTTCCCCATAAGTTTTCAATATGATTTACATTGCAGGCTGCTTCAAAGCAGTTCAGCGTTTTGTCTTGAACTGATCCTGGGATTTTTGGGATAATTCTTTATAAGAACCATGACCTTTGTCTGAGACCCAGAGGCAGTCTTTTCTTTGAAAACAGCTACAACTTTTCTTTGAAGGCTTCATTTTGTTTTCTGTAAACATAGAGATGGTGTGCTTTACCAAAAAGCTCTAATGGTCTCATCTGTTGACAGAAAGAAATACTGTGGAATGTTCATGGTTCGTCTTGGCAAATCAGGTTTTTATACGTCTCTCAGCAGTGGGTCTCTTAACATACATCCCCATTCACTAAGTTAGCAACGGACGGCGCGATTGGAAACAATCATACCTGAATCTGTGTAGCAGCTGATCAAAGTGCATCCTCTACCATTCAAACAATATTTCGGTGTGATTTTCTGTCAGGCTTAGGGAAGTTACAGTGGCGTGGGTCTTAAACATCTTAATAACACTGTACACTTTTGTGTACAGTGGAAAAATGAACATCAAGATTTCTGGAGACATACTTATTGTCTTGAGGTAGTCCCATTTGAGCTACAATCCTGACCTCAGAAGATTCTCTGTCTTTCTTTATTTCAGGTCATTGTGGTTCACACAGTGAGACAAAACAGGATGATTAGTCCTTTCCTCTATTCAAACTGGTGCTATATTGCAGCCTCACAGGATATATTTTTGTTTGAACAGTGAAATGGCTCAGGTCTGGCTGTACTCTTAGCACAGCTTCCCTCATTGTCTTATCATGTACAAGATGGTTCTCCTTCCTCCTTTCCTTTCTCCTTTGCTCAGTCTTACTACTCATTGGCACTGATTTTGTCATACAATGTTCCAAAACACAGTTGACCCTACCTTGGGCCATTTTTATCCATACCAACATCTTGATTGCTTGTGGACTAATTGTGATTGCCCTACACCTCAACTGCAATGGTTTTAGTTTGTTATATTGTATGGCAGTGTAGGACAGCCAGATCTGGAGGTGCACATTCCATTTCTTAATCGCCCTGATCATGCCTCAAGGGATATAAGCCCTTTGAAATCTCTTTTTAACACCCCCCATCTGATCTTTGTCTTTCCATAACCTAGTCACTTAAATCGTTTAAAAGCTCTTGTGCTCACAGTTGATCAAGAGCACAAGGGAACCTACAGAAACTGCTGAACGTATGCTGAAATCATGTGAATTGCAATTACAATTTAACGCAGACCAATTAACACTGTTTGTTAACTTAGTAGATCATTTGAGACTCTTGGTAGAACTATCCGTGTATAAAACAAGTGCATCTCTAAAAACGTGAATATCGTGGAAAAGTTTTTTTCTGTAATTCACCTTCATATATTCTAGATTCATAACACAAAGTGAAACATTGCAGGCCTTTTTTGTTTTAATCTCGATGATTACGGCTTACAGCGTATGGAAATAAAAAAATCCAGTATCCCAAAATATTTGGAAAAAAATGTATAATACAGAAATGTTGACCTGAGAAGAGCTCTAATCGGCTAATTAACTCAAAACACCTGCAAAATCTGTTAATTTATGCACTCAATATACTTGGTTGGGGCTGTTTTTGTTTGAATTACTGCATCAATGTGGCATGACATGGAGGCAATCAGCCTGTGGCAATGCTGATGTGTTATGGAAGCCCAGGTTGCTTTGATAGTGGCCTTCAGCTCGTCTGTGTTGTTGGGTCTGGTGTATCCAATTTTTCTCTTGACAATACCCCATAGAGTTTCTATGGGGTTCAGGTCAGGCAAGTTGGCTGACCAATCTAGCACAGTAATACCATGGGCAGCAAACCAGTTATCAGTCGTGCTGGAAAAGGAAATCAGCTTCTCCGTAAAGCTTGTCAGCAGATGGGAGCAAGAAAGTGCTTTGAAAATCTCTTGGGAGATGGCTGCATTGACTCAGGACTTGATAGAACACAGCGGACCAACACCAGCAGATGACATGGCACATGACATCCAGACTCTGGGACCATGTTTTCCAAATAAAATGTAACATTTACATTCATCAGCGGTCCAGTTCTTCTAGCCTGGTTTAAATCTTATTTATCTGAAAGATATCAGTTTGTATGTGTGGATGGCATATCCTCTGAAAAATAAAAGGTATGTTTTAGTGTTCCTCAAGGCTCGGTTCTGGGCCCATTATTGTTCTCACTATATATGCTGACTCTGAGTGATGTAATCCGGAATCACAATGTACATTTTCACTGTTTTGCTGATGAAACACAGTTATATATTTCAATGAAGCATGGAGAAGCCCCAAAATTAGCTACTTTGGAAGAATGCGTTTCAGATATTAGGAAGTGGATGACAAAGAACTTCTTGAAATGCTAATTTTAGAACCAAGAAACAAAGAGATTTGTTGGCAGATCTCACTGTGAACCTCGACGGCTGCATGGTCTTAATCCCAAAAAACTGTAAGAAACCTCTGCGTTACCCTTGACCCTGACCTCTCCTTTGATGAACAGATAAATTATGTCTCAAGAGTTGCTTATTTTCATCTTCGAAACATTGAAACTTTCTATCAAAAACTGATGCAGAAAATCGAATCCATGCTTTTGTTACTTCTAGATTAGATTACTGCAATGCTCTTCTTTCCGGTTACCCTGATAAATCAATAAAAAAACTTAAATTAGTGCTGCACACGGCTACTAGAATGCTAACTAGAACAAAAAATGTTGAACACATTACTCCAGTACTAGCCTCTTTACACTGGCTGCCTGTTAGGGTTAGGGCTGATTTTAAGGTTTGATTGTTAATCAATAAATCAATACATGGACTTGCTCCTATTTCCTCGCTGAAATTATCCAGCCATACATACCTACACGTAACCTTAAATCGCAAGATCCAGGCCTTTTAAATGTAACTACAATTTCTAAACAAACAGCCACAGGGAGGGCCTTCTCTCATAGAGCTCCACTACTGTGGAATGATTTGCCAATTAAGTTTAGAAATGCAAACTCAGTGCAAACTTTCAAGTGTCTACAACAAGGTCTATGATTAAGTGTAGTCTGGCCCAGAGGCATGAAGGTGACCAGAAAGGGTTGATACTGTCCACCCTTGCTGTCTTGCCTGGTGGGCTCTCATCGCCACAGGGTTGCTCTCCCTCCAATGCCATTTAGGGGCGGAGTCACTGGCTTATTGTTGTCTCTCTGTTGCGCACTTGTGCAATTGGGCTGTACTCTGCTGGCAATACTCAGCCCTCATTCAGGGTGGTTGCAGTTGGTGGGTGTCCCTTTGGCTGATGCTTGGCAATGTAGGTGGATTGATTTCCTGCCTGTTGGGCCCTGTCCGGGGCCTCCCCCGGATAGGGCCACAGTGTCACCGGACCCACCTGTCTCAGCCCCAAGGACTTACACTGCTATATTATTGTGCAGGGGGAGTAGGGTCAGTTCTCCTTCTCTACTATAAGTCCCTGTAGATCTAAGGAATTCATTTTAAAATGTTTCCTTGTCTCCTGCTGTTTTCAAATTAGGAGGACATCAGGTCTTGGCCCACACCTGAGGAGTACCAGACTTGAAAGACTCATTGCTGTCCCATGCCAAAGTCCTCTTGGTTGTGTTGCAATTCAAGACAATACCTGATGATTTCAGATGCCACTGTGCTGACACCTCCCCCCTCTCCCGTGTTGCCCCTGTCCTTGTCCATCTGGTCATGTTTCCGACCTGGACTAAGTTTAAATAGACCCTGGACTCAGCCCACATGACCATAGGTTGGTGTTCTCTCTCCATCTTCTTTGGAGCGCTTCCTCTTGTATCCTCCCAATCAGCATGGAGTGGCAGCAGGTGGGCACAGTTGAGCTGCTGCTGCTTCCTCAGGTCACCTGCAGGTTGTGCCACCGGGCCAGGACACAGCGGCCTTCCACATCCAAGCCCCTTAGCCCGCTACAATAAGTTATGTGCTTTTAATATTACATTTTACCACAAAAAAGTCCCTTTAAAAGGGTTGAGTATAGAGTGTTTCAGAGGTGAAAAAATTGAGTTGTGTAAACCAACAAAGGTCAGGTCGCTATCACACCAGATTGAAAAGTGATGTGACAGATGCCGCCTCGCCAACAACTAATTTGGTGGCTTTGGGTGACACACCATCACTCGGAAAGATGATGAGCTTCTACAAAGTGCCGGAGTGGAAAAGAAGGATATAGGAGTTAGGTCCAAACGTCATACGACATTAGAGGCTTCATCCATTATTGTGACTGTGAAGGTAAACTGCACTGGGGTCCTAAATGGAGGCCTATTCCATATGCTCTGTAATACAATGGGCCAGGCAGAAGTGTTGGGTCCGGGCAGAGGTGTTGGGCCCAGACAGAGGTGTTGGGCCCAGACAGAGGTGTTGGGTCCAGGCATTGGTGTTGGGTCCAGGCATTGGTGTTGGGTCCAGGCAGTGGTGTTGGGCCAGGCAGTGGTGTTGGGCCAGGCAGAGATGGTGTTTGGGTAACTAGAGAAGTGGGTATGCTGTAATTTCACCATTTTGATCCCACCTACCCTGACCATTAAGATGCCCTGTGATTTTTTTTTAAAAAGCAGCGTAACACAATCAGAATGTTCAAAAAGTACAAATCCTGTTTCAGTCCTTTTGTAAAGCCATTTAAACTATACTGTTGAAATATTGTGGGCCTTCTATTAAAATAGATAAATAAGGCTGGGGTTCGGTCAAATGTAAAAGGCCAATTTCGGTTGGACCTTTTGTGCAAACTGTTCCTGTTTAGACATTAAACACCCAAACCACTTTAATTATTTATATTTTTATATAAATTTATATATTTTTTTATTTAGAACAACCTTACATATTTTGAGAGTAGAAAGAATGTCATGGAATATGCAGCGATAACTCATTAGCAGTAGAAGCATCCAATCCCGTAGCTCAACACATAGCAAAGTACAAAGCAAGGTAAGCTGCACACAATCGGAGAAGATTCGATTTTGCCCAGGAAATGAAGGCCTGGAAACAAATTAAAACATTTTCATTTTTGGATAACGCAGTCAAAAACAGGGTTGAGGTCCTGGCCAACAACATTACTGAGCCATGAATAACTAGGATATGAGAAAGTTGCTTCAACTGGACCAATCAGCTGACATTCCAAATGATTCTTGGCCTATGTATGGTTCCCAGACGAACAAGGAAGTCTCCTTTAATCACACTTATTTTAAGCATTTTGTGAGGAGATGGGCAGTGAGAACGATAAAATACTCTTGCATATTATGTTGGCTCTTCAGGGGAACTTTTTTTAAATCGTCTTTTGAAGTTACGAGATGAAATGATCTCTTCGCTTGTGGGAACTATCCCATTAACTAAACTGGCACGCCAGTCAAACATATTCAGTCACTCAAACATTCTCAATCTCAGGCTTACAGTTTGGTAGAGTGAAGAGCAAAATAGAAGCCACAGTTAAAATACTGGCGAACAACCTGATCAGTCAAACTACCACTTATTTGAAAACACACCATCCTTTTGAGCCAACTAAGATACGTAGCTGTCCATCACTATAATGAACCACATCAGAGACCACCTGCAAGGTTGTCTCATACCCGATCTGCAATGCAACTGGATGGAAAAACACCATGCGAGTCCTGATAAGTCCTCCGAGCCTGACTACAAGAGAGAAGGACAGCCCTGTGGAGCTGTTGCATGACAGCACTTTAAAAGTGCCACATCATCAAACTTCTAACCAACTGTTGGCTTCATGTTGTTTCAGGTTATTATGATTTGTCAGAGAGAGTGGTGCATTTCCCTGACAACCTAAACACAGTTTTTTGGGCACTTGTAGCAAAAAAAGTCTAAATATAGAAATAGACAGGATTTTGAACCAGATCCCAGAATGCAACATTTTTCCCTAGAGCCCAGTTCAACTTCTGAAATAGGAGAAACATCACCAGCCCTCTCATTATGAGTCAATTTGTATGTTTTCACTGGATCTACTTCTCCTGCTGCTGTGATGTGTGTGAGTCTGTGATAGTGAAATCAGTACTGTACATTGAGTGCAATGTATTGAAATAGGTGGGGGTTTTTAGGCCCTTGTCTGCGTATGGGCTTGTGGACTGCTGTAGGCTTTGTGGGTGTGTTTGTGTGCGTGCGTGTGCATGTGACACTGAATGAGCCTACCCCCCTGCCAGTAAGGCGCTCAATCTTCTTTGTTATTTTAGCATTATTGTCTTTTGATAGGCTGCTGGCACTGATTATGTTGCTACTAAGATATATTTTGTGCAAATCATGTGTCAGTCTTACTGAGATTAATCAAATATCTAGTGTATGTTTGATAAAAGTGCACTCTGTTTTAATAATTGAGTGTTTCAAAGTAGTAACTCATGAAACGTAATAACAAAAGATAATTTTTAAGATTACTCCCACAGTTCTGTTTCGGGCTGTAATTCCAATCCCTCTACGATTTTATCAAATTAAATATATATTTTTTTAACCGCTTGCATGAGTAATGCCATGCAAAGATTTTTGATATTAATCATGTTGCCCATGGGATGTAAAATGTAAGCAAGCTATGCCAGCCATATAGTGTCAAGGCCTGAAGTGTGTTGTGTGCCATGGTTAATCAGTAGGGAGAAAGATGTATGAATGAACTTCTACAAAAGCTTACAAGCAAGGCAGAAAAGGTAGCCATAATGCTTAACTTCTATCTCCCATTACCTTGGAACAAGGTCATTTTCAAACCAAGGTCATTTAGCATTGCACATCTTTTCATCTGTCACTTAGTCTCATGAATGGTCAAGGAAGGAAGGCCATGACAATAAAAGATTAAACCTCCATTAACTTACGTGACCAATTAATTACTAAATTGACCTATGAATGCAATTGCTGTTCACCAAGTTTCACCACCTAATTAAAATTACAGCAAAGAAAATGATTAGGTGATTACTTTGGAGTTCAGCTTACAATGAATGTGAACTAATGTATTCAAGGAATAAAAAATCTTCCAAAATTTGTCCGACGTTATTTGCTCTAACATAAAAATCGATCAACCGAGTACAATAAGTATTAATTACTTCTAATTAGGGATGTGACCAGAATTGTCCCTATCAATCAGCGGTGTCCTGCCATTAAGGGCATTATTTGTATAAGAAAGAAATAATATGTAAATTAATTCATGGATTATGTTAAAAAGTGTCATAACATTGAGGTAAATACAGTGGGGAGAACAAGAATTTGATAACCTGCCGATTTTGCAGGTTTTCCCACTTACAAAGCATGTCGAAGTCTGTACTTTTTATCATAGAGAGACGGAATCTAAAACAAAAATCCAGAAAATCACATTGTATAATTTTTAAGTAATTAATTTGCATTTTGTTGCATGACATAAGTATTTGATACATCAGAAAAGCAGAAACCTTTGTTTGCAATTACAGAGATCATATGTTTCCTGTAGTTCTTGACCAGGTTTGCACACACTGCAGCAGGGATTTTGGCCCACTCCTCCATACCGACAGGTTTCGGGGCTGTCGCTGGACAATACGGACTTTCAGCTCACTCCAAAGATTTTCTATTGGGTAGGCCACTCCAGGACCTTGAGATGCTTCTTACGGAGCCACTCCTTAGTTGCCCTGACTGTGTGTTTCGGGTGGTTGTTATGCTGGAAGACCCAGCCACGACCCATCTTCAATGCTCTCACTGAGGGAAGGAGGTTGTTGGCCAAGATCTCGTGATACATGGCCCCATCCATCCTCCCCTCAATACGGTGCAGTCGTCCTGTTCCCTTTGCAGAAAAGCATCCCCAAAAAATGATGTTTCCACCTCCATGCTACACAGATGGGATGGTGTTCTTGGGGTTGTACTCATCCTTCTTCATCCTCCAAACACGGCGAGTGGAGTTTAGACCAAAAAGCTCTATTTTTGTCTCATCAGACCACATGACCTTCTCCCATTGGCAAACTTCAGACAGGCCTGGACACGCGCTGGCTTGAGCAGGGGGACCTTGTGTGTGCTGCAGGATTTTAATCCATGACGGTGTAGTGTGTTACTAATGGTTTTCTTTGAGACTGTGGACCCAGATCTCTTCAGGTCATTGACCAGGTCCTGCCGTGTAGTTCTGGGCTGATGTCTCACCTTCCTCATGATCATTGATGCCCCACGACGTGAGATCTTGCATGGAGCCCCAGACCTAGGGAGATTGACCGTTATCTTGAACTACTTCCATTTTCTAATAATTGCGCCAACAGTTGTTGCCTTCTCACCAAGCTGCTTGCCTATTGTCCTGTAGCCCATCCCAGCCTTGTGGAGGTCTACAATTTTATCCCTTATGTCCTTACACGGCTCTCTGGTCTTGGCCATTGTGGAGAGGTTGGAGTCTGTTTGATTGAGTGTGTGGACAGGTGTCTTTTATATAGGTAACGAGTTCAAACAGGTGCAGTAAATACAGGTAATGAGTGGAGAACAGGAGGGCTTCTTATAGAAAAACTAACAGGTCTGTGAGAGTCGTAATTCTTACTGGTTGGTAGGTGATCAAATACTTATGTCATGCAATAAAATGCAAATTAATTATTTAAAAATCATGTGATTTTCTGGATTTTGTTTTAGATTCTGTCTCTCTTTGATAAAAATCTATGATAAAAATTACAGACCTCTACATGCTTTGTATGAAGGAAAACCTCCAAAATCGACAGTGTATCAAATACTTGTTCTCCTCACTGTATGTAAGCACTTTACTTTTTAATGGCAGTTAGAGACCCAGAATGGCATAATGCCTCGCATATAGCCATGTCATTGTAAGGTTTGAATTCTGCTTTTGGATTGGCACCGGACTCCCATGGTAGGCACTCCCAATTGTCCAGCACCCTTTAGGTTTGGGATGTGAGTAATTTAATTATTTTCTCTTGCCTCATCATGCTATAGCCCCACCTTGTGCCACTAGAATGCTACCAGAACTACATTGGATGTGTTTTGCAGTACACATATCTCGTCCTTGACTGTCCCGAGGTGGAGTAAAGTTATAGTGTGTTATAGTGTGCAGACAAGCAGCTATGCAGTCTTTTTAGCAGGATTACAGAATATTTATTTGTGTGAATGTTCTGGTTGGACTAATTCACTATGGGGCATTTAAAATGAACATCTGGGCATCTATATCAGGTGCTCAGCAGTTATTCCAATAAAATAATCACATCCGTCACTGCCATCCTGGTGACACCCACAGCGACAGGGCTGTCAATGAAGGCTGTTGATTTACTTCTAAAGTCTAAATTTGAAAGCCTGACCTTCGATTAATAAAGCAGATAAGACCTGATAAGCGAGACATTTGCATCAAACAAGCACGAAAGGACAGATGACAGAGAAAAGCAATACAACTGCAATATCTTGCAGATAGGGTATGAAACAAGCATGGCTGTGTTGCTCCCCGTTCTTATAGAACTTGGATTTCATGCAACTTATCATCCACAAAACAATTCTCATTTTCTGTCGCTGCATTTCACGGTCATTATGTTCCACCTAGAACCATCACCTTTCCAAAGAACCTTTGAGCGACCCTGTTGGTGAACAAGTCTACCGACTAGACTAATTTATAAAACTGCATCATCTAGTTTCATAATGTTACTATCACTCTCAACAACTTGAAAAAACACAGATCTAACTTGTTACCCAAGGACAAAAAGCCTATATAATGCGTCAGCATAACATTTCTTGTGGATGGATTAAACACATTTTAACATGTACCAGAGGGATGGCAAGCATAGAGAAAACAAATGAACCTGACATACCTACTCATCTGTTTAATATGATGTGTATCTTATCTGCTCAGTTACAAATAAATGTCTCAAAACACGTTACCTTATAGGAAGATAATGACCCTAAACATACTGCTAAAGCAACCAAGGAAAAAAAGTGGAATGCCTTTTACTGACAATGTCACTCAATCCAGTTGTGCATGCGACTAGCTTGCTGAAGACAAGACTAAAGGCAAAAGTGTCCCAAAACAGGAACTGCAGATGACTGCAGTACAGGACTGGCAGAGCATCACCACGGAAGAGACCCAGGATCTGGTAATGTCTGCCGAACACAGACCCCAAGTAATAAATGACAGCGTTATGTTTTTGAATGAATTTGTCCAATTACTTTTGGTCCCATAAAATGGTGTTGACTAAATATAAAAAGTTCTGTAATTCTTACTCGGTTCACAAATGTAAATGCCCACAAATTACTGATGCTCTTCAGATTATCAACTGACAATCAATAAGATTTTAACCATCTATGTAAAATTAACCTTTATCCCTACTCTTACCCTAACCTTAACCCTCATCCTACAACCTTATTCTGAACTCTAACCTTAGCAAGCAGTTGCTTATCAACATATTTTAATACTATCAACAAACTACCTACTCTGTTGAACAACTACAGATGGAAATTGGGACTCTCAAATTAAAGTGTAACCAAGCACATTAACCTCTTAGTCATTGTTTCATTTCAAATTCAACATGCTGAAGTGCAGAACAACTAAACTTGTGTCACTGTCCAAATATCTATGGCCTCCTATGTTTTTATTCAGGCAGAAGATTTCGGTCTCCCCAGCCCTGTGGTGTGAAGGGGCTGTGATCTCAAATCAACTGCAATATGCATTTGTGACCTTGTGTACAACTCCCGAATAAAGTGATCTCCATCCTAATCTGACAACAGTTCCGCGGAGGTGTCACAGAGCAGGTGTCAGCGAGAGCCGCCAGACCAGAGTCGAGTGGAAGCGGTGGCAGAGAGTGAGAGCACCATGTGAATTATTCATGCCCTCCTCTCTCTGTCTGCCTGCCACGCTCTGATTACAGACCACTGAGCTCCTGTTCACAGGGCATTTGTAGAGACTCCCGGTTCAAGCTCGCTGTCCATATCTATACCACCACACAGATCACCGACCAGGTTTTTATTCTGACTTCTTCTATTTCATATTCTCTATCTTCTCCCTCTTGACTTTGTTCGTTACCCTTCTCTCTTTCTGTCTATTCCTCACCCATCTCCTTTTGGTTTGCGTCACTCTTTTCCTGCCCCCCCCCCCCCCCCCCCCGCCGCCTCACCTTTATCTCCTACTTCTTCCCTTCCTCTCTCTGCCTCTCTCTCACTCTTTGTGTGCTGTTCCAGGGATGGCTGTTTGATGTAGCTACAGTGGTATCCCACCATTCCATAAGCGGCAGGCAGTCGTGGGATGTGAACAGGAGGTTTGAAATCTCTGCGTGGGACGCTGGCCGGTGTTCTGACTGCTGGCTCCATCTACTTCTCATTACCTGGGAGCCTTTGTTGCAGCAAGAGACATTCCGGCACAGTCACACACAGAAAACTATGATTTGCAATACAGCAGCGGCCTCTGTCACAAAACTTGTCAAACAGAGATGTAATGTCAGATACGCAGTATTTTATGTTCCCCGGGGAGGATCAGCGAGTTATGCTGTCATAACACTTTGGGATGATTTAGAAAAGAAAATGAATGGAAGCCACAACCTGTGGTATTCAGAAATGACTCCCGAAGAGATGTAACAAATGCTAACATATGTGCGTGGCATTCTTAATTGTATGGCACAAAAAGATTGTTCATTTTCATGATATATGTTTTTAAATGAATGATAATAAAAGGCAGAAAAAAGTTGAGGGATCAGAAAAAGCTCGTGATGTAGGATCAGAAAAGCTAGCTAAAAATAATTTAGCCACGTTAGCTCCAAGAATGCTAACTTTCGGCAACTCAATACATTCAAGGCTCAATTTCCTCGTTGCTGGATACAGGGTACTATGAGGTGCTGAGGTTTATTACAAACCCCAAAACTCTCACCCATCACTATACCCTTTATATGAGAGTAGTCTGACCTTTAGCTCTATGGAGAATCAGCCTTTGGTACATTTTCATTTACAAGACCAGCTTCCGTTTTACTTATGTTCTTATAATGTCCAGCCGACTAATGATGAATAATGTCTGCACTCCCAAAACTGTATTTTGTTTTACAGTGCCTGAGGTTTGTACTGAATAAAGGGGGGAACATGTCTAGTACTATCCTCCCTTTACCTGAAATTATCTGTCAAATATTTAAAAATGAAAATATTCAACCACAATGGAAGATAAAATACATGGTGTATATCGGGTGCTGAAAATGTTTTGTTCTTCAACTTGCACTGTCACTTTGCTAGCCTATGTGAAGGACTGTGGTTTCCTGTATTTTTATGTTGGGATTGTAACATTTTACACACAGATATTCATTTGGCCAGGTTCCTCTCAGAGAAGAGAATTTAAAATCTCAAAAAAATTAAAATAAATAGATATATTGGTCAGCTAACAGTTATATGCTAATTTACATAAATTAGCATAATACAACTATGTTGGTGGCTGTAAGGCAAAGAAATTATGTATTCCATATTAAAATTTTAAAACTACTTCAACGCAGAATATTTGTAGATAATTTAAGGCATTTCCGAATCAAATCTATAGAAAGGTACCAGGTTAATAAGACGTCCAAAATGGACATGAATAATCCATCAAAACATTCATAAGGTAAGGCATACAAATACTTAGAACCATGATACTGGATTAGTTGGTGATTGGGAATATGTTACAAATACAATTTCATCATATAATCATAGGACTTTTGATGTGCTTCAGATTGAGGAATGCATATTTTACTTGACATAGACCTGATAAAGAGATGCTGCCGGAGTAAATGAGTCATGCAGGTCTGTATCCCTCTACAATCAAAAATTTGGTGCAAATCCAGACTTCAATGTAGAGGAAGAACCATAAACAAGGCAAGTTCACTGGTGATGGGTAGTTAACTGCTGAGATACATTTGGTGGAGTGCACAGAGTAAATTGTTCTTTGAGCTCTTTCGGTTGACAGATGCTTTTTCAGCATTCGTAGCCTAGGAAGTTGAAAACGTGTTCGCTGACACTGATCTTACTCACTGATTCTGTATGTAACAACAGTATTTGGTCTGTCATATACTGTAAGTGCATTAGCCATTTTGTCACAGCAGGTATGTGCTTCATCTGTCGGAATGTCTGTGGACAATTAGAATACAAGTTTCAGTAGATTTTCAGTAGATCACCACTGTGACTGTTTTCTTTGTTGCACAGCCATTATAAAGAGTCTGCGACTTTCTCAGCGTCCATTGTTGTGATTTCTGAGCTGGTGTAGCAAAAATAGCAAACCTGCCTGTGACAAGGCCATGCAGGAAAAACCTCTGGCAGAATGTATTGTATATTGTCACATTTACATCCATGTGCTACATTTTAAGTAAGCTTGCCATTACCTTATAAAAGAGGATGTTGTTCTGGGGATATTTTCCTGTAATAATGAATAAGAAGTAGCAGAAAATCTGAACTGTAATTCAACAGAAAAATGCTCAAAGATGCTTTGATGAGGAAGTGCTTGATTCTGTTGAACTATGTCAAAATGAGTAAGTTGCTGTTTTAAAATATTTTACCAGAACTAATCCCTAACAGCTGGTAAGTTTAGGAGAGTGCCAGAAGTGAAATGTAACATTTGTACCACATGTTATTGGATGTCGCTTATATTGATTGCTTAAAATGTATTGGCTTAACTCAATAATTAGTCACACAGTATCACTCAAGGTGTTTCCAAGATCATAATATGTTAATGTAACTCGGAAGATAATTATATCAAAAACAATAGGCATTTAGTATGTTCTGATCCTAAATCTGGGATAATTGTTCAATTGAAACCATGTTCAATACCACATAATTACATTTTTCCAATTAATTCTGGATTCTTGGCTGCTGGATTCTTCTATCCAATCATATGTATATATATATATACAAAATGTGAGTGTATATACACTCACCTAAAGGATTATTAGGAACACCATACTAATACTGTGTTTGACCCCCTTTCGCCTTCAGAATTGCCTTAATTCTATGAGGCATTGATTCAACAAGGTGCTGAAAGCATTCTTTAGAAATGTTGGCCAATATTGATAGGATAGCATCTTGCAGTTGATGGAGATGTGTGGGATGCACATCCAGGGCACGAAGCTCCCGTTCCACCACATCCCAAAGATGCTCTATTGGGTTGAGATCTGGTGACTGTGGGGGCCATTTCAGTACATTGAACTCATTGTCATGTTCAAGAAACCAATTTGAAATGATTGGAGCTTTGTGACATGGTGCATTATCCTGCTGGAAGTAGCCATCAGAGGATGGATACATGGTGGTCATAAAGGGATGGACATGGTCAGAAACAATGCTCAGGTAGGCCGTGGCATTTAAACGATGCCCAATTGGCACTAAGGGGCCTAAAGTGTGCCAAGAAAACATTCCCCAAACCATTACACCACCACCACCAGCCTGCACAGTGGTAACAAGGCATGATGGATCCATGTTCTCATTCTGTTTACGCCAAATTCTGACTCTACCATCTGAATGTCTCAACAGAAATCGAGACTCATCAGACCAGGCAACATTCTTCCAGTCTTCAACTGTCCAATTTTGGTGAGCTCGTGCAAATTGTAGCCTCTTTTTCCTATTTGTAGTGGAGATGAGTGGTACCCGGTGGGGTCTTCTGCTGTTGTAGCCCATCCGCCTCAAGGTTGTGCGTGTTGTGGCTTCACAAATGCTTTGCTGCATACCTCGGTTGTAACGAGTGGCCCGTCTGGCACCAACAACCATGCCACGCTCAAAATTGCTTAAATCAACTTTCTTTCCCATTCTAACATTCAGTTCGGAGTTCAGGAGATTGTCTTGACCAGGACCACACCCCTAAATGCATTGAAGCAACTGCCATGTGATTGGTTGATTAGAAAATTGCATTAATGAGAAATTTAACAGGTGTTCCTAATAATCCTTTAGGTGAGTGTATATATATATATATATATATATATATATATTTATACACACACATTTTGTCCAATATCCACAAAAAACACATACACATATTTGATTTTGACCTTTATGAAATCAGCTACAATGAGTCTTGACACAATCTCTTTGAAAAGCAGGGCAAAGGCAGGTACACTAAAGCAAGCGAAAAAAATTCAATTTATTTGTTTGTTCTCTTTAAAATGTCATTCATTCTCCTCTCGTACCTATTGACTGCCGTTACAACAGAACAGAGGTCTTATCTGTGGGCACTCATGAGTGAGAAACCACTCAGAATGCTCTTAGAATAACAATAGCTCTATTTTCTTTACTAGCTGAGTAAATATACAATGCAGTATTTGGATTTAACAGTAAATGCATGCCAACTGAACATGATAAACAATTTATATCAGGTAGGCAATAAAATAATACCCCTAAGTTTGATTTGTTTTAGGTCATGTTACATAGCAGAATTTCGCAGACACCAGGGTGGAGCTTAGGGCTTTTTGCAATGCTGTGCTGTATGGCATTGCTTGAAAAATCCATCATGTCTTAACCAATGCTCATGAAAAGGGTTTGGTTGTTTGAATGCCTAGAGATGGAGCTGTCAACTAATGCGTGGCAAATCAAAGATGATATTGTGAAAGTTAAAACCTTAGTGAATCTTTCATGATGGAACAGCTACAGGGGTGAGTCAACTTGTCAATACCTGCTTCTAAATCTCTGCTTACACCTGGTTCTAACACGTGTCTGTTGACCTGATCATGTCCGCATTCTGACTGTACCGATCGTAGTACTATTGATCCACCTAGTACTATTTTGCAACGATATCCTTGAATTGTCTATATACAAACTTGTCCCACCCTCTCAGATTGGCCAATAGTCACACTTTAGGCTACTTCTACATTTACTCTGCATTGCATCATTGCATCATCTTCCGCTTATCCGGGGCCGGGTCGCGGGGGCAGCAGTCTAAGCAGGGATGCCCAGACTTCCCTCTCCCCAGACACTTCCTCCAGCTCTTCCGGGGGGACACCGAGGCGTTCCCAGGCCAGCCGGGAGACATAGTCCCTCCAGCGTGTCCTAGGTCTTCCCCGGGGTCTCTTCCCGGTGGGACGGGACCGGAACACCTTCCCAGGAAGGCGTTCCGGAGGCATCCGAAACAGATGCCCAAGCCACCTCAGCTGACCCCTCTCGATGTGGAGGAGCAGCGGCTCTACTCTGAGCTCCTCCCGGGTGACCGAGCTTCTCACCCTATCTCTAAGGGATCGCCCAGCCACCCTGCGGAGAAAGCTCATTTCGGCCGCCTGTATCCGGGATCTTGTCCTTTCGGTCATGACCCAAAGCTCATGACCATAGGTGAGAGTAGGAACGTAGATTGACCGGTAAATCGAGAGCTTCGCCTTGCGGCTCAGCTCTTTCTTCACCACGACAGACCGATACATCGACCGCATTACTGCAGAAGCTGCACCGATCCGTCTGTCAATCTCCCGTTCCATCCTTCCCTCACTCGTGAACAGGACCCCTAGATACTTAAACTCCTCCACTTGAGGCAGGCACTCTCCACCAACCTGAAGTGGGCAAGCCACCCTTTTCCGACTGAGGACCATGGCCTCGGATTTGGAGGTACTGATTTTCATCCCCACCGCTTCACACTCGGCTGCAAACCGTTTGCCATTTACTCTGTATTTGTTTAAAACAACAGAAAGACTATTATGAAGACAGTATGTGCCTGTGTGAACATCCATACACAGAGCATATCCCATTTGGATTCATTCTAGTTGGCGTTCGCTTTGTAGCTAACTTAGGTACTTATAGCTCCCTTATATTCCTGTTTCTGTAAAACAACCACATTTCCAAAAAAGTTGGGACACTGTGTAAAATGTAAAGAAAAACAGAATGCAAAGATGTGCAAATCAATTAAAACCTATATACAATAGAAAATAGTACAAAGACAACATATCAAATCTTGAAACTGAGAAATGTTATTGTTTCTTGAAAAATATATGCCCACTATGAATTTGATGCCAGCAACACGTTTAAAAAAAGCTGGGACAGGGGCAACAAAAGACTGGAAAAGTTGTTTAATGTTAAAGAAAAACCTTGTGGAACATCTCACAACTAATTAAGTTAACTGGCAACCAGTCAGTAACATGATTGGGTATAAAAAGAACATCCCAGAGAGGATGAGTTTTTCAGAAGAAATGATAGGAAGGGGTTCACCACTCTGTGAAAGACTGTGGGCAAATTTAAGAATAGTTTCTCAATGTAAAATTGCAAAGAGTTTGGGGATCTCCCTTAATCTAGAGTACTTAATATCATTAAAAGATTCAGAGAATCCAGAGAAATCAGTTAAATTCAGTAGGCTTTATTGGCATGAAAGTTGCAATTTTGAACAATGTTGCCAAAACATTTTACAATGTAATAAGAAATAAGATTCATAAAATTACCATTAAAATCATGTTTAAAATAAATACTATTAAGAATTTAGTTATGTGTGTTTGTGTGTGTGGTCGTGTATCTAAGTTTATGTTGTATGAGTATTAATATTTGTATGCGTGTGTTGTGTGTGTGGTGGTGTATCAAGTGTATGTTGTATGTGCAAGAATATTTGTATGTGTGTGTTTTGTGTGTGCGAGATTACTCACTGTTTCTCAGTGTATGACAAAAGTGCACAAATCGGCCTGAAATATTTGATGTAGGTCCCTCTCCAATTATTATTTGTAATTTAGTCTGGTCATCCAATTCTTTAAAATTTGGTATCAAAATACAGAATTTTTCAAAATACTTCTCTCTTATGGAGGTGTATTTGTCACATTTCAGGAGAAACTGCATCCCTGTACACAAGGGACCGGAAATCCAATTTTGGATGGCAGTAAACTTCGGGGCCCTCAGGCGGCACTGCATTAAAAACAAACACGTTTCTGTAGTGGACATCACCGAATGGGCTCAGGAACACATCCGAAAACCATTGTCTATGAACACAGTGCGTCGCTGCATCCACAAATTGAAGTTAAATCTCCACCATGAAAAGAAGAAACCAGATATAAACAAGATCCAGAACTGCTGCCTTCTCTGGGCCCGAGCACATTTAAAATGGATTGAGGTGAAATGGAAAACTATCCTATGGTCTGACGAATAAAAATTTGAAATGCCTTTTGTGAATCATGGACGCCGCGTCCTCCAGACCATCCAGCTTGTTATCAGCTCATACTTCAAAACCCAGTGTCCATAAGGTTACGGGGGTGCATTAGCACACATGGCCCCTGTCCCAACTTTTTTGAAACTTGTTGCTGGCTTTATATAAATATAAGGATAAATGATTTGCACGTAATTGCATTCAGTTTTTTATTGCATTTTATGCAGCGTCCCAACTTTTTGGGGAATGGAGTTGTAGATTGTGTACACTAATTGTATCATAAGTAGTACAGATAACCTAATTCTCTGAATATTTATCTGGAACGTAGAGCATTTGCATAATATAGTATCTAGTCTTAAATCGTTGTACCGCAAGAAGTGTAAGAAATTATATGGATATAAAACCATTAACTATTAAAGAGTTGTTTTCAGTATTCAGCTTGTGTCAGAAGGAGAGGATCATGGTAGTTTGGAATGATTTGCTGATTGTGTGGGCAGATAAGAGACAATTTTTTTAGGGTCAGGACAAAAGACACAAATGAATGAGGTTCAAACAAGGCTAATTATTTCATTTTTGATGCTGTCATAGGTGAGTACTGGAACACAGTCTACTTGATGATAGCCAACCTAGATGTTTTTGCAAGCTAATGTAGCCTTCTGTTTACCATCAGTCTAATTCTTCATAATGAACACAATTTCCTAACCCTATATTTGGTTTAGAATTAAACACATTATGAGACACAATGAGCAATAATGATATTTCCTCCTGTTTTTTAAATTGTACTTCAGCTAGGTCCAAGCCAACACGTAGGCTTAATTAACTTTGTTTCGTATATAGTACAATCTTTCACCAAACCAGCACGGGTCCCGTCTAGCTTTTGAGAGTAGCAGTAGAATACCAGGAGCAACTTCAGAATAAGCTTATACATTGGCATGTTCTGTCGTCATGTGAGTCACAAAAATAAATCTTGCCAATCCAGCCAGCTTAGTAAACTTGAAGGATTCATGGATGATCACAGAGTTGTTCTCCATGGGATATGCTAACATTCAACCTCACACCTGGCAGGCCCCCATTCAACTTACCACAATTGGTTAAGAGGGGTTGCAGTGGAATATACAAGTGGATATGACAACTGAATTTAGGAACGGGAGAAATAGGTAGTTGCATTAAAATGATGCATCAGTGATTTGTACATCCTGCATCCTTTTTGTGTTAGGCTGTTTATGGTTTGTGCAGTCGCCTTGCAAAAAGTAATGCCCAGGCTTTCAAAAAATGTCATGTTGGCTCAGTAGTAGGCCTACTTGAACAGTTGAAATATATGCCTAAATCCCCAACTATTTGTTTTTCACTTTTCCCAAACTTAAAACCAAGAAAGCAACATAGTGGGTTTGCAACATATAGAAATGTGTGATTTCTTTCAGATTTTTAGTACTTCCAATCAGGTTTATGTTAGAATAGACACTGTTAATGTTTAAAATGCTATCCCTGGGAATAAGTGATGGTAAAATTAATAAGACAAAATTGCAGCAAGATGTGCCGATAGGGACTGCCCCTTACATTAGATTTGCTATATACACCAATCAATGTTAGCCGGCTAGTAAAGGTCAACAAATAATACATGGCTCTGCTGGACTGAAAAGACTGAAAGGACAGAAGGCACGTTAGTGTAAACAGTTAGGGCGGGTGGCAAAGTTATACCGTAGGATACACTTTGACGGGAAAATGATCCTGTCGCATTAATACTACATAAATGACCCTACTATAGACTTCAAAATGACCACAAACCCACTGGCAAGGATGAGGAGTGCATCGTGCAATGTCAAACTGTGCTGTGATTTGTATAGCACGTCATCTGAGTCATATTGACCCTCAATGCTCCACTCACACACACCAGAAAATGGCATCAGCCTACACTAGGTAACAGTGAACTAAAACATAAGGTTTCCAGCAAAGGTGGGCCATATCAATTGTTAGAACAATCTTGCCTCCCAAAATCTGGCTTAAAACAACACGCATGCTTTAACATTGGAGGAATGACTCATCACAAATTTTGAAGGAGGAATCACTTCAGTATAAGCTTTAGGCCTTTTCATAATAGTGCATATCATGGATTATTCAAAATCCGCTTGCTGGCATCTTGAGCCTGAAACGTAAATCCATCAAATATAACCAGTGACTCATTTCACCATCCCTGAAAGCAGTAACGTAATAGCAGGAAGAGGCTGTGTTTGCTTGGTTTCAGTACAGAAGTGTATGCAGGGACGTTCCTTGATTATTAAATCATTTGAAAGTATTTAATGACAGAAATACAGGAAAAACTCTTAAAAGATGAGCGTGTAGTGTTCCTGTCATAAATCCACTCTTGTTCTTCGATGTTGAGCTCCTTGGTACTCTGCTGTATGTCTCTTATGACTGGCACAACTTCAACCTCCCTCGTAACAGACAACCCCCTCGAGAACTTGCAGCCGATTACTTAACACAACATGGCGATGAACTCCATATTTCAGCCAAGCGCTCCTCCCTTAGTCATAACCTAGCCTGCAGCATCATCAAACATGCTCAATGTATATTAGCCCAGGGTGAGAATATATGTATTATTTGCCACTTGGTGAGCCTATAAGTCTTCAAGAGTACTGCTTATGTCTAATGGGGGCCATTTGTGTGAAGCTTTATCGCAGGTTGCGCAAGCGTCAAGGGATATATCCAGGAGATACTGTCTGAAGGGGGAATGAAGGAGAGAGGAAGGGAAATATGTAATTAAAATGCCAATCAGACAATGTGGTGGCTAGATAAGCCGAGCCGTCTCTGGAGCTAGCCCATGCGGCAATCAATAGTTAGGGCTTCATAAGAGTAATTTAACTTTTGGGTAGCGGCGAGAAGATAACAAAGCTGTAGAATGAAATCTCAAGGTTGGTGACAAACTACACAGTTTCTGTCAGAACAGCCAAAAAGTAGGGAAGTATTGGATGGCCACAGTGATGGATGACTCAATGCATACATCTAGCTTTGACCCATCAATCAAAGGAGGGCTACCGGCTGAAATGTTCTAGTCCACAATAACAGCGCGACCCTCTACGCCAGCCAGGAGAATGAATCTTGCTTCCCTTCTAGCCCTGGGTTCAACCCTCTTCAATATCCTTTAGAATGCTCCCACTGCGACTGAGCTCACCTATTGAAATAGACGATACTGGAGGACGGTCAACAGAAAGGTCTGTCAAGTTTAGAACATGTCAACCGAGCACTATAGATAGGCTTAAACAGAAAATGACACGCCATTTTACCCAGTTCTTCTTCCCAACTTGGTGGTATCCGGTCAAAGTTACGACCTTATGGGAGAAAATCCTAACAGGCATAGAGGTGTCAAATGAGAGCATACAGCATGTTCTCCGGTAAGCGACCTCACAAGCCATTCTGCTCCTTTTCACACTGCTGACTAAACACAGACTTGTATAGACGGCCATTTCTTTGACCAGGCACCCGGTCTGCCGGAGGTAGTCGTTAGAGCACGTTAAGAAAAGAGATACCTGGCAAGACCCCCCTATTGTATAACTCTAGACCGACTCTTTCCATGAACTGGAACCTCTTGGTCACGACCGCCTGTGACACGCCCTGGGAACAAACCCGGGTCGCGGAGGATCGTTGACACTGTGGTGTAGTGTCTTGGATTGCTGCACCAGCTGAAAGGCCTTTTCAATTGGTGCTTGAACCCAGCTCTATCCCGATCAAGCACAATAGAATTACTAGAGATTCTACCCCGAAGCATGTTATTTTAGCAGCAGTATAAATCTGCCACTACTAATTGGGTTGTCAAGGAGTAATTAGTCAACAAACTCAGTGTATGAGCCGTGAGGTACCCGGGCAACAATGTCAGCTGAGCCATTATGTTATTGACAGGAAGTATAAGCCTGGGGTTTATGGGTAGTCATGTTTTTTGACAACTTTTTGGAGGATATTGCAACTATGAGAACGGCACTGCTCAACAAAATACAACACTACACAGTTTAAGTGTTTAGTAAGATCCTAGTATGGCCATGTTTTATAGTTTCAGGTCAATTGAAAAAAATGTTAGTATAATTAGAATGATTTAGTATAGTCTAGATGTTGCTGAATGGAGTCAAAGGGTGTTAATACCAGACCCTTCTTAGATTTTTGACCCTCCCGCCCATTTTGCAACCCTAATCTCCACCTGAAAATTGGGTAATTCAACCAATCAAACGGAGCAACTGACCTCTGACATCACTGCTCATCGGCCTTAATCATAAGAGACGTTAAGTACTTCTCAGTCCGTTCGGTGGGCTAATGTTGCTATTAGAAAGCCATTACTCACAGGAGAGACCCAAATCTCTGACACTCCGAACAGCAACTGGTCCAGATCCCTCTCCGAGCCGTGTGACGGGTTAATTAGCATGCGTAATGCCCAGAGAATGGAACCCAACTGGCTGATGTGAATCACTGGGTATAGCGTACACAGACACATAAGTCAACATGGATATCATTAAGCATGTCAGTATGCATCGAACCTGCGTATGAGAAACGGTTAGTCCGCGTGCGTGTGTTTGTCCGGGTTTGTCTACTGCAAATAAATAATAAAAAATTGTCCCAGAGTAAGGGACATAGCACTATTTAATGTACTCATTACTAATGTCAGCAGGGACCCATTTTTGTCAGAAAAACATAAGGTCTCCTCAACACAATCTTGCAGGAGTGAATTTGAATTTCGCGGTTCAATCTACTTCCTCTGTATTGGTCTGTTCAAAAAATACCTCAAGTTACAGAATTCCTTATAGCCTAAACGTTGATACTGCCTCCCTAACACCATGGCGACTGGAGAACACAATAATAATTTTCGCATAAAAAAAGACAGCTTTTAAACAATAGTTACATTTCAAACACTAACATTGATTATGCCCCACGTGGTGTCCTGTGCCTGTCTGTAGTAATTACAAGCCAACACAGGAAAATGCTCTTTCACGTTTTGTTGCCTTGGTGCCACTTCCAGTAATGCACCCATGTAATTACAACAGATCTCACAAGTAAACACCACGTTTGCGTTTACCTCGCTTAAAACATACCAACAAACAATAACATTAACATACATTTACCAGTAGAACTGATTGTTTGCATTTCCTTTTGACGAGCTAATTATATACTTTTGTGGGTACTTAGCAAAAACGCAAGTTTTAACACACTATCACTTGCATTCAAATAAGAATGCATGCTCAACTATTCACAGAATATGGTAAGCATTGTACAATTGCCATTATAACAGCATCAACCACCCATATGTCAAAAGAGTAGGCTATACATTTTACAATAGATTACTACCTGTAGTAAGCAGTAAATTCACGCTGTTCAGCAAGAAGCAAGGCAAAGATCAACAGAATAAATTACTTAATTGCCGTTTGGGTCCTGTTATACTGCTGTGCTTGTGGTCCAAATGCGATTTGGAAAGATATTCTCTAATCCATATTTCAACTTGTTTCGCAAGCCAAGAAAATCCCAATATTTTCCAGCAACCACTGTCTTTCAAATGTGTTATACTGTAGCCAAATCTAGTTGAAACATGTAGGGCAATATCATAATGTAAAAAAAGTACAACCCATTGTGTTGATCCTTGTAAAGTTAGCTAGCTAGCAGTATCCTGAGACAGCTGTTCTTGGAGCCGTCCTGTGAACAGTATCACGTTTAACAAGTGTTTCTTACTTATACAGCAGGTGGTTCATAGCCCCTCGTAAAAATACTTACATATCCCTGCAGGAAATATCTTGAAGCTGCCACTCTCAGAGTGGGATGGATGCATTGTGTTAATATTGTGATGGGAGAGAAAATAGTGCTCAACATCATATACTGTAATCTTCATCATGAGCCTAGTGATGGGAAGTTCGACTCTTTCTACTGACTCGGATCTTGTCGAGTCGTTTAGTAAAAAGTTTTAATCTTTTGAGTAATTTTGTTCATTTGAGTCAGTAATGCTTACCCATCTCCAACCCCGGGGCCAATGAATGCTAATCGTCATTATGTCGTTTGTGTCTTTTCTACCTATGCAAACGCTTGTTTTACTCTATGATTAATTAAAAAATAATTAAAAAAAACAATAAAAAAAATCTAATAATACATGAATTACTATAGGCCATGTGTCCAGCAATCTGTTACAAAATGTATTTACAATTTTACTTTTTTGATAAACTTTTCTTTGAAAATTAAATGAATGAAACGAAACAACCATTAATTTGAACGTTAAAACTGAACGAGTCAGTTGTTCACAAGTCATTTTTACTTAGGTAAAGACTTGTGTATGATTTCCTGTGTTCAGGGTTTCATTACAATCAAAAATCTACTACATTGGCCTAATTATTTCAGACAAAGAGTCCAATTATCTGTTACATGTATTTATAATGCTACTGTCTTTGCAAAAGTAAAATGAACAGCGTATTCCGTGGTTGGGTAGAACTCCGCTGCCAGTCGTTCAAATGAACGAAACACCATTCAATTGAATGATAAAACTGAACAAGTCAGTCGTTCATGAGTCTTTTTTACTTAGACAAAGGCAGCAGATACATTTTCCTCTGTGAATGTACATTGATGTTGATCGGATAATTGATCTGGAGGACCGGGTATAGGAAGCAAGTGATCATGTTGTAGAAATCCGCTGTCAAACGTACCAATGAACGATACCATTGAACGAGTCAATAGAAAAAAGGACTTGTGAGTCCCGATTCACTAAAAAAGATTAATTCAAAACGAACAAATAATTCGTGAACTGCACATCACTACATAGGCCCATCACATCGAGTTAATGGAAGGATGGTTCAGTGTTGGACAAGTCAGAGATATTGAAATGCTCAGAGCTCTTCGGTCATATATATTTTTTTTACCGTATTAGATATAATTACCCACAATTAATGTGTAGAAAAGATCCCAAGGTCAGGAATAGTAATGGAGAATATGCAAACCAAATCCCCAGGTCCAAGTTAACCATGGAGAATCTGTAGTACTGATCCCAAGATCAGGAATAGCCATGGAGAATCTGTAGACAAGATTCCTAGTTTCAGATGCAAACGCATGCGTTATGGAAATGATTGCCATATGGTAGCTTTTACGCCAAATATTTATGAATGCTACTGCTGACAATAAATAGTAAACATATTTCTATATCATTGGTTTGAATGCTATGCCTTGTCAACTGTTTGCAAATGGATCCAATTGAAACAATGTCTTAAACAGAATTGGATTACTCAATCATCAATTATTGGCAAGTATATCCTTTGGAATACTGGGTTATGGCAAACTTAACAATAACAAATGACAAGCCGTTTAACCGTTCTGATCGCGTCTCTCCATTGCTGCGATGCTCGCTAGCACTGCCCGAAGCAGCAGGGCAAAATGACCCGGTAAAGACAAAAGTACCATAAAAAAACTCTACAGAAAAACTCCTCTACAGAAACTGTAAGCTAGCTGCAATTCTGTGACCAAGCAATGGAACTCGCCACAGATACATAGCATTTAGATAATATAACATGTTTTTCCAAAGCTTATATTGGAATGTGTCATTTATTTGCTTGAAAAAAACTGTTGGTATATCTTGAACAGATTCCCAGGTTGGGGTTACCCACAGGGAATCTATAAACCAGTTCGCCAGGTCTGGGTTTCAATGATAGGCAGTCCCTCAGAATGATGTAAGCAAATTACATGGTGTTTGATTATGTTAATGCAGTTCTGAAGGAACTGAGTAGGTATAAGCAGTATGGGGGCAGCTAAACACCTTTAGAACTATTTGAAAAATACCTACCTCCCCCTTCTGATCTAGGGAGTTTGGACCTCTTTGCCTTTGTATAGGTGAGTCTGAGAGAGACTGAAATCTCAAACCAATCAATTGTTCCAAATAAAAAGTAACTAAGTTTACTTACTCATTACTTATTCATTATATGGAAAAGTATGAAAATGAATTCAATCACTTCTGTCGGTCACACTGGGAAAAAAAACAACTGGCAGAACAGCAGTAATTTTTTTTTCCTTAGTTGGCATTCTATAAAGATAGCATGAGAGAAAGCTTAACCTTTAAATTGCCTTCTGCATTTGGTTAGAGGCAAATAAACCGGACTGTTAAATCCTCTTGTCATCCACATAGTTCACACAGGTAAAACAATGCAGCAAACTAGTTCACCATGTCTTTACCCTATATAGTGTTATTGTCTAAGACAGTGTTTCTCCACCCTGTTCCTGGGCGTCCCCCCGCCCTGCATGTTTTAGATCTATCCCTGCTCTGTCACACCTGATTCAAATGATCAGCACATTATCAGGTCCTTCATGAGCTACATCAGGTATGTTAGGGCAGGGAGAGATCTAAAACATGCAAGGCAGGGGGATGTCCAGGAGCAGGGTTGAGAAACACTGGTCTAAGAGGTGGCACGTCCTCTTCCGGCTGTGCCTGGTGAAGATTATAAGAATATATGACCTTTTGGGCCAAGTCAATGTTTTTACATATTTAGCATTATTAGTGTTGTGGGGCAAATGCACCCTCCTGTACTGGCGTTGGTCCAAAGACCCAGGGAGGGGGGGGTCAGAAATACGAATCTACTGGGATACGAATCTACTGGTCAGAAATAAAAATTGGATGTTTAATTTTCAGACTGATGTATTCTCCCGTACTACGGTAATACAATTCGTGGCGCAATGGTGTGTGTGCTCATTGAAAACTGTCCGTATCCCACATTTATCTTGCCATTCCGGTATGCTTTGTATTCAACCAATAATCCATTGTTGGATGATAAAGGCGTGTGGATGGAAACAGTAAGTGGCGTTTCAATGGAAAACGTTTTGTAAAGGTGATCAGGATACGATCTTGTGTGGTGTTGCTTCGAAGTTGGTGATGCCACGTGTCAAACCACAGCTGTAATGGGCAACCAAAAAAGATTGTACTTCAATTATACTTCAAATAATTCTACCAGTTGCTGCTAGTTTACGCAGTAATGTTGCCTATATTACTGCCATACTTGCCATATCTAATGTTCAATAATATGTATCTTTAAGGTCCCGATGCCCAATGCTGACTTTGGTGACCTTATTACCAAGTTTCAAACAGGAGGCTAATCTGGTCATATTCTTGGACAGGGAAACTCACAAATCTTAATAATCCATATTAATCTAAGCATGGTCAGAGAGGAAGAGAGAACATGTGTTGGTACAGTATGCCATCTCGTTACTATGTCTACCTCCCTCTCTCTGACAGTATCCGATAAGACCATCCTGTATATGGGCAATGGACTCTCGATCTCCGCCCCCCTTTTGTTCCCCCTCTCTAATCACGCCCAGATTAATAATGCTTGTTAATGTCACTACTATCTTGTAATTGAAGCTGTTTGCCTTGTATAATGCAATCAATAATTTTATCATGTATGCAAATTCATTTTCAGTCAGATACCCATAATTAGACGTGCATTGTGGTATGTTACTGAATCTCATGAAAATGTATCCAAGTTCTTAGAAGCAACGCACGTCAAGGCACATACATGCAAGTAACCAAACTCGGTGTGTAAGGAGAGTGACTAGAATGCGAACCGACCTACCTTCAAAAAGAGGCCTTGTTGCAGCTGTTTGGATGGCAACAGAAGCTAATCACGAACAGTTGTTGTGGTTTCTGTTAAAGGAGAGAATATTCAGTCAAGTGCTGAAAAGAAAATTGAACGTACGTTTTTAGATTTCTTGGCCGTTATGTCACATCGTAACTCAATAAATGTATGAAAAGGTCAGTTTGTACTTCGTTGTGCTTCTAGTTAAGATTCTGCGGACTCCACAGATACAAAACATTTCATTCTACTATAAAGGAATGAAAATTGTGCCAGCTGGAGGAAAAACCTAAACATTTAAGGTATGCTAGTTTGCATATCTCCTTTTTCTTTGATCGTATCCATTGGCATAGTCTCTTGCGCAACTGTATAAATCCATACATTTTTATTTATGCCAACAGACTCTTGATTAAAACAATAAAACTTGATTTAATGATAGCATATTCTGCTAAAATTTAACCAGTTCATTGCATTCCTTTGTGTTTCAGGACTCAAATCCCTGGCTCTCTAAAGCTCATTAGCAGTTTATAAGATGGTGTTTTCTCATTAATCTGCATAATTGCTAAGCAAACCCTTTTCTGAGTCGGCCTCCATCCTCCTTTGAGCCCAAAGGGCTGGTAATTTAGATAGCATTTCACATAAGTATACATACTAGCTGCTTATTTATGCAAATCTAGGCTGGGTGCATTCCGTTTATTTTAGTCTTGTGTGCTATTTTTAGAAGCTTAACAGGAGTGTGTCAAATTTCGAGAGATGAAAGATGTTTGTGTTTTCCTCTTTGCGTTTTTTAGGCGTGTGACAGACAGGGGTTGTTTTGGCATCACCAGGTTTGCATTAACTAAGTTAGATCTGAGGTTTAATTTGAAGGTGTCCTTAAATCCAGAAGACTGGAATTACTTCAGGGAGCTAACTTTTAACCAGACACATCAAACAGACATCCTAATTGCTGTTGTACATAGCTCTGTGTGTGTTGACTATAGGAACCTCATAGTTATTTCTCGGTGACCAACACACTTTCAACATCTGCTGATTTAAAACGGTCTCCATATTGCACTGAAAGGGTGGGGGGTGGATCAGAGTGAGACGTTCCGATTTCACAGAATATGAAAGCAGAGTGTTTAAACTACAGTACTGCTATGGTTTGATTTCATCTGTGACTGTCACTAGCTTTGCGTGATCAGATTGAATGACACCCAAACATTTCCTCAAATGTTTTATCTTATAAAACCGAGTGTCATGGCTTAACTGTTTGGGATACGAAGGAATTATCACCTTAGTAATGCAGAGGTTTGGGAATGTTCATGAATCTCATGTACGAAAGCTTCATATAGTCCGCTTGAATAGGGCATAGTAATTATGTCCAAGTAAGATTTTACTCTAAATAACATTTTAAAGCATTTTTCAAACACACCCGTGACCTGAAATTGCAAAATAAAATTGTTCATTGATCCATGGTATGACCCATTAAAACTATTTCAATTTTTAATCGAAGTTAAACCAAATACTTTATTTACAAGCAAATTAATTTTGTTATTCATATTTTATCATTCCCACAACTATCAGTGCTGTTTAATATTTTGAAAGCCAGGAAGTAATCGCAAGCAAATATAGATTTTTTTTATTATTTAATAAAAAGTCTTAATTTTGGGTCTACACAAACCTTTTTAAGAATCTCCCTTTGTGTGCCAAGGATACTCAAATATTAATTATCATGCAAGCATGGTTCAGATGCATGTGAAATAAGCATACAAAATGTTTGCTCTCCTACCATCAGGCAGGCGTTTCAGGTCTCCGATCTCGCACCAGCAGGCTCAGGAACAGTTTCTTCCCATCTGTTGAACTCTGTGACCCAGAGAACTCCATGAATTCTGTGACCCATCATTTACCATACACCCCCCCCCCCCACCCCCGCCTCTCAGGGACTGTGTTGCACTACTCCCTTTGTACTACTCTGACACTGCCTTGCTATGCCTGATAATGGAAGTTTTCAGTTGTTACAGGTGCTTGTCTACCTCAGGAACCTCACCGCTGCTCTCTGTTAGATTCTGTCCACTTTTAATCCATGAACAAAATTAATGCAACCGGTAGTCAGGGGAGAACCATTTTATTCAGCATGAGTCCAAGATGTTGATCTTCCATAGTTCTTCCATGTTCTCCAATAATTATAAAGTTAAAACTGTCTTTAATGCCAGGACCCATAGAAGGCGATCAGTGGTCATAGCCAACCATTACACAGTCCATTATCCTCCAATAACAAAGGTTTTTCTTTCAAAATACCCTCGTATGGTAAGTTCCAGCCTATGGTCCATGGGTCTATTCATAGAGCCTATGACAGTCACATGGACAACTCCTATCAGGAGGTATGGACAGGAGGTATGGACAGGATGTGTGGATAGAATGTATGGACAGGAGGTATGGAGAGGAGGTATGGACAGGATGTACCTAATACTAACATACACTACGCCTAATACTAACATACACTATACCTAATACCAACATACACTATACCTAATACCAACATACACTATACCTAATACCAACATACACTATACCTAATACCAACACACACTACACCTAATACTAACATACACTATACCTAATACCAACATACACTATACCTAATACCAACATACACTATACCTAATACCAACATACACTATACCTAATACCAACATACACTATACCTAATACCAACATACACTATACCTAATACCAACATACACTATACCTAATACCAACATACACTATACCTAATACCAACATACACTATACCTAATACCAACATACACTATACCTAATACCAACATACACTATACCTAATACCAACATACACTATACTTAATACTAACATACACTATACCTAATACCAACATACACTATACCTAACACCAACATACACTATACCTAATACCAACATACACTATACCTAATACTAACATACACTATACCTAATTCTAACATACACTATTCATAATACTTGCAATATTCCTGCCCTCCTTTATTTGCCCTATTGCACATTAAGTATTGACATTTGTACTGCATTTGCCTTCATTGTACATCTACACATTCCACTGGTAATATACATATACTTGATACTCTGCCCTCCTGTATTTGCACTTCTAGTTAAATGCTAACTGCATTTCATTGTACTGTACTTGTACTTGTTCAATGACAATGAAGTTGAATTTAATCTAATCCGAAAATAACACAAAAAAGGCAGTGGACAAAGTGCTTTTACCTTTATTTTATGGCTTTCTGATGGGAAATTTCCCAGGACCCTGAAAACAACATTCTGTCCGAGGATTGGGCACATCAGAGTCCCTGTAGACCACCTCCAAAGCTTTATCTCCCCACTCTCCTCAACCATCTGTAATAAAAGTATAAAATCCTCAAATCGAACACATTTTACGGGGCATCCGAGCAAACAACAGTTAAAATTGGACAGAATTAAAAAGCCTGCCAGCACAATAGTCCATCATGATAGGGTTCTGTACACCAATAAAGGCAGACAGAAAGCTTGAAATTGATAAAAGAGTTGACATGAGTGGGCGACAAGTGACCTTGATATAATACCCTGAAGGCCAGGGAGAATCGTAGAAGTGCTTCAAAATAAGGCTCGGTGACAGCCTGCTGTTTTGTCATGAATAAGAAGACCTTCATGTAGATTCATTCTGCGTTTTTTTCAGACGGCAGGCATTCACTGATATAGTTAACAGCAAAGACCCCGTAGAAAGATCAGTGTAAAGGATCTTAGTCATTCAGTTTAGATCTCTGTTGCCGGATCTGAAGGTCGTCGTCGTGTGGCCGCGGAGAACATGTAGAATATGAAAATAAACTTGTGGCCTTTTCTGTTTGCACCCGGCGTCGTCAAGGGCAGCCGTGACGTCCCACCACACTGTGCTTTCATACTAATTGAATGATCTGTCTGCCTCCTAGTCATGTCGACCAAGTTATCTCACCCAGGATGAGATGATGGCTGACTGGAAAGCAGAAAGCGCTTGGTCCAATGACACCGCCCAGCCGTCTGTCCTATGACAGTTCATAGAACGGACACTTGTCCATAGACGGGTTAACAAACATTTCTTCTCTGTGTAATTTCCATTTTATAACCACTTCACCCCTAGCATGGTGTTCACATTTTTGTTTTCGGCCCAGTGTTTGTGGGTCTGGTGGAACCGAAGCATTAGCGGGTTCCTGAAACAACCGTGCAATAACAATGTATGTACAAATATTTAACAGATCTGTTTCATGACTATTTCAAAATATTGTAAATAGCACATATGGTACCGCTGGTTGATCACATTTATCAATAAAAGTGCTATTTCTAAATGAGTCAATGAATTAGAATCAAGGCACTGTGTAAATAAAGCATGTTTGTCTAGAACAAATATAAATAAAACAAGGTTTTCATCACCTTGGATGCTTTGCTTTGAACTGAACAAATTAAAAAGACACATTTTAAATTGTTATTTATATACAAATACTGTATTTTATGGAAATGATAAATGAGCCCCATTGCACACACATCCATTGCTGGTCTACTCACCACAAGAGGGACAGTTTTTCTGCGTGTGTGTTGCAAATGTGTTTCTTGCACTTGATGCATGTGTACTGTGTCTTCCTGCCTTTCTGGGGTTCACACATACCGCAGTGCTTCTTGTTGCAACCAGCTGCAGCCTTCAATGAAAACAGTTCAGAAATGTTACCAACACACCTCTCACTCACTCACACCCATGAATACTCCTCACGGCGGCTGCAGAAGCTGGGCTCCATGGAACATGTTGTCTCCTGTGGATGTGAGGTCTTACCAATGCCTCGCCTGGCTCCTCGAGAAAGTGCCGTCTCTTCTGAAGCTTCCCTATGGTCCGACCTGGGTTCAACGGCATACAGGTCCAAGATGGTGAAGAAAATCCCAGGTGGCCAGTGTAGGGTTCTGCTTTTACAGCTGTAGTCAGTCATAGAACATGTACCCCACCCGTGCCCTAATAGCATTTTGCAGATGGTAGAATTCAATGGATTGAAACATTTCCTCTGGTCATTCATTACACTTGCAGCTCTTCGTCCTGTCCAGGGTAGGAAGTTGTTTACCCAGAAAGAATGGCGACAGAGGTCCATTACATCTACAGGAAGCTTTATTAATTACTTCATTATCCAACCCAATCCATGTCATTAATCTGCTGTCACCATAGTGATTTACAGTAACCATACACGGCAATAATACGGTCTCCCTTTCTCTTTGTGTTAGGAGTAACTCTGTGTATGAACAGGAAGTTGAAGAACATTGCTGAGGACAGAATCCAAAACATCAGCAATGAACCATGTGACTACAACTTTACCTGTGTATAAAACGTTTTCTGGCTTTCTATCGTCAGCTGTAATGCTAGCTAGGTGGGGAGTGCCAGTTGTTAGCTTTAATGTGTTTTTTTATATAATAAATATTAACTATATGCCATTTAGAAGATGGTTTTATCCAAAGCCAATGTGTGCATGAACTGTAAACAGAGTTTAGTGGGTCCCGGGAATCTAACCCGGTTTTACAAACGCAATGATTAAGAATCTGAGCAGAAAATCATTAAGCCAGTTAAGATGGCAGAAATTAAAGAAAAATATTTTGAATAATGGATGTGAGTAAATGAAATTAGCTGTATGAGCACAATGTTCCTGACAAGTCGCTGTGTCTTACTTTATCTACTGTATTTACTCCTGCAGGACTTGAAGTAAGTAAAGCAGTAATTGTAGTGTAATTAGGATTTGCCTCTCAGTCAATTTTTTTAATCAAAAAATCAAAAAGGGATTAAATGCTTATTCAAACTCCAGTTGAATCTTTCCAAACTGTCTAATGTGCCTATATGGAAAGGAGCATGCTTTGTGTGGGCGGCAAATCCTATTGGTGATTAAAAACAGTAATATTTAAGCTACTCTCATCCTCATTTGAATTTCACTGGCAAAGTCACCCCAGTCACCTTTCTTTTAGGCCCTTGTCCTAACTCATTGAACCTACCCTGTTAAATGGCTGAATATACGTGAACTTGGCTGAGGTCAGGGGAATGAATAACCTACAGTCGATGTTTGGGTGATAGAGGTTGGAATATGCATAAAGAGAATGAACGAAACATAATAGAAAATCTGAATAAAACCTGCAAAGGGTCTTATGGCAGAAAAACTGGCAGCCAAAACTCCACTAACATCACAAGACAGACAAAACCATGGCAGGCCCATTTCATACGCTCATGGCCTTCATTATACATGTTGCTGCTGATAGAAAATGACATGAATACACCCATTTGACAATCATGACAGATGAATTTTGCGCTTTGCATCAATGAATGGTGTCGCCATAACATGTGGTAAAAAATATATATATACTAATCGCTGCCATTGCTGTAAAAATGGGTAAACGAGGAAATGTACACCCATTACTGCGAAAATCGAATGATTTTTTTTTTTTTTTTTTTAAGATTACAAAATAAAATGATTAAAATGACATGGATGTCTCCAAATAAAGTTATGTTTGCCATTGGTTAACTTAATACAAATCACGGTTGAAAAGAAAGGGTGAGATCATGCACCGCATTCATTGTAGGGAACAATTAAAATTACAGTATCGACGCATCCAGAATTGCGTTACGGACATGGCCCATAAGAGAATGCGTTGCATTCAATGCAGGGAAGAATAGCCTGACATTATCGATGCCTGAGGAAATGACTCACGGACACGTGAATGCACCGTGTAGGACGGTTAGCGTTGCAACACTGACACGTTGAGCAATCTCACATATAATGCTTGGGTGAATCTTTCCATTCGGTGGAAGTTCTTCTCTCTTCTCTCCTCTCTCCCTCCAGACAGTTTATTGATGCATATATAATCTGTCAACTTTCTCCCTGTCTCTCCCCCTTCATGCTCCTCGCTCTATATATCTCTCCTTCTCTCCTCCACCCTCTCCCATCCAGTGCCTCTCCTTTTCTCTATCTCTCGCTCTCCTTTTCTCTATCTCTCGCTCTCCTTTTCTCTATCTCTCGCTCTGCTTTTCTCTATCTCTCGCTCTGCTTTTCTCCCATCTCCGCACAGACAGGATATTGATGCATATGTACGTGTGTCAAGGTCGAGTCAGTAAGTCAAAACAGTCAGACAAACAGAAGACAGGCGACAGGCAGACTGAAGCTGACAGACAAACCGACAGGTGGACCACAGACAGACCCGACAGACAGACTTGCTGACACCAACACGCAGAAAGGCAGGAAGGAAGAAAAAAAAAACTTTCAATAATGGATCACATCAAGGCCACATATTCTCTACTTAACACGTTACAGTATTGATCCTTACTTCTTTTTATTTGTGTGCCTCATCAACTTGATTTGTGAATATGTAATTCATGTCAAATGTTTTTTTAAGGTATTGAAACTGAACTAGGAGGAATTGCTCTTGATTATTAACACTACCAAGGTCATTTTGAATGCCCCTTCCTGGCAAAATCATTATTTTTGACAAAAGAAAAGTTAGTCTGATACATATATTTTATACAGTGGGGAGAACAAGTAGTTGATACACTGCCAATTTTGTAGAGGTCATGTAGAGGTCTGTAATTTTTATCATAGGTTTCAACTGTGAGAGATGGAATAAAAAAAAAAATCCAGAAAATCACATTGTATAATTGTTTTGCATTTTATTGCATGACATAAATATTAGATCACCTACCAACCAGTAAGAATTCCGGCTCTCACAGACCTGTTAGTTTTTCTTTAAGAAGCCCTCCTGTTCACACACTCAATCAAACAGACTCCAACCTCTCCACAATGGCCAAGACCAGAGAGCTGTGTAAGGACATCAGGGATAAAACTGTAGATCTGCACAAGGCTGGGATGGGCTACAGGACAACTGGGAAGCAGCTTGGTGAGAAGGCAACATCTGCACCGTATTGAGGGGAGGATGGATGGGGCCATGTATCGCGAGATCTTGGCCAACAACCTCCTTCCATCAGTAAGAGCATTGAAGATGGGTCGTGACTGGGTCTTCCAGCATGACAATGACCTGAAACACACAGCCAGGGCAACTAAGGAGTGGCTCTGTAAGAAGCATCTCAAGGCCCTTGAGTGGCCTAGCCAGTCTCCAGACCTGAACCCCATAGAAAATCTATGGAGCGAGCTGAAAGTCCGTATTGCCTAGCGACAGCCCCGAAACCTGAAGGATCTGGAGAAGGTCTGTATGGAGGAATGGGCGAAAATTCCTGCTGCAGTGTGTGCAAACCTGGTCAAGAACTACAGGAAACGTATAATCTCTGTAATTGCATCTCTGTAATTGCAGAAAAGGTTTCTGTACCAAATATTAAGTTCTGCTTTTCTGGTGTATCAAATACTAATATCATACATTAAAATGCAAATGAATTACTTAAAAAATGTGATTTTCTGGATTATTTTTTTTAGAATCCGTCACTCACAGTTTAAGAGTACATATGATAAAAATGACAGACTTCTACACGCTTTGTAAGTGGGAAACTGTAGGTCATTGTAAAAATATATATGCTGGCAGGGAGAAAACAGGCTACAGGTAAGCTTACTTTTTCAGACGTAGAGGAAGAATAAGAGGCGGACAAGGAAGAAAAGCAACAATCTCCAATGAGATTCATGACAGGGGGACATTACGTTTTTTTGTAGAGATATTTTTCATTTGCCATAAAGGGCCAAATGAGTCCTCGTTAATAATATTATATGTATTTACAATAAAAATGAAGCCTAAATACTTTCCAATGATGTTCAGGGCTGTGCTTTTTAAATGGTATCTGCACACATTTAACTCATTAGACAGGATTAAACCTGAATACCTGGAAAAGAACAGTAGCTGCCAAGTCAATGATACACCCTATGTATTATTCTATTTATCTCCTTTTGATTCTATACAATCTGCATGGAATACTTCTGAAAACGACTTCCAGCTATTCAAACCAACCACATGTCCACATGTCCATCTCACTCATGCCTAACCTTGCTCTATTCAGATGCATTTATCCAGAGCAACTTGGCGTTATTACTTTATTTTTAAGTGAGACCATCACATTTGCAGTATTTATTTAGTATACATTTTTCTCTCAGAATAATTTTCCTTTCAAACATATACTCACTTGGAAACAAGACAAGAGTCTTCATAATCTTGAAGTCTTGATAACAGCTCTAATGCACTCTAATGGTTTGTACAACAATATAATTATACTGTCTGAATTCTCTTAACCTGATCTGAGTCTATTTTCATTAATGGTAAATGTTAACACTTTCAGTCATGTCAAACAGAGTTTTCATTACACCTCAAGTACCTGCGTATAGACAAAGTAATAACCTCTGGCTGACCAAATGACAAAGGTCCAAAGAAAGGTCCCAAACTCAACACTATCATTTATCACTTATCATTATCAGGGATTTTAACGACACAAACTTCAACAAGATCTTTCCAGACACAAGCAGCTGGTAAAATGTCTAACGAGACATGATAAAATCCTGGACCATGTTTACAGCACTATTAAAAGGGCTTACCAAATGTCTGTCCACGCCCCTCTGGGGAACTCGGACGGTGCGATGCTCTAACTCATCCTTGCATACTGACAGAAAGTAAAAGAGACACTGTGGTCACAAGATCGTCCATCAGAAATGTCCTTCCTGTTGAAAAGTCCTGCCTTGCAAACCGTTCATTGGTTCAGAAGACAAAATAAAATTGAAAACCAATGGCATCCCCCGACCCAAACGACAGGCCCCACACCTGAATCTCATCTTGACTGTGATTGATGGTGACACGTCTGAGCCGGGGTGAGGTCACTTTAAGGCAAGGTCACCTTCCCAGAACAGTGCATTTTTGGAGGAGCTTGGCAATTTCAATGGGGTGATCGTTTGACCAGAGAACACTTTTATGGACTGGAATGGACAGTTCTACATTTCATGACGCAATGCTAAATGTTTCATTTTGCTCTGAACAGCCTGTGGGATATGAAGTGAACATGCAACACTTTTTAAAGGTCTGCAATAGTGACAGTTTATGCAAGGGAATCAGTCAATTGAAATAAATACATAGAAATACAATTTTAATTAGCATGTTTTTTAAAATGTTGACATTTTTCTCATTCCGCCTTCTGACGCCGATGTGGTGACACAGATCTCTGCGTGCCCGGGCAGATACCTCTGCTCGGATGTTGACCTATGACTTGAAGCTCAGCCTCAACACGAAGGCCTGCTTACACAATAACTCTCTATTACGGTTGAGAGCTCCACGCTGTCCCATTCCCTGAGTGCAAAGACCCCTGATGTGACTGTAGACAATGCCTTGTCGTTCTCTCCAAACATCTAAGCAGAGACTCACACTGGCAGGTTCATGCTCTAGACAAAATCAATATATCTACACATACTCAGAATTGTATTTCATTGGATCTGGTATCAAATCAAATGTTACTTACTCCACCTTGATAGTGAAGTTATTTCATGACCTAGGGTGGTCCCACGTTCTAAGCCGCCTCCCCCCCTGACATGTACCACTGCAAGATTTGTTTGAATCTGGCCCACGGTTCTTTCAGCTAAAAAACGATTTATTTGATTCCCAGCTATCTCTCTACACCTAAGCAAATAAATGCCTGAAAATGTTTTTGAACCGAGGCCTTTGTGACTTGCTCAGAAGTTTCAACAATTAAAATTGGTTGTGCTGCAATCGCATCCATGTTTAGTTATGTATTGATACCAGCCCTGATGTAATTGGTGACATGTGTTGAGTGGCGTATTAAAAGATAATTGAGTTGATGTCTTTCTGTCTGAGGGCATCCGCAGCTTTGATCTGCTTCGACTCTCCGCTGCTATTAAGCGTTTTTGCTCTGGTGGCGTCAGAGGAAAAGTGGGACAAGTTGCTTTAATTATGAACTCCTGAAGCCACGTGAGGCTGCTCCACTTCAGCGACCTCTCGCCTCTGCCAGCTGGTAGCCTTTTGCAGCGGCCTTTGATGCCATGAATTGTCTATGTTGTGGATGAGAGCACGTGGAAAAAAGTGATCCTCTAAAGGCACTGAGAACGAAGATGAAACATGGCCCCTGCTGAGTTACCAGCTGCACAGCACGGCGCTAGCAGGTATGGGTCACTATAACAGTACATTCGAGAGATGTCTTTCCTTATTTATTGTGTCGTAAAAGTCATCAATGCCAAGTAACCCCTTACGAGCATAACTAGCTACACAATGACATTCTTTCAGGTTCTTGCTCCACAATGCCTGAGAAGTACAAATAATACATAATAATAAATAAGATAATAGATAAGTGATACAAAATGGACAACAATAATAATTGTAAAAAATTGTAAAAAATTGTAAAAAAATTTAAAAATATATAATTCATAATTATTTCAGCTGGATGCCAGACGTGTGTCTATTTGAAAGAGCAAGCGCATGCATGTTCCCAGTTTAGCAGTCGTAGGCGGGTGGGAGGTGGTCGGTTACAGTACATCACTTTCTTGGCCTGTTTTCAGTCATCTAAATGGTCACTCATACTGAATTCTGCATACTGCAAAGGGCTCAAAACCAGCAGTGGGTGTACTTAATAAACTGGCCAATTAGTGCAGTAGTTCCGAACTCAAGAATCCCCATTAGCACACACCTTTCTCGACCCTGTACAAGCGTTGCCAATTCAAGTCAATGAGCGTCGGATAATTAGTTGACAATTTGAATCAGCTGTGCTTGGTTGGGGCTACAATAAACAAACGCGTACTGTCGGGGTTACTCGAGGTCTGATGTTTGGAACCACTGACTTACAGTAGCAGTGGTATCCAGACGTGGGACCTCAAAGCCAGTTCCAGTTTTCAATGCAACCCTCTAATAAGGGACTTACTGAGTCCTGGAACACCAGGTGTGTGCAATTAATGATGAGATGAGAACAGAAAACCAGCAGGCTCTAGACCTCCTGGGCCTTCTAGAATGCCTCCTGGCCTTGAGCATTTAAAGGCTCTGTTTTAATTTGATCACGCCGCTGTTGAAGAGAAAATCCAAACCTGTTATATAGTCCAGGGTTTTGTGACCTGGGGAGTTTCGGCTGTCTAGGTTGTTGCCTCCGGCGCACATGTAGTGCTGAAACATGCAGGTTTGGACTGCTCTTTCGGCAACACAAACTCCCCTCAACTTTTCTGTCTTGTAATGCACACAAAAGCGTGAAAACCTAATGTATTAATGGTTTAAAAAGGCATTGGAAGTTGGTAGATTCTTCTTGCTCCACCCTAGTAATATGCGAGGATTATTTCCCTGCTGGATTAAACTAGCTCCAAATGAAGACACTGGATCCATACAAGCCCACACATCATAGAAACAGTGCTTGGCTGATAATAGTAGGTGCCAGTCTTTTTCCAAGTCCAAAGGTGGGATTTCCACAATAATTATCTGCATAATTAGTTGTGTTACCTTGTTGCCTACAAAAAGCCGAAACCTGTTGGTCTCTGTTCCATGAGTCCGACCATCTCTTGCCATGCACTCTTGATCAAAATACTTAACCCCCACCATGAAGTAGGATAATGGCAATATAAAAACACATCAGTCCCTCCATCTGGGGAGCTGCTGTGGCGTACAGGCATTTGTTCCAGCCCTGAATCTCACCTGAGCTTTCAAGGTCTTGTCCTGTAGCTGATGTTTAGGCAATAATGTGATTATAGTTGTGCGGGGACCAGGGCCTGCATGCACAGTAGCTCTGCTGGTGAATGTTTATCCACGCTTGATAGAAAGTATCATCACATCAGAACCAACATGTGTATATCTTTATAAAAAAATCCCTAATTCAATGAATGAGGGGTCTACTGCATAAGGTGGACTATTTCAAAGCAAGGTGCAGCAGATGTTCATCTACAAACATTTTAGTAGATGTTTATGCACACCACAGCAGGTATTAGCACATTTGTAATGACTGAACAATACATTAAAGATTAGGTTACACAATTACCAGCAAGGTCTTGTGAGGCCATACCTAGACATCTCATCACGCCTCCTTGGAGACTCCTCCTTGGTCTTAATATTTTTGTATTCCAAAAGTGGTTTGACTGGAGTGTTATTTCCCAATGCTATCATTTCTATTTGATGTTTCTAGTCACACACGCCTGTTGAATGTGAGCTAAGGATTCTGTTCACTAATTGCTACTATTTTGCAAACATTACAGAAAATCGGCAAAAACATGGAAGCAATGTTTTGGAAGAATATGCCCTATTCCAGAATTTTCCAGAACTCCTCTGCTTAAACATTGAACAATTTGATTTAGCATGTCTACCTACAGGCTATAGAAACAATGAGTTGCTGATGCATACTGTATGTGAGTCAAATAGATTAACAATAACTTCTGTCGTCTCAGAGAAAAGCTGGAGTATGTTATGTGTGATACCATATATATTATTATCTGTGGGCACCTTTTGGAGCATGATTGACATGTTGCTACAGTAGGTGTTACTGATTTACCCCAGCGTTCCCCTTTAAAACATATTTCTTTATTAACGCACGTTTGCCAGAACTGTCCTAGCATAGCCGGCTCTGTAGTTTATCTACAAGCTAGGTTTTTGAAGTTAGTCTGGTCTCCATCATTATTTTATAGGCTAGGGGCTTTACCTGAGTCTGGAGTCATAAATCTCTCCTCATGCAACAGCCCACTCGCATTGACACATGCAGGATGCACACACACACGCAAACACACATACGATATTCTTCTTTTCAGGATCTGTTGGAGTGGTGAGGCAGAGAATAGAGACTTGTGAGTTTTATGTTTGGTGGATTTTTGGGAGGGTGGCATGAAAGAGAAGGAAAAAGGAGATATACAGTATTCCCAATTTCTCAGAATAGCACATTCCAGTATGAAAGTATATCGGCACAAATGTACCAACAAGAGGGGGGTAATCTCAACTTGAATATCTAACAAGAGCACTTCATTCCGTTTCAATGCAACTTTTTTGCTGTCAGTCTGGGAATCTGGGCAGGTGATAGGCTACTTGTTTAACAGAAGACCTGGTCAACCCCAGGTCAGCACCACGCTAAGAGAGGAATGTTTCAATGCACATAATGAGTTATTTTTTTTATCCAATTTTAATCCAACTATTTCTTTTACTCTTATTCTTGGTATGCACTTTTACTTAGAATACAATTTTACTTGGTATGCCGTTTTCATTTGACAACTTGCTATAATACTCCTTATAATATGTAACCCAGTGTTCCAAAGGGAAATGTGTTTTCTATCAAAAATAAATGTATTCAAAACATTAACCTGTGGAAAACACTTGCTACTCAGTGTCACACTCGACTTGTTGTGTTCTGTACTGTTAAAATCTCAAGAATATGTTTAAAGTGACAATTTTCCCCTGAATTACGCCAAACAAGGTGTTAACTGTTAACTGTAACCTAAATGGCAAATTGTCTTTGGATCAGACCTAGGTTCAAATACAATGTTTTACTAACATATTTTGAGCCAGGAGTTACAAGTGGGTGTGGTTTACAATTTTGAAAACTTCCTATTGGGCCATAAATAAAAGCCAGCTAAATTAACTTCCTATGACACTTATTGAAGTATTGACAAGCTGGTTGAGAGACCAATATCTTCTGATTCAGGGCAACTAGTTCTCTGACAAGTTATCTATGTATGTTAGCTGGCTTTTATTTTAGCTTTTTACTTTTTCTCTCTTCTTCTCTTGCTTTTCCTATCTTGCCGATGGGTCTCCAGGTCAAGTCACAAAATCAATGTGTTCATGATGTGCGCCATTGTTATAATGTAGCCAAGTGAAAATAATGATTCAGCAATTTTTGTCATAAGTGACAGGATCCCTCCGGTTAGGAATATTAAACCTAAAGGGAATACGCAGAATCCTCATTACATAACCCTTTTGCAAATAAACGTATATGTACTTATTAACATCAAGAGCCCAGTGCATTCCAAAACTTGAATTTCCATACCGTGAAACATGCCTGGAATTTCTATCTGTTTTGTTCACACTTGCATATTTTGAAGTGGGCTAGCACCACCCTTAACCTAGGGCTAGCCCTGCTCTGGAGTAGGATTAGCCCAGACTTATCAGGGCTATCCCTAGAAACACAGTGACAAATTAACCAGTGTTGTCCAGAAAAACCTTAGCCCAGGGTTAACTAATTATTGTGTGAACACAGGCTAACCTAACACAGGTCCAGTCTTAGCCTGGGGCTAGGAACAATGATTGCATTATGTAAAAATAGCAGGCACATTTTGTTTCCTGTAACTCTGTAATACTCTGCATGATTCTATGTATGGTTGTGCTCTGTTTTTACAATAATTAATTATTGTAAAATTGTAATAATTTAGTTGACAGTCTGAAAAAGAGAGTGCACAATCAACATATTGTGTCATTGTATCACAATGCTATTTCATGATAATATGACATCACAATAAGGCGATGGTAAGCCACATTGTTATTACGATGAGGTTAGTGTGTCAAGTCCAATTACTCTTTGTTTGCAATAAGAAAACAGCAATGTTATTCTCAATGATAACTGTTCATATTTTAAACAGTTGTTATTTCCTGTGTAGAACATTAATTCAGCAAGTCCAAAGCTCCTGGTCCAGCTTTGCAAAAACTATTGCTGATCATACATTAACAAATGTTGTGTATCCACGCAAAGATCCACAGAAAGAAACCTAATGCAAAAGCTAGCTGTGTAGTAGACTACAAATAGGATAGCTAAAATTAGCTAGCTAGCGATTAACCAGCCACTATGCTAAGTTTGTTAGCATACAGTTCTGTACATGTAGGCTGCACAGTGCTGGTTAAGTATTGGACATGTAAAATATTGCAGCAGCTTACATAAATGTAACAGCTGACCTGAGCTATTTCGCTGTGCTAGCATTCAACGTTAGCAGGTCAGCCATATGTACTGTCGCGAGTAAGCCTTTCCTCCATGATGTTGGTGTGTGTGGTGTAATTATTTCAAGCTGTTTATATCAACAGAAGACAGTTCAGTGAAAAATCACCACAATTGTCACATCTATTTTCCTTCAAAAATGTCCTAATATCTACAACAACAGAAAATCCCAAGCAAAGTTCATGGTAGCATAGCTCCAGTAAGATGCACTGACTGGAGATGGTTAAACTAAATCTCAAAATCCACAAGAAGAAGACCGCCATGGGGCGTAGATTGGCTGTTTATAGCATGACCTGCAGAAATAATTCATAATGCCCTCAATACAGCAACTGCCAACCTCCTCGGCTGTGTTTGGCAGACACGGAATAGTGTGTGGTGAAAACGTGTGCGGGGACCATCCCTGAAGTGTCTCATCTGGAGCTTGTGTTCCCGACTGTCTATCCATCAAGAACAGACAGACTGGGTAGACGTCTGATTGACTGGGGTTGTGTAAGTGTAAGCCCACATGCCTGTGTGTGTATAATGTATTATTGCCTATACATTCATCTACATTACAGCTGTCCTTGTGTTCTTGTTAGTGTGTATGTGTGTGCATTGTTGGATTTTTGGGTGAATACACAATTACTTTCTCTGTGCTGGAAGCTCAGTGATTTTGCATTTCTGGAAGAAACCTATTCCCTAGTCGAGCTGTCAATTTTTTTTGTTGCGTCAACATGCCATTAACATCACTATTGCTATATGCATTTTTCCCCTACCCATTATTCCTGTTTTGTTTTGCACATAATTTGCATCATTTACAATACAAGAACCCTCTATTTCTCTGGCATGTTAGATAAGCTCTTTAAAAAAATGCTTGTTGGTTTGAATCTCCCAATTCATGGCAAATGATAAGCAGCCTCAGTTTATAATTTGTAATGGTGTTAAAAGTTTAACACTGTTGGCATATTAATGCAGTTGTCAGATTTAAATAGATGTATTGTACATAGACACTGCTCTCAAAACAACCTATTCTTTCTCTCTCTCCCTCTCTTCCTCCCACACACACAGGCAAAAACACGTATGTGTAAAGTGAGCTCTTTCAGTTATTTCCTCTACGAAGTTAAAGACAGAAGCAGCCCCAGTGTCTGAACTGAGGTCAGCTCTATTTAAGGAGCAAACAGCCAGACTCCTGGAGCCAGAAGGCTGAGGAGACGACGGACCAAGAGAGATGACAAGAAAAGAGTAGAGGGGGAAGGGAGAGAGGAGCAGAAATGAAAGGCTGAGTGAATGATAGAGAGAGGGACTGGAGGAAAAGGCGAGGCTAGTCAATTTGAAACCCAGCCATGCTACACCAATCCCCTTGACACAAATCTGGAGTCACCAGATCTGTCTGTCTTTTGGAATCTGGAAGAGTTATTTATTAAAGCCTTGTAACAACCACCATCAACACCACCTATAGGCTGAAAACTGCAAAGGGATTTCTTGATCTGATTAGTAAAAGGCCTCTTGTGGTTGTTTTAAATACCGGGATACTGTAAAACTATTCAATGCAGATTTAGTCATTCAGCTCTCTTTCTTGTGTACTTTCTCAAGCTCTGAATTATGGATGAAGTACAGGCTTGGATGGTCCTTTCTGTTGCTGTCCTGTGAAAGTCATTACTCTGGTATTTCATTAAAAGTGTTTTTGTCCCAAAGGGGACAAGTTGTCTCTGGTTTTATAACAATGCTAAATGAGCACTTAGACTGGGAACAGGAAAAGAGTGAAATATGGTTGTTTTTTTCCATGCAAGAGAAGTACAAGATGAAAAAAGAACACTAAGATTTCCATCCAACTTTAAAGTTACACCTCTGTGCCGTGTGTGTTTCAGTAGGTGGGCCAGTCCTGTCTTAGTGTACACATGCTTTTTTTTCCAGCTCAGCAACTGAAGAGCCTGATTCAATTGATCACCGTCGCTTCTGTGGCACACAGCTTAAGTAGAGACAACCTATTGATTGTGTTTTCTAATGCTTCATCCCCTTTAAGAAAGAAATACTTATTTTATTTGATAGACCAGATCTAGAGCTGGAGGTTTAGAGAAACCATGCCTTGAGAGTTCCACAAGAGCCAAACCACATGATAAATAGATCTGAAATGTCAATATAGGGCATCCACGGAACAGTTCCTTAGAAATGTAATGTTCATTAGAATGTAATGGGTCATTAGAAAATGTCACGTTTTTATGCTGTTCCTGCTGTTAGGGGCAAGAATATTCAGTTATTTCGGCACATTTTCTTTTAACTTGCATCTCTTCGGCTGTATCAAAAATAGAAGGTATTCTTGTGAGGAGAATGCATCTGAGGGAGCAGGCAAATTGAGTTTGCGCTCCATGTGTTTTGAATTGTAATGTGTTTCTGGGTGTCTCGGCTGAATAAAGAAATCCTAAATGCTCACACTGGGGTTGGAACTTGCCATAATAGATCTGGGTGTGATGATAGATATAATCATAACTAATGACCTGGGCTCCTGCTAGGTTGGATTTTACATGATTTAATGATGTGACGTAACACTACGTGGCCCTCACTTCTGTCCATGTTGTTTACGGTCAAACCAGTGCTAATTCGATTGTAGGGACAGTTCACTTAAATAGTTCCTTAAGTCTTTAACCAGGGCCTTGTTCAGATACATATTTATTAGTGTAGTAACTATGCTTTTAAGTTCCCCATACATTGGGGAGCAGGCTGGCAGCAACAACCAACAGTGTCCCTCGATCCTGCCTGACGATCACTGCACTGTCCCACACTGCTTTAGTTAGTGTCAGGGTTGTAGAATTGGAGGGGGGTGGGCGTCATGATCACCCCAAAAATACAGACCAGTAAATGTGATGGAACGTTATGGAACTTTACATTTTGGCAGACAATATGACAGGTGGCGTTACGGAAGCACACAAGGAAGAACAGGCCATGTATTTCAAAAATTAAAAACTCACTGAAATTAATATTCTTCCCACAAATGAGCAGTTGAAGTGAATTCTATTTTCAGCCACTGACTGATCGTACAGTATGTAGCAGATCGTTACTGAGGCCTATTACATTTTGAAATATATTTTATGATTGCTTGTTCTCCAAAACTCAAAATGAATGAAATAATCCAGTTCCCCATTGTTTTTTCCTCCATGATCACTGGTTCTACAGGGTTGAAACTATTTTTCCATGTGGCAACACATTTAAGGAGCAAGCCAATTAATTCAGACTACTAATAATGTAATAATGCTTGATTTACACTGCTAAAACAAGTACATGTATCAACCAAAAACCAGGAGAGGGAGCGGTGCTTAACATTTAGACAATAACAATAATATATTTTTTCCTGTTAAATAACACTGATGGCAAGAGAAAGATGTTGAGCAGAAACATTGAAAAACTCTATCAACACTTTGTCTGCATTTAGTCATGTGAATATAAAATGTTCCCGACACTATAATAGACTGGGTACCTGACTGATGAATGCATTTTATTTCCTTGCAGACTAGTATTGGAACTATAGGCTTTTCTGACACAGCTTTGGTGCCAACCGGGGGCGGAACCGAGCAATCCTGTTATGTGACATTTGAGTACAGACACTATATAATTTTTTAATTGAGAGCCATTTGTAAGATTTGAGTTGCAGTACGACATTTAAAATACAGGTATAATGTTCTGATGAATCCACCTTTTCTTCTATTATGGATTATGCGGTTAAAATACAATCAAGCACTTTCCCTGCTGCTCCCCAGTCAAACATGCGTTTTTAGTCACTGGGGATCTTTCTGGAGTTAACGGTATATTTGATCAAAAAAGGAGGGAATACTAGTCACAACTTGTGACAATCAGTTTTATACTCGAGATTCAACAGACATTCACATTCGTTCCTCTGTTCAGGCTCCCTTCCACATTTAGGGACCGTGGTAAAAGAGTAAACCAGGTACATGCAGAAATGTCAGCCAACGATTATAGATTTCAATGTGTTTTATTGATTATTAATGAATCAGTAAAGACATTTTCCACCTAAACAAACGTTAAACAATTATGGCAGCTATTTCTAGAATAATATACATCAGGTTTGACATTTCTATGGCCATTATTGAAAAATACAGCAATTAAGAGACCAGTGCACCTTTTTCTTTTCCCAAAAAGATGAAAAGGAAAGTTCAGAGTGAGGAACAGAAGCATACAATTTGCAGTGGTCTCTTAATTTTAACCCTTCTGTTCCTCACTCAAAACCTTCCTTTTCTACTTTTTTGGAATGTAAATGATTAAATGTTTTTCCGCTGATTTATTGATCATTAATACATCAATAAAGACCTTTCTGACCATATGAAATGTGGTATAGTATTTAGCATGCGGATTGATGTTGATGAGAGTTATCAATAATTCTATAATCCTCTGCTGACATTCCTTTAAGTACCTGGTTTACTTTTTACCAAGTTCCCTAAATGTGGAAGAGACCATGAACGGGAACGAATGTGAATGTCTGTTGAATTGCGAATATAAAACTGATTTCACCTTGGTTCTGTGAGATCAGTTTTAAGATACATGTTGATCTAGTTACATAATCAATAAAGACAAGTGAGGCAGTTCCAGTGGGAGACATACATGCCTGTGAGAAAGTCCACTGGTTAGTACGTCATACTTGACTCCTGGCGTTGAGCGAGAGCAAGTTTATTTAGCTCACAAAGAGAGTGGAATTCAAATGGCTAGGACCCATCTTTTTGTTTTACTTCATTTCCCACGCGTCATGGCATCATCAGGGCCACAGCAACTTCAGAATGACACTGCTAAAATACATAGTACAATTTAAAGGTGAATACTATGTATTGGAAGACTGAATTGGATTGAGGAACAAACATCTGTCAAAGGATGTGATTCTCTAACCGGAAACACAACCATATCCTGCCTACTCAACCAGTCTAATTCATTTACCTGAGGCCAAGCTCTTTTATAATGCCCAAGCCTTAAAAAAGTTTAAGCCACCTAAACAAATAGCTGTTAACCTGTTGATATTTCTTGTTATTGACATTGTTTATCAGTGCTATTTAAAAGCACAAGATATGATCATTGTCTAAGTGTTAAGAACCGCTCCTGCTGTTTTCGGTTGATACTGTCGTGTCAGCAGTGCACATCTAACATTATTACGTTATCGGTGGTCTGAATTAATTGGCTTGTTTTTACTTAAACCGTGTTTCCACACGGAATAATCGTTTCAACCCTATGGAACCAGGGGTTATGGAGGGAAAAACAACAAGGTAATAAGGATTATATAATTCACTTTGTGTTTCGTAGAACAATAATATATTTTATAATGTACAGTGGGGAGAACAAGTATTTGATACACTGCTGATTGTGCAGGTTTTCCCACTTACAAAGCATGTAGAGGTCTGTACTTTATATCATAGGTACACTTCAACTGTGAGAGATGGAATCTACAACAAAAATCCAGAAAATCACATTGTATGATTTTTAAATGATTAATTTGCATTTTATTGCATGACATAAGTATTTGATCACCTACCAACCAGTAAGAATTCAGGCTCTCACAAACCTGTTAGTTTTTCTTTAAGAAGCCCTCCTGTTCTCCACTCATTACCTGTATTAACTGCACCTGTTTGAACTCGTTACCTGTATAAAAGACACTGTCCACACACTCAATCAAACAGACTCCAACCTCTCCACAATGGCCAAGACCAGAGAGCCGTGTAAGGACATAAGGGATAAAATTGTAGACCTCCACAAGGCTGGGCTACAAGACAATAGGCAAGCAGCTTGGTAAGAAGGCAACAACTGTTGGGGCAATTATTAGAAAATGGAAGAAGTTCAAGATGACGGTCAATCTCCCTCGGTCTGGGGCTCCATGCAAGATCTCACCTCGTGGGGCATCAATGATCATGAAGAAGGTGAGGGATCAGCCCAGAACTACATGGCAGGACCTGGTCAATGACCTGAAGAGAGTGGGGACCACAGTCTCAAAGAAAACCATTAGTAACACATTACGCCGTCATGGATTAAAATCCTGCAGCACACACAAGGTCCCCCTGCTCAAGCCAGCGCATGTCCAGGCCCGTCAGAAGTTTGCCAATGACCATCTGGATGATCCTGAGGAGGAATGGGAGAAGGCCATGTGGTCTGATGAGACAAAAATAGAGCTTTATGATCTAAACTCCACTCGCGGTGTTTGGAGGAAGAAGAAGGATGAGTACAACCCAGAGAACACCATCCCAACCGTGAAGCATGGAGGTAGAAACATCATTCTTTGGGGATGCTTTTCTGCAAAGGGGACAGGACGACTGCACTGTATTGAGGGGAGGATGGATGGGCCATGTATCGTGAGATCTTGGCCAACAACCCCCTTTCCTCAGTAAGAGCATTGAAGATGGGTCGTGGCTGGGTCTTCCAGCATGACAACGACCCAAAACACACAGCCAGGGCAACTAAGGAGTGGCTCCGTAAGAAGCATCTCAATGTCCTGGAGTGGCCTAGCCAGTCTCCAGACCTGAACCCCATAGAAAATCTATGGAGTGAGCTGAAAGTCTGTATTGCCTAGCGACAGCCCCAAAACCTGAAAGGTCTGGAGAAGGTCTGTATGGAGGAGTGGGCCCAAATCCCTGCTGCAGTGTGTGCAAACCTGGTCAAGAACTATAGGAAACGTATGATCTCTGTAATTGCAAACAAAGGTTTCTGTAGCAAATATTAAGTTCTGCTTTTCTGATGTATCAAATACTTACTTAAAAATCATACAATGTGATTTTCTGGATAATTTTTTTGATTCTGTCACTCACAGTTGAAGAGTACCTACTTCTACATGCTTTGTAAGTGGGAAATCCTGCAAAATCGGCAGTGTATCAAATACTTGTTCTCCCCACTGTAATAGAATAACAATCGATTGGTCATTAGCTCAAAAACGAATTCACTGTTGTCTCTGATTCAAATGAACAAGCTAATTTGTTGGAAGAATATTGAGAATAGTAATTTAAATGAATATATATTTTCACAAATATGTAGATGGCCCATTTAAAGAAGTGTGCTTCGCAAACGCCACCTGACCTGTTGTCTGCCTAAGTGTGTACTTCCACAACGTCACTTGACGTGTCATCTTAAGCTGATGATTGTGGCCCCTTTGGCGTTCATTACACCTGTCCTTATTTACATATGACACACCCATCATTTTTGCGGGTGTGGCGATCATCAACCTATAAATAGGTAGCTTAATAAAGTATAGCCTAAAACCGCTAATTAACCATTCGTCATTCTCCATGAAAAAAATCAGCGCAGTCACAGAACTCTTTTTCGCGTCTCAGAGGCGAGGTCCTTAACGCCTCGAGCACACCCCAGTGTCAAATCAGAAAGCTTGCAGAAATGTTTTATGCAGCTACCCAACTACTCAGAATGCATTGATTCTCCACCGATGTTGCATGCTGCTTTTTATAAAATGGAGAAACTAATTTTTGCTGAGCATATTGTGTGTCAAGTAGCAACCTACGTAGGCTACCCATTACTGGCTAGTTAGCAACTTGCCAACCATATTTTTTTAGACTTTATAGACTTTTCAAACTTCTATATGTGCAAATACAATTTGAGGCTGAACCCAACGCATCCAGAAGACCAAATGTTCGGCAACTGCATCCGCACTGCAATGCTGCAAGCCAATCGCAGAGTTCCATTTGAAATGAATTATCTTCCGGAGTATCACAGCGCATTTATGCTGTAGGCATGATCAGGGCTTTAGATCAGCAAACTCTGCCGTGATTAGTGTAACTGTTTGACCCACAACCACTAGTTTATTTTTATTCTCACCAGTCAATTTAAGACCTGTTAGCTAATCAAGATGCCAGCCACAGAAATAATTTGTGATCTCCACGTATGTATAATTAGGTGTAGCCTGGCCCGGGGGCGTGAAAGTGAACAGTAGGCTTGATACTGTCCACCTTTGCTGTCTTGCCAGGTGGGCTCTCGTCACCACTGGGATGCCCTCCCTCCAATGCCTTTCGGGGGAAGAGTTACTGGCTTGTTGTTGTCTCTCTGTTGTGCACTTGTGCAATTGGGCTGTACGCTGCTAGCAATACTCGGCCCTCATTCAAGGTGGCTGCGGTTGGTGGTTGTCCCTTTGGTTGATGCCTGGCAATGTGGGTGGATTGATTTCCTTCCTGTTAGGCCCTGTCCAGGGCCTCCCCCGGGTAGGGCCACAGTGTTGCCGGACCCCCCCGTCTCAGTTCCAAGGTCTTACGCTGTTATACTATTGTGCTGGGGGAGTAGGGTCAATTCTCCTTCCCCACTAAGTTCTCCTTCTCCACTACAAATCGTTGTTGCCACTGATATTCAACACTGAAAGCCACTGAAATTCAACACTACTGTTGTTTGCTCCTTGGGGTTTAAGGCCGGGTGTCTCTGTTAAAGCACTTTGTGACAACTGCTTTTGTAAAAATGGTTTTATCAATACATTTGATTGATTGATGTCAATACTGTAGGCCTGGGTGACTTTGAAAAATCAAAGCAAAGCAACCATCGTAAGGATACTACACAGAATATACTGATAAATACCAAATCTTTTGGATGAGTGCCAATGTTTTCACAATGATTTTCTTAAATTTTTTAATCTGGTCTTTTGCATTGTAAGTCTAAAAGAAATTGTGATGATGTCGTCGAGAATACTCAACTATAGATGGAAGAATATGCGGCCTGATATGTACCTGAAAATCAAGCTATTGGCTATATAGCTCCTCCAGTTAAGCTGACCATAAGTAGAAAGATATGTTGCAACCTAGTACTTCGAAACATCAATTCTGAAAACAAAGTGTGTAGCTAGCTAGTTGTTATATTGTTGGCTGGTGAGGCTATCTAGAGTTGTAAATGCAATATGTCTGCTATTCATCTTGTAGATGCTAGATGGAGGAACTTCTTAATTACTTAATTTTCCTTTTAAAGGAATTACTTGCATGAACGAGACTGGTCATAGTACAACATCTCACATGATGATGTCATTTGGTGCCTCTTTGTGACTTTTTTGGAGATCGGGTGGTTTGCTAGCTGTCGTGTAACCATCCACTAGTAGATGATACTTAGAGACTGTACGCATGGTGATTTGGACAATGAACATTTGAAAATCAAACCCTCGTTGTGGGTTTGCATACTGTATTGTGCCCATTACTGTATAGCTTATCAACTAACTAATTCATTCAAAATATTTTTTATATTAATACAACCACATTTATTTATTTGTTTTCATGAAATGACTTTATTATTTTGGTAGCCAGTCATGGCATGTCTTAAATGACTGCAATGATCTCAAACATTCTGCTCGAACACTCACAAACTGATTCTATTACCTTACATGTGGGATTAAACAACATCATGAAAGACAACTAGACCAGGTGAAGCATGACTTCATGATTCAGCTGCTAGCACACAAAAAAAACATTTCTGGTCCTGCAGTATACCTTCACTAGTGGGACTGAATGTTTCAGCAGGCCCCTAGCATTTCATAAATATGTCCAGAATTACTGCAAATGTTTGAGGGTAACTTGTATAAACCATTTTTATTCTTTCTGGAAGCAAAGTTCATTTCACAAGGCAGATGGTATCCACCCAAATCATCTGGGTGCCTGGATTGTATCTCAACACGACAAGGCAGCCTTAAGGAAGAGACTGGCCAAACCAACCTCAGCTTATTTACTGACTTTAAAAACTCAACTTCTAAAACTCAACTTCTGAAACAGTGAAACAAAATACACACAGACGGAACATAACAACCAAAAGCAAACTAAATCAAAAAAGAGAGAAAGGCAACTTACTGCCTTCTTAACTTGGAGACCTATTGCTCTTCCTCTGCCTAAAATAAGGAGTGAAATAATGTATATGAACCTAATTTTGTACAAATGATTATGTCAGCTCAACCTATGCTACCAGTAGTTTTATATCTGACTATAGTATTACCACAAGCTTGCATTAACAAAGAGGTATTGGAAGTAATAAACTTGATTCCCATCTAGTTGAGTCACACTAGTAGCTTAAGAATTATAAACTCCAATAGCAATCCTGTATATGCTGACAATCCACTTATGTTAAGAAAAACACAAGGGCCTTTTTTAAACCTAATTGATTTTAGTATCTCAATCTAATGCATATTTATTTTATTTGAAACACTAAGAATACAAATGATGCCGATATTGCACTTGACGGGTACAATGCATCCTGAGCAGATAAGGTGGAGGCTTGGGATTTTTACAAAGATCCCCTTTCAGTTACTCTTAAGTCTATCTCTATTCATAAGGAATTTCAATTGCTAGCCTTCAGTATTCAATTAGGAAACAATTGTAATATTACAGTTGTAGGAGTACATGGCCCACCATCTCCCAAGAAAAGTATGTTAAATCACCTAATGGACAATATTTTAATCAAATTATCATTGGCGATTTTAACCTAGACAGGAAATTACAGGAAACAAATTGTATTGCTTTTATGTTGGCCTACACTAATAGATAGTCGACCTACATTCATATTTGGCCCATGGAGTCCTTTTTCAGAGACATTATTCACCTCTATCCCAGCCTGGAATTAACATTATTTGCATCATCCAAATCCATGAATAAAACTGTGTGTCTCAAGCCAAAAAAAAAAACTGCATTGCAAGTGGAAACAAACTCCAAAGATAGTTTTGTTTAATATATGTATATATATTTTGAACCAAACTAGATTTAGTATTGTCCCAATGAAACTAACAAATCTAGTGTTCAAGTTAGCTTTATCCACAATTTTTTTTTAGAAAAGTAGAACACTGAGCTCACAAAAACTAACTGAAATCTGAAGTAGGAATAATTAGATTTAAAAAATAAATAATTAAATATGTGTATATGTAGTGAAAGAAATAACTGCTGGGTGTGGATGATGACGATGGCCCACATTGTTCAGTTACTTCGAATGTGTGTGTGGATTTGCATGCTGTGTTTTAAAAGCAATTATCTGTCATCATATTGGAAAAACTGCAGGGATGTGATACAATATTAATTAATTGATTAACCTATGTATGTGTGAATATTTCTGTTCTAATAACACAAACCTTGGCTGTTGTCAATTCACAGAGGCAGTGTAGTCAAACAATGAAAATGGTGTACGTTTAATTTTAAGGGAACAGTCTGAAGGAAAGCAGCCTCACACTAAAAGGCAATTGCATCGAAATTTAATCATGGATGATGTCAGCGGAAGGTTATGGGTTGAACCTAGGCAAAACCTTGTAGAAAGGGCAAGCTGTGTCGATTTTGCATTGGATGCGTGAGAGCACGTTCTCCCTTTTTTCCCCACTGAAATTTCTGTAGGAATTGGGCGGTATGTCAGTCACATTGGAGTAGCATTTAGAGCAATGCATAAATAAGTGCTTTGGTGACACGCTGGAAGCAGTCGTTGACAGCTAGAGGTTCAAAAAGATAATCGTGTCCTCTCCTTTTGCAGTAGCATCCTTCTCCAACTCGCTCTCCATCTAACTTCAGCTGTTTATTCAGCGTTGATTCGTTCAGAGTTCAGAACACGAACGCCATCCTTCATTGTTGAAATCTGAGGAGAAAAAACACGGCATACACGTCTGCACTTTCAATTTCAGTACATAACAGAATGTTGACCGCACTTGCAAACTAAAAAGACGGTCATGAATATCATAAAACGTCCCTTATATAACATCACTCCAAAACGTTATTATAAACCTAATGGGAACAATGCTGAATGTCCTAGGATGTCCACTGTTTGCATTTTCTGTCTTTCCATTTTTCTTTTTCTTCCCTCAAGCTTTTAACAAATCTTTAAGTGGCTAATATTGCCCATAAAGACTTAACAAATAGGGACTCCATGTGAACAAATTATTGTAGGATCAGTAAGCAAACCTTCTTGCAATGTGCCATCCTGGAGGAGCTGGACTGCCTGTGCATCCTGAATGGGCTTGCCGGTACCGGTAAGGACACTGGCAAAATGCAAAGCTAGAGAAGAATCAGTCAGGAAGGATAAGGAAAGAGCAATATTGTCTGTGGCCACCACCTGCAAAACCATTCCCTTTTATGGGGGTTGTCTTGCTGTTGCCTCTCCAGTGCACCTGTTATCACTTTCATTTGTACCAAAACAAGTGACATTGCTTATGCTTCCTAACTGGACAGATTGATATCCTTGAAGTTTAATTGACTTGGCATTATACTGTGATGATTACGTGTTCCCCTAATTTTTTTGAGAGGTTTATTTATTATTGGGATAGTTGATGCCACTGGAAAGTGAACATAGACTAGTCACTGTTCACCCTGTTGGCTAAGGACATAGTTAAATGATTTAGTTCAAGACCAGGTCATTTCAATTAATCTTTTTAGGAATTAATGCATAACATCTCTCAATTAGTTTCCACTAACTTGTATATCAACCAATCAGATTAGCTAAAGAGCAAAATAATATAATTGGTCTGATATTATAAACACAGTCAGATTATTCTGATTTTTATTTTTTTATTTTTTTATTTTAAAGGAGATAATATTTTTCAATTAGCCTAAAATGACACCCCCGGGATCACCATAATAGGAACCCCCCAATATTGCTAGTCTCAATTTAACCACTGCCCAAAAGGAATACAACACACACACACACAGTGCAAAGAGCTAGACAGACACTGATAGGCTGTGTTGATTTGTTCTCACTCCTGGGGGGGCTGGGGGTTAACATGGTGAACATTCCCACTCAAGGCTGATGCTTATTATAAACCTGGAGCTGCCTGAGAAACAATCAGACCAAACACATTTCAAAAGTAACAAAGACACCTAACTGTTTTACACTGCTCTGACATTATTTCTTTAGAACACAGAGATTTTAACTTCGAGATCTGAGTAGGAGTATACTTTTGGGTAAGGTATGAAGTATCCACAAAGATTTCAAGCCCGTCCCAACCAATGTTCTTAATGGCCTTTGTCTCATTCTTTTAGGCCAGTGTTTCTCAACCCTGCTCTGTTGTCATATCTAATTCAAATGATCAGCTCATTATCAAGTCCTTCATGAGATACATCAGGTATGTTAGGGCAGGGAGAGATCCAAAACTTGCAGGGCAGGGGGTCGTCCAGGAGCAGGGTTGAGAAACACTGTTTTAGGCAAACATGGTTGAGTGATCCAGGAGGTATCAATTCATAAGGAGGCAAACAGAAAGGCATACTTCCCTTCTCGAATGCCACCTTTCTGATTTGGAAGTATGTTTTCCCTTTCTTGATTTGCTTGCATTATGTAATATCAGTCAGTGTAAAATGTGGAATGTGTACCAAAGATTGGCCAATGATTAAACAGTTGTGACAACCCTAATTAACCCTAACAGAACGTTGCAATCACAAATGCAAGCATGGCAATGCTTTTCAATATAAGAAAACATTCATATATCTTGTGTGATTATTGATGTTTGGCAAACCCGACACAGGCCAGCTCTGTACCATTAACATTGCAAACACTGTACAGTGTTTGTTAGGACTTCCAGGACCACCAGTGAGGAACATTCGAGACAATAACTTTGAAACCATAAAAACGGTGTTAGTCTACCTAATCCATACCTTGTTAAAGGGAATAAACAACACACTTACGGGCAGTTTCCTGGAAATAGATCAGGCCTAGGACACTGAGTTGCTTTCATGGAGGATCGGAGTGTATTGATAGGATGACCACAGCATTTCTTTTCAACATGAGCAAAAGCTTTTGATTTCCTAGTCAAGTTACCAAAGACCATGTCATAATTGATTCATTTGACCAGCAAAATGTATAGAAGGGTGTGGCAGTACCAGGACCTGTGTCCTGTAGTGGGATAAACTGAGTATATTCACACTTATTTTTTGTGCAATCTAAGTCAAATCCCTCCAGGGGGAAATAAAACATACAATACTCCAAGCCGCAGCTCCATATTACTCAATAGACATTTAGAGGTGATACTGTGCACTGGTTTTTATGGTGGAATTGACGTTGGGTCACCTGTTTTCATAACAATTTCAGCACAATTTAGCATGGGAGTAGTCAAAATCCTATTTATTGGGCTTTTGATGCGGAACAACCCGTTGAAACCAACATACAGCAAGTTTGACTAAAACTTCCCAGGCCCAGTGGGACATTGAGGGCAGTAATGTGGGTTTGTGAGCAGAGCAGTCAGGTGTGGAGCTGAGTGACAGACTGAGGGGTCAGGAGGAACTGCAGGGGACCAGTAATAGGGGCCACTGTGTTCTCCCTAACACACTGGGGACAGCTGCAGCAATTCACCCCCCCCCCCCCCCCCCCCCCACACACACACACACACACCATGGTAATTCTGAGTATGATGATACCAGCCTGCTCAGGTGCGTTAGAAGTTCTGATCTACTCTGTGATGTCACAAATGTTATCTGACTATGGCAGTAAACAATATAGTTCATCTGGATGAAGTGGATGGCTTGAGAGCATCCTGCACAGCCAGCATAATAGGGCGCTGCTCATCGTGAGGTATGTGACAGGTGACGAGAAAAGATGACACCCACTGCCACAAGACACGATGAATTAAATCACTGGCATTTTAAAGAGAGCAAAGTTATCAAGTATGGAACCCTATATGAGAGTCTGGTGTTACTCAGTTGTAAACTGGTGATGTTGTTTATGATCTACCGTATTAAACACAAGTTATATTTTGTGAGTTAAGCCAAAGGCCATGTATAGGTTTTAAATAGAAATACTATAATTTTATTATTATTATTTTTGAATTATTACAATATTATTTTTATTTAAATCTTAATGCCAATGACTGCCTTATTCTTTTCACTGATCCTGCTTAAGTTTGTCTGTTCATTATGTTGGAGTGCATCTGCCTAATGGGCCATATTTGCATACTGTGGCTAGAAATGTTGCAAATATACTTTTTCATGGATACTAATTACAGTTGAGATTTTTATATAGCAACTAATGTTATCTCGTTGCAGTGACATTACTTTACAGGGGCTGGTCATAAAATTAGAATATCTTCAAAAAGTTTATTTATTTTAGTAATTCCATTCAAAAAGTGAAACTTGTATAATGTATACATTCATTCCACACAGACTGATATATTTCAAGTGTTTATTTCTTTTAATTTTGATGATTATAACTGACAACTAATGAAAACCCCAAATTCAGTATCTCAGATTAAGGTCAAGCTGCTTGCCTATTGTCCTGTAGCCCATCCCAGCCTTGTGCAGGTCTACAATTTTATCCCTGATGTCCTTACACAGCTCTCTGGTCTTGGCCATTGTGGAGAGGTTGGAGTCTGTTTGATTGAGTGTGTGTACAGGTGTGTTTTATACAGGTAACGAGTTCAAACAGGTGCAGTTAATACAGGTAATGAGTAGAGAACAGAAGGACTTCTTAAATAAAAACTAACAGGTCTGTGAGAGCTGGAATTCTTACTGGTTGGTAGGTGATCAAATACTTATGTCATGCAATAAAATGCAAATTAATTATTTAATTTGAAGATAAGGATTACAGACTTCTACATGCTTTGTAAGTAGGAAAACCTGCAAAATCAGAAGTGTATCAAATATTTGTTCTCCCCACTATAAATAAAGACAGAATGCAGTGATGTGCAAATCATTTAAACCCTATATTCAATAGAAAATAGTACAAAGACAACACTTTAAATGTTGAAACTGAGACATTTTATTGTTTCTTGAAAAAAATATGCCCATTTTGATTTGGATGCCAGTTGGGACAGAGCCAAAACAGTACATAAAGTGGAATGCTAAAAACTATACCTGGTGAAATATCACATAACTAATTAAGTCAATTGGCAACAGGTCAGTAAAATTATTGTGTATTAAAAGATCATTCTAGAGAGGATGGATCTGTCAGAAGTGAGGATGGGGAGGGGTTCACCACTCTGTGAAAGACAGCAGGGACAAACAGTGCAATATTTTTGAATAACATTTTGTTTTCGTAAAATTGCATAGAGTTTGGGGATCTCCTAATCTACCATACATAATATAATTAAAAGATTCAGAGAATCCGGAGAAACCACTATAGGATGTCCATGAGTTTCGGGCCCTCAGACGGCACTGCATAAAAATGGACCCAATTCTCTAGTGGAAATCACTGCGTGGGCTCAGGAACACTTCAGAAATCCATCGTCTATGAAAAGAGTGCATCGCTACATCCACAAATGCAAGTTAAAACTCCACCATGCAAAGAAGAAACCAGATATAAACAAGATCCAGAAATGCTGCCAACTGAGGCCAACTGTTCTGTGGTCGGAAGACGAAAATAGTGAAATAATATTTGGGAATCATGGATGTGGCGTCTTCCGGACTAAAGGGAAGAGGGACCATCCGGCTTCTTATCCGAGCACAGTTCAAAAGCCTGCATCTGTGAATATTTGGGAGTGCATTAGTGCACATGGCATGAGTGACTTGCACATCTGTGGAGGCACCATTAATGCTGAACAATATATACAGGTTTTGGAGCAACATATGCTGCCGTCCAGACAGCGTCTTTTTCAGGGAAGGCATTGCTTATTTCAGCAAGACAATGCCAAACCACATCCAAAAATTTAAATAAAAATGACACACTGACAAGACAACTTGCTCCTTTTAATACTGATTTTTTAATAATTTAGGCTTTACCAATAGGCTTTCCTTTAAGCTGTTCACAACGCAAAAATGCATAATGTTGATACCGTGTAGATTTCTCTTACTGCCTGATATACTGTATACTGTAGGCATCATTGCAGACCAGGGAATGCCCGATGTTTTCACTTCTTTTTGCTATTTGGTGCATCATTGGGCAGTCTGTATCGCTGCTTAATTTCCATGGAAGAAAAATGGTTTCTGGTATCTATGGGGTGAACACTGACAGCTATTTATTAGCCATGCAGTGAACAAAATTACAAAGACTGCACTGGCACTTTGATATTCATGAAACCTCCTTAAATGCTCATAGTTGTGAGATGTCACGGGTATGATGGAATGAAGGTCAAGTAAAAGCAAATGCCAGTTACTAATTTGTTTAATTTCATCAGCAGTTTGGTGCTATTTTCAATAAGAACGTTGAGTTTACATTTTAGTCTCATGAGGAAAAGAGATTGCTGACCTCCCAGTGTCAGAGCATTCCAACTTTCAAAAACACATTCACCATGCGTGCAAATAAGATATTAACTTTTCTGCTGGCTTTAGTGTTTTTTTATATGAAAGAAGCACTTCTCTGACAGTGGATAGTATTTGGTTAGCAGTTAATTTTTCTTCATGCTTGTGCGTTTCGAAGAGGAAGACATTTCCAACAAAACCTATACCTGTACTGTCCGCAGTTTAGGCCATACATTATTTTTAGGTTTAGGGTTTTCATAGGAAGTAGGGACATGTTGTCACAGTAAGTTTGGACTTTTCAAATGTCCCACGCTGGTGGATTGGAAACATTATTCTGTAATATATTCATGGAATTCTCAAATGTCCACCAGAATCAACATTTGATTTCCAAATCTATTTATTTAGGGTTCGGGGTATATAGAACACGCATTGCCTACTCTCTAAAAAAAGATCAGTAGTCACCTCATGAATATTTCAGCGCCTCATATTTGCATGAATATAACATCTCATACCGGTGAGACAAACCCTATGTGTCACTTTGACGTCTCCATGACTAACTGGTTCAGAAGGTGTTTGGAGGTGAAATGTTTTCATGGCCTGAACTAAACAATCAGTTCAAAATGGCTTGTCTTAAATGGCACCCTTCTCCCAATTTAGTGCACTAGTTTTGACTAGGGCCAATGGGCTCTGGTCAGAGTTTTGCACTCTGTTGGAAGTGTGGTGTTTTTTAGGATTCAAGCCAGTTCTAAAGAAATACTAAAGTACCAGACTCTTCAGCTAACATTACAATCATCGCCACTTCTTGTCATTACCAAAGATACTGACCTTTAGTCTCAATGTTGAATGCGCACCAGCATTCACTGCAGTGTCGGTCATTGCTTAATAGGAATTACATAACTATTTTTAATATGGATCCTTGAAGTCCAAAATAAACATTGGGGGCCGCGCATGCCAGAAGTGGTAAAAAATGAGTCCAGAAGAAAAAGTATTTCTGTCAGATACACTCTTTTCAAAAAAATGTTTACCATCAGTCCAATGACATCTACGATCTCATTGCCATTTGGTTGTTCACCCTTTGACCTGTAATGCTGTGAGTTTATTCTCCTAATGAGAAAGCTATGTGGTGATGATTACACATGAAACACATCAGCTTGATCATGATCTGGTCTGTGTCTTGGCTGGCTGGGACTCCCTGTACTTCTTGATACCGGGGGTGTAATCACAGTTATATGTTGAGCTCAAGTCATGGCCATATCGTGATGTTGATGAATTATGTGTCAGTCACACGCCAAATACTGCAAATCAATTGAAGACGATGCCGCCCACTCCAGATTAAAGGTAGATTTATGGCTTTATGGCTACCAATGTACTAACTTACAATGGAATTTGACTGTTTACAAAATACAGTATATCAGTAAGGCATTACAGTAGTGCCTTTTCTTACCATTCGCTACAATTATTTAAAAAAAGAAGCATGTGAAAAGTAATTTACACATTTTGAAGTAGTTAACAACCTGCAGTCATTTTGATACCCTACCTTGGTTACAATAGTGGTATCTGGTACCACCTAATGCTCACCTCATGTCTGCTTTCAAATTGAGATGGCCCTTCCCCAAGATAACACCGACTGCCACATTAAACTCTGAATTAATTCACTGGCATTTTAAAGGAAGCAGAATTCTCAAGTACGAAACACTGAGAGTCTGGCGTTCTTCTAAGAAAACATAATTATCCTCATGTTTTAAATTGTGTGCAGTAATTATCCCTTCAGTTTCTCCACGTTATTGTGTTACAGAATTAATTTATAATTGATAAAAAATGTTGGTCATTAACATACAGGTAATACCCCCTGATGACAAAGCTAAAATGTATTTACCCATTATTCAATGCTTTGTACGTGTGGCTTTGGTAGCAATTGTTGCTGAAATGGGGTTCAGGATGGTGCCTGCAAACAGTATCTTTCCTGATGGACGTTTGGAAGGCTTTATAAAGTAATTCCCAAATTCAACCAAATTCTTGAGGTAGGCAAAGGTTCATAAGGCAGGCAAGGTGGCTACATATATTAATCTCCAAATATTAATCAGGAGAGATCTGTCATTTATGTTGAGCATGGAAGTTGTCTGTTAATTCAGCTATTATAATAAGGCAATCCTAGTTCAGCTGGCCCGCAATAGAAATGGTTGCCATCTCGGGATTTGAACCCAGGTCACCCATGTGAAAGTGTGTGTCATTAACAACTACACCACAGAGATATACATATGCTGGGTGTCAGTATAGCCTCTTGTCTCTATCAGGAAAAAATCCTGTTTTGCCACTGATAATACTTAATTGGTCATTTGTGAATGACATTGATACAGTTAAACTGACTAAAGTTTTTTACTAAGTTTGACTCCACCACAAATAGCGTCTATGAATGGAGTTTGCCACTGGCCGTTTTAACAGTGTATTAGCCAGTAATAAGCTTTACCAGTATCTACTAACATACTGGAATAGTCATAAGAATTGAGAAATTGCTAGCGAGTCTGCCAAAGCTATTTCATTACATGGCATAAGAATTCAATTTTTTCTTTCATGGCAAAACAGCACACTTTCGTGATGACATTTATACAATAATTATCAATTAAGGCAACGATAACTAACTTTTTCAACTAGTGAAACGACGAGAGAATCGCGGGAATCTACCAGAAATAATTTATAAATGTTGTTGCTCTCAATAGATTCAAATTTAGGTCTTCCACATGAGAGGTACTGTTTTTTACGACAACGCCACAGCATAACACGTTTCAACAGTCGCTAGACTCCATTGAGGATTGTGTTAAACTGACTAACGTTTCTTATTAAGTTTACCTCCACCATAGCGTCTATGAACTGTATGGCTTTTGCCACTGGCCGTTTCAACAGCTTATTAGCCAGTAATAGGCTTACTAGTATCTACAAACTTCCTAGGAATAATAAGAATTGGGCAATTTCTAGCGAGACTGAAGATGAACTTTTCCATGCCAGAAACAGCTGCAATATAACCGTAAACTGTTTTATTTCAGGCATACCATAATGTAGATACTAATGGTTTTAGCCAGCAAAGTTTTCGCCTCTACGGAATAATTAATAAGGCGTACTTAGTGTTATGGAAATTCTTGAACTGATGTATACTTAGTCCTATACATGTATAAATGGGTTACTAGTTAAAGGTACTGAGTCCCCATGTTCAGATAAGAAAATGAATGTAGGAGAGGGGGATCTGGTGTTTAGGGTCATCATTGACTGGTATCAGCAGATTATAGGGTCACTTGTAAATCTGCCTATCTGTATAATTATCCCTTCAGAGTCTATCTGTTGTTTGTCCCGATTATGTAAGACCTCTTAGGAGGTGAAGAGGTTATCCATGTGGGGGGGACAGCCTGCCCCTTGGTTAAAACTTAGGTAGTGATAGATCAAAGGGAATGTTTTATTGACATTGGACCGCTGGGCAGCATCCTACCACACCCCTTTTTCCCCTTTAAGTACTGATGATTGTCCTGTATTAATTTAGAGATTCCTCAGATGATTATTCTGTAAGCTTTTGACATGTCTCTCTGTTTGCAAATAAACAGTTCATTGTGCCAAGATAATGTTTTTAAGAGTTCTGATCGATGGAATTACCATCACACACTTACTTCGCCTGCGAGGAGATACGAACTTGGAACCTATAGTTCACAAGTCTGCTTCTCTAACCAATACGATATTAAACAAGCAGTGGTCAGTAAGTAATTCACTCACTCAGTAAGAGACATTTGCTCTTCTTGGCCGGCTGCGCTTACGTGGTCTGTCAAAAAGAGGGTGAGAGTTAGTGGAGCCACTGCTGGCCTTCTCGTTCGATGGGTTTTAGAAGAAAGCAGGGGTCGAACAGCTCCAAGAAGACTCTTGGTTCAAATTTCACAATGACGGATTCCAACGGGCTCCTGTGAACCTTCAATGCTTTAGAACTCACCAGATCTATGCCTTGACATAAATCTCTGAGGTTTAAGGAGAGTTTCTTGGACTTCAGGGCTCGGACGCACACCACTCAACTGTGGTCGCAGACTTTTTTTCTTGTTGACACAGCAAATTATCCCTAACTGTGAGTTTACTGTTTTAGCATAGGACAGTACTGCAATCCAATCATTTCCATTCGAAACATGGGTAAAGCCCTAATTGAAAAATGCATTAGTATTACAAGACTTACTGTCATGTTTTGCTCTGCAAACAACCACAAACACGCGTGGAACAATGCGGTATGCTGCTATTCTGTGTAAAGACGACACCACAAATGACAGATTTCCTATATCTTAATCTCTCTGTGTCTGTTTATTAGCTACCCGTTGACAAATCCATAGCCATATGCTATGTGTAATGAGATAGCTATGATAAAGAGCTATTTCTTAATTAATTCTGTTTACGCTTTGATGACATTGTAATTGGACCCAGCATTCACACAGCAATCAGCTCTAACATTCTCTCATTAATCATCCAAACGAATTGACAGTCTTCTTACTGTGAGATACTTTTCCTGCGCGGCCCAATGCAGTGAGCAGAGAAATCTCTGAATAAAAGCCAGGTTGAACGTGTTGATTTCAATGTTTTTGGCGCGCTGTCAGTTTTAACTGAGGCTGTAATCAGATGGACACTGTGTTGTTCAGAGTCCCTTGTTTTGGTCAACGCGTTTTACATTAAATCAGGTCACGGCCACTTGACCCCAGAGACCACAAAAACAGCCAAAGTGCCTTGTAGCTAATCATAATCCCCGACACACACCAAAACTGCACCTTTGCCAGATACTGGTCAGAGGCAGCTTGGTTGACAGATAGCTCTTTATCTTGGGAAGGAAAATGTGGTTTCTGGGTGCAGATTATAGTCACCTCCTGAGCAGAGAGAAACTACTGAGATGCGATACCTCTACCCGCATCTCAATCTAAATCCCATTTCTGAGCTTCCATCCCCTGAAGTCACCTGAATTCTGAAACAGAGCTTCATTTTATAGCCACCACAGTGTGTAGAAATGGGAGAAAACTGGGCTTCCAGTGGATCATAAACATGAGTGACTTTATTCCAGGCCTGCTCATAGCCCTATGTTGTAACATATTGCCATCTAACAGGGTCAATCTCGGAAGGAAATAACAAATGGTGGCAAATAGGGATGTGCCGGTGCTTAATCCAATAGATGGATATCTCGCGGACGAGAAAACTTTCACAAGCCTGGGCAAAAATCCTTTTCACCTGATTAAGGACATTCATGAGGGAATGCATAATGCCTTGAATGTCAAGGTCCTTCATTATCCCTACTTTTAAAGGAAGCTTTGCATTGGCCTACAAACTCAAAATGGCCACCACCCTCCAATCCACCGCAATGCCCGTGTGACTGGTGTAAGGCTATACCACAGCTCAGGTGGTTGGGTGTGTTCTGAAACAGAGGTTTTCTGGGTCGAGCCCAGTGTGGAGCCGGCCTGAGTGTCAGCGGAGGAAGCTAAACAGTTCAACGGCCGGGGGGATTGCTCACTGTGTAGCGAGTTTAGTTGTGAGTGTAATGGAATTAAGATCCTACTGTGAAATCACTCGAATGTTATCCAACCGGTAACATTTGTGTATTTCAAACAGTTGGGACACTGTCAAGGAAGTCGGTCGCTTGTGTTGCGAAACAGAGGACAACTGGTTCATGCCCTGTGTCGTCTGACACTGACTAGATTTCATGCCGGCATTTAGAAACAATCACTGTCCCCAAGACAACTGTGTGGTTCTGAAGGGATCATTCAAGTGGGAGCAATAATGGTCAAACAGCATAACAGTGGACAGTATGAAGCTATTACAATTTCCTATAACTATTCAATTATTTCAGGTCTGTATTAGAGAAAAAGTACCCAGGGGTTGTATGTCTGCTCGGCCATGATTATACAAGCTCTTAGGCACAGATAATAAAGAACCCCTGAGGCATCGCTTCACATCGCCTGGATATTATTTGCTCACATCACACTGAGAGCAAATGAGCAGTTCTGGTTAATAGGCAGACCTCCAACAGGTCCACCTGCTACCATATGACCCAGTATGAAAACCAATAATTCACATGTTTTCCCTCATCCTAGTCAGTAACCGTTCATTGTAACTATTACCTAATAAACCCCTATTTACCGAATACATGGGACCACGCAGTGGTATTCAATACCATTTCCAGGGACTCGGATGCGTGAGCTTGGTAGTTTTAACCCGATACACACAAGTGGTGAATGTAGCACTTAGGCCGGCGTTTAGACGCAGTGAGCGCTTTGGGGGAGCCGGGCATTTAGGAAATAACAGTCAGGGTTGGGAAGACGCCGCTGCTGTACGCACAGTTTGGAACCGCCCCCGCTCCGGGTCCCGTCGCCGCGGGCTTCATCACGCCGCGGTGACATGGATACGAGATCTCTGGCTGAGAGGGCGTCAGGGGTTCACGCTGACTTTGCCGACAACCCCCCCCCCCCCCACACCCCACTCCCCACCTTGGCCCCACCGCCCGCACGTCGCCCAAACCGTGGCGGGCGCCGGGATCCCCATTGGCTCCGACCTCGGTGTTCATCTCCCGTCGAGCAAACTGCTGCCTCCGTGCGCCGCGCGATCTCCGTCGTCTTTGTTTGCACAGCGGGTCGTGCGTTGACCCGAACGCGCTCGCGCTGGCGTGCACGCACATAATGATGTCGTTTTGTGGATACAGTAGTAGTTCACTGCTGAATATACCTAACATTGTATTGACCTATATAGCTCTATCATGTCAATATGTATTTACTGTGTAAAAACATACTTGGTATGTGGCTTTGGTACTAGGAACATACTGTGCCCCTGAGGAACACTGCAGTGATGTTAATGACAGGATGTGTATTGGATTGTACATTTGACCCCAGTTGCAGAGGACTAATCTTAGTTAGTTTAACCTCATTTGCTGATAATTATGAAACACTTTCAATTAAATGTCAGTTGTGTGATATGCTGTGAGATAACAGTATAATTAACCAACAAGATAATGAACAGCAATTGTTCTCCGTTACACGACTTGATCATTTAATTAGTGACCAAAACCATGTTTACATTCACACAGAAAATGGCTTAAACTTTGGAAATATTACTGTCGTGGTTATTTATTTATTATGTCCTTGTGTTTATCCTTCCATCCATCCATCTTCTCCCGCTTATCCGGGGCCGGGTCGCGGGGGCAGCAGTCTAAGCAGGGATGCCCAGACTTCCCTCTCCCCAGACACTTCCTCTAGCTCTTCCGGGGGGACACCGAGGCGTTCCCAGGCCAGCCGGGAGACATAGTCCCTCCAGCGTGTCCTAGGTCTTCCCCGGGGTCTCTTCCCGGTGGGACGGGACCGGAACACCTTCCCAGGAAGGCGTTCCGGAGGCATCCGAAAAAGATGCCCAAGCCACCTCAGCTGACCCCTCTCGATGTGGAGGAGCAGCGGCTCTACTCTGAGCTCCTCCCGGGTGACCGAGCTTCTCACCCTATCTCTAAGGGATCGCCCGGCCACCCTGCGGAGAAAGCTCATTTCGGCCGCCTGTATCCGGGATCTTGTCCTTTCGGTCATGACCCAAAGCTCATGACCATAGGTGAGAGTAGGAACGTAGATTGACTGGTAAATCGAGAGCTTCGCCTTGCGGCTCAGCTCTTTCTTCACCACGACAGACCGATACATCGACTGCATTACTGCAGAAGCTGTACCGATCCGTCTGTCAATCTCCCGTTCCATCCTTCCCTCACTCGTGAACAAGACCCCTAGATACTTAAACTCCTCCACTTGAGGCAGGCACTCTCCACCAACCTGAAGTGGGCAAGCCACCCTTTTCCGACTGAGGACCATGGCCTCAGATTTGGAGGTACTGATTTTCATCCCCACCGCTTCACACTCGGCTGCAAACCGTCCCAGTGCATGCTGAAGGTCCTGGTTAGAAGGGGCCAACACGACAACATCATCTGCAAAGAGCAGAGACGAAATTGTGTGGTCCCCAAACCTGACACCCTCCGGCCCCTGGCTGCGCCTAGAAATTCTGTCCATAAAAATTACGAACAGAACCGGTGACAAAGGGCAGCCCTGCCGGAGTCCAACATGCACTGGGAACAAGTCTGACTTACTGCCGGCAATGCGGACCAAGCTCCTGCTTCGGTTGTACAGGGACCTGACAGCCCTTAGCAAAGGACCCAGGACCCCATATTCCCCAAGCACCCTCCACAAGATGCCGCGAGGGACACAGTCGAATGCTTTCTCCAAATCCACAAAACACATGTGGATTGGTTGGGCAAACTCCCATGAACCCTCCAACACCCCGTAGAGGGTATAGAGCTGGTCCAGTGTTCCACGGCCCGGACGAAAACCACACTGTTCCTCCTGAATCCGAGGTTCTACTATCGGCCGTATTCTCCTCTCCAGAACCCTGGCATAGACTTTCCCGGGGAGGCTGAGAAGTGTGATCCCCCTATAGTTGGAACACACCCTCCGGTCCCCCTTCTTAAAAAGAGGGACCACCACCCCGGTCTGCCATCCAAGAGGCACTGTCCCCGACCGCCACGCGATGTTGCACAGGCGTGTCAACCAAGACAGCCCCACAACATCCAGAGACTTGAGGTACTCAGGGCGGATCTCATCCACCCCCGGTGCCTTGCCACCGAGGAGTTTCTTGACCACCTCAGTGACTTCAGCCCGGGTGATGGACGAGTCCACCTCTGAGCCCTCATCCTCTGCTTCCTCAATGGAAGACGTGTCAGCGGGATTGAGGAGATCCTCGAAGTACTCCTTCCACCGCCCGACGACATCCTCAGTTGAGGTCAACAGCTGTCCAACTCTACTGTAAACAGCGTTGGTAGGGCACTGTTTCCCTCTCCTGAGGCGCCGGATGGTTTGCCAGAATCTCTTCGAGGCCAGCCGATAGTCCTTCTCCATGGCCTCACCGAACTCCTCCCAGGCCCGAGTTTTTGCCTCCACAACCACCCGGGCTGCAGCCCGCTTGGCCTGTCGGTACCCGTCAGCTGCCTCAGGAGTCCCACAAGCCAACCAGGCCTGATAGGACTCCTTCTTCAGCTTGACGGCATCCCTTACTTCCGGTGTCCACCACCGGGTTCGGGGATTGCCGCCTCGACAGGCACCGGAGACCTTACGGCCACAGCTCCGAGCGGCCGCTTCGACAATGGCGGTGGAGAACATGGTCCACTCGGACTCAATATCTCCAACCTCCCTCGGGATCCAGTCGAAACTCTGCCGGAGGTGGGAGTTAAAGATCTCTCTGACAGGAGACTCGGCCAGACGTTCCCAGCAGACCCTTACAGTACGCTTGGGCCTGCCGAGTCTGTCCAGCTTCCTCCCCCGCCATCGGATCCAACTCACCACCAGGTGGTGATCAGTTGACAGCTCCGCCCCTCTCTTCACCCGAGTGTCCAAGACATACGGCCGCAGGTCAGATGAGACGACAACAAAGTCGATCATCGACCTGCGGCCTAGGGTGTCCTGGTGCCACGTGCACTGATGGACACCCTTATGCTTGAACATGGTGTTCGTTATGGACAAACTGTGACTAGCACAGAAGTCCAATAATTGAACACCACTCGGGTTCAGATCCGGGGGGCCGTTCCTCCCAATCACGCCCCTCCAGGTGTCACTGTCGTTGCCCACGTGGGCGTTGAAGTCCCCCAGTAGAACAATAGAGTCCCCAGTCGGAGCACTTTCCAGCACCCCTCCCAGAGACTCCAAGAAGGTCGGGTACTCTGCACTGCCGTTCGGCCCGTAGGCACAAACAACAGTGAGAGACCTATCCCCGACCCGTAGGCGCAGGGAAACGACCCTCTCGTTCACCGGGGTAAACTCCAACACATGGCGGCAGAGCTGGGGAGCTATGAGCAAACCCACACCAGCCCGCCGCCTCTCACCATGGGCAACTCCAGAGTGGTGAAGAGTCCATCCTCTCTCAAGGAGTGTGGTTCCAGAGCCCAAGCCGTGTGTAGAGGTGATCCCGATTACCTCTAATCGGAACCTCTCAACCTCACGCACCAACTCAGGCTCCTTCCCCGCCAGCGAGGTGACATTCCACGTCCCTAGAGCTAGTTTCCGTGTCCAGAGATCGGGTTGTCTAGGCCCCTGCCTTCGACTGCCGCCCGATCCTCTTCGCACCGGCCCCTTATGGTCCCTCCTGTGGGTGGTGAGCCCACGGGAGGGCGGCCCCACGTCGCCCGTTCGGGCTGAGCCCGGCCGGGCCCCATGGGGGAAGGCCCGGCCACCAGGCGCTCGCATACGAGCCCCAACCCCGGGCCTGGCTCCAGGGTGGGGCCCCGGCTGCGCCATACCGGGCGACGTCACGGTACTCAAAATGTTTTTCTTCATTTAGGGGGTTTTGAACCTTGTATCTTTGTTAATGCAGTACTATATCTGCTGCTTAATATTAGCTGTGTTTTAATGTTTTATAATGTTATATTATAAGATACATTTAAATTGCTATTGAATAGCCTCACTCAATAATGATGCTTGTATCTGTTCACAGAATTGATAGACAGCGAGATCCTTGAAGTAGAACCAAATGTTGCGGGAAGTTCTATCTTTCCCAATTAAAATAGGATAATGTGGCAACTCCTATGCACTTTTCCCAGTGACTGACTGACAGTGAGTGGTTTGTTCATCGTCCTGTTAATTTCAGCGTCACAGAACAACATAACAGCTTGAGCAGTTATTAATATTCAGATAAAAATTATGCTCATCAGCTCGTGCAGGATTTAGGCAGCTCATCTCCAACTGTTGTGGTTTTGTTCCTGTCTGCTCAGGGATGCAGTTTAGTCATTGATGAAAACTAATAGCCAAAAACACCTTTTTGAAACAGATGTAAACAGACAGAGCCACTGTAGTTCTTTGTGAGATTGTTGTATTGTTGGCTGTACTATAACAATATTCCTCTTGATTATTTATTCACAAAGTTCAAAAAAAATATATACCATTGAAGCCCCAAAAAAGAAAACAGAATATCCCAAAGAGGACTAAAATATAAAAATAGTTTCAAATCGCACCGGGCAAAATATAGACCAGGCCCCTTGGAGTTTTGCCAAAATACCAGGAGGCCAGTTTGTCATCTGCAACCAATATCTAGATGGTCAAAAGAAGAAGGTTGGCTAAAATAGGGCTATAGGCTAAATCTTATCCAGACTTAAGACTTAAGAACTCATCCAGGATAATCTAGTTAATGTGTGACACGGTTGGCCATGAGTCTTGACTTCTGCCACCAGATCGCCAACTCTGTATTCTTCATTAGAGAATATTCAAGGCATCAAAAAACTAACTGAAATGGAGACAAGATAACACGAGCCCTTCCAATGAAAGAATTTCGGTTTTTGTTCTATATAGCAGAAATGTTAACCCCTATTAAAGATCTCTGCCAAAGATGAGCTAGTAAACTATCTAATGTCCCGCATTTGCTCAGCTAGTTAATACCCACTTGAGCACAGCATTTACACTTAGATAAAAACCTCTATTGTGAGGAGTTTCATTAAATGCTGTATTTAGGTCAATCAATCAGAAAACCGCTTTAAAGTTCTTTTAAATGGATGATGTTTAGCAAATCCAAATCAGTTTTCCACGTTGATTTAACATTGTCGCATGAAATGATGTCATTTGAGCTGCTCTCATCGCAAGCTGTCAGCTCTGGTTATGATACCAGCTAGGTGATGGCACTCAAACTGATACTTTGCCTTGAGCTACTGAAGTCACCAATTCCTGCTTTCGCAGTTAGACGGCAACTTTAGAGGATGGAGGTAACCGGCTTTGCTGGAACTGTCCTAATCTGAACACTGTACTCTGGAACTTTCTGTTCTAAACCTGTGCTTTGGGAGGCCACTATGTTTCACAAGTGCCTCAAGGCAAAATAGTAATCCCCTGGCCTCATTGACAAGCTGTCAGAAAAGCTATTGCAGGAACATGACTGGTTTCACACCAATTATACTGCACTCTGCCAAGCTCCAACCTGCACCGCGAACAGCACACTACACTAGTCAATTAAGACATTCACTGTCAGGGGTTGCGTTCATTTAGGCATTGAGCGGAAGAAAACTGGGCTTGTTGAACGAGAAACACTTCTTTCTGTTTCTTTATTTTTATTTTTTTCATGGCTTTGTAACATTGTGCCTTTCTAAAAAGGTGAAATGTCAGGTAATGATTAACCCGCGTTGGAGAATTCATCAGATATTTTATCGTGCTCAAGAGTGTACAGGCTGTATTACTCATCACCTACACCTTCAAAGAAACTTCTCAAGAGCTATTAAAAACTTTTAAATGGTATTTAAAAGCTGATTATAGGCTCCATTTTAAATATGACGATTGAGTCATGAGGGCTGTAATCATATTAATTATTTTGATTGCAAATGTGAATATAATTTCTTCTGGTAATTATTATGTTTTTAATTTGGGTGCAATGAGAACACATGCTGTTGCCTTAACTGGCAATCACTCTGAATGTGAATGATCAGAGAGAACACCAATAGGAATCTGTGAGCAATGTACTTTACATTGAAGTTGAAGATGAAACTGTTTGCAGTTACATCAGGCGGTTTGGTGAATTGTTGATCAAGTTGTGTAACGGTGTCAATTGCTTTTTATTGTTGCAAATATACCTTTGACCAGGTGCAAGGTCTTTGCCTGGTTCTAATCAGGTCATCTTCGATCAGTATAAAGAACTTGGTGCAGTCTGTTTGGTCAGCTTCCAGCATATTCTGCATTTCCACAAGCTGTAAAATGAGTACCAAAAGAAATGTGACGTTCAAGTGCAAATGTATGTGGAGCAAAATGAGCCCAAGTCCTATGCGAGCATCTAGGCAGTCATACAACACAGTGTGTGACAGGGCACATGCGGCCTCTCTTTCTGACAGTCGTTCACTTGGACTACAACCAGTAACTTCCTCGAGCTTGTGCTCACAGACCATAGGCTGTGGTGTCACAGTCGGAGGTGGAGAAGTGGAACACTTTCATCTTACCCTTAAAAGGCACGGTCGGGGTGTGAAATCTGACAGGAGGCAGGCAGACACAATTCCATTTCAGGGAGGTACATGAGAGGTTACCGGTGTTGAGGAAGCTCTGCGCACGGTTATTAAGAAGAAATGCAAACGGCCGATGATGATGATGATGCAAACGGCCGGTGCTTGTATTGATGACATGCCTTGATTCAGCGGTCCAATCGTCAGGGTGTATGATTCATGTGATTGTTTTGTGTGGGTCTCACTATATATCTGGGGACTAATACGTCCCCAAACTCTGATTACATCAGCAAAAGGCTGTTTAAAAACAACAACAATAAATGATTGCCTTGTGTTTTAGAATAAAAGTAAAAATTGAGTTTTAGGTTTAGTGTTATGGATTGGATTAGTTTTAAGTTTGGTGTTAGCATAAGTAAAAAAAAAAAAAAAAGGATTGTGTTTTTCGGTATGTTTGCTTGTTTGTGAGTGTCGTATGGTGTGTTTGTGTGTTTGTTTGTTTGTGTGTGTGTGTGAGAGAGAGTGAGAAGGATTGTGCAGTGTTTACCCCCACTTGAATCAAGGTAAAGACTTGTAGAGACAAGGTGACTGACTCAGCGGCCCAGCTTTCAGCAGCTTTTTGCCAATTAAAACAAGTGTTTTTCTCTCATTACATGCAAGTACACACACACACACATACTCACCTACACTACATCAATCTTGCCCAAAGCAATTTGCTGACTGCGTGAAATCGGTTTAACTGTGCAGAAAAAGGCAACTTCCACACCCAGATTTGGAAATCGCCATTGATCTTTGTACTGTTAGGAGCAGAACAAAGGTTCTGTTGAAGCCCACACATCCTCACCTATGATTAATAACTGACTCGTGGGCATTTTCCATCTTGGGATCTGACAGAGATGGTTATTAATAGTTGTGGGATGGTTGCGGCAAACCTGCAAGAGGAAACCCTGAGGGGAAAAGGGTTGTTGGCCATTCACTGCTCAGTGAAATCGTGAGGGACTGAACTGTCCTTCCAATGCACTGTTGTGTTAAAGGGGAAGTCTGCAGCTGCTAGATTCAGTTTGGGGCATAAAATATGAAATAATCAAATATGAAATAATAATATGAAATAGGGATGCACAGCCAATGGTTCTTTGGTAATATAACTCAAAAGCTAGATGCCTAATGACCTAATATCAACTGTCCTACCTGAATATATGAAACGATAAATGTAAAACGAGTCTCAATCATTGCATCCATAGTGTGGTCCATGAAATTGGGAGTGGTTACAGTCCTCCAGTTCCATCCCTTAGGTTTTTACAAAAATACCTTTGAAATGCTTTCAGGATGATGCTTCTGAACTGTCCTTCTAATACACTGCAGGGTTATGGCTCTCCTAGGAATGGTCCTTCTTATACACTGCAGGGTTATCAATCTCCTATGAATGGTCCTTCTAATGCACTACAGGGTTATGACTCTCCTATGTATGGTCCTTCTAATACACTGCAGGGTTATGGCTCTCCTATGAATTGTCCTTCTAATACACTGCAGGATTATGGCTCTCCTATTAATTGTCCTTCTAATACACTGCAGTGTTTATGACTCACCCATGAATGGTCCTTCTTATACACTGCATGGTTATGACTCTCCTATAAACGGTCCTTATTATACACTGCAGGGTTATGGATCTCCTATGAATGGTCCTTCTAGTACACTGCAGGGTTATGGCTCTCCTATGAATTGTCCTTCTAATACACTGCAGGGTAATGGCTCTCCTACGAATGGTCCTTCTAATACTGTACACTACAGGGTTATGGCTATCCTATGAATGGTCCTTCTAACACACTACAGGGTTTATATGACTATCCTATGAATGGTCCTTCTAATACACTGCAGAGTTTATGACTTTCTTATAAATGTTCCATGTAATACACTGCAGGGTAATGGCTCTCCTATGAATAGTCCTTCTTATACACTGCAGGGTTATGACTCTCCTAAGAATGGTCCTTCTAATACAAAGCAGGGCTATGGCTCATCCTATGAATGGCCCTTCTAATACACTACAGAGTTATGGCTCTTCTATGAACCGTCCTGCTATCACACTGCAGGGTTTATGACCCTCCTATGAATGGTCCTTCAGATAGACTGCAGGGTTATGGCTCTGAACTGTCCATTCAATGCACAGGGGGACCGTTAGATGAGGCACAGATCCAAGGTCTGTGCCAATTGGCCTCTTAAAGCCTGATTGTGAGAGTTGTATTGATCAGCGCTGATAGAGGATACCGTATGTTATCTCCCTCCCTGAGTCTGAGCTCTTCCCATCTCATCCAGCAAAACTGAAGCCTGTAAGACAGATGTTCTGCACCCCGTATCTTGCCTCATCATCAACTTTGCACCGCTATCAGAGTTAAACCCTTGTCAATACAAAGAGATATTTAAAATTAGGGTTCTAGTTTTCAACGTTTAACAGGAGATGCCTCCACTCTCTTGCTAACTTGGTCAACCTCCCATGTGCAAATAAAGGAACGTAAATTAGGATATATTAAAAACATTTATATACAAATTGTCTCATGCATGTGTCAAGTTTGGAGGTGAACCACTTTACAGCAGGACGTCCCGAAGTCCTGCTGACGTTCCAGTCAAGGGGTTAGCAGGGCTCTGACCCCTCAGACTGAATCTTCTTGAGGAACAGAGGCTGCTACTGATGATGATGATGAGGAGAGTGTGGATGCTGAAACTGCTGACCGCCCGCTCCTACCATTTGTCAGGGGATCAACTGGAACGACAGGAAGAGGAAAAACAAACGACCCAGTGATACCCATAAACCACTTGGGCCTCTTGGACCAGCCAAGATTAGCAGTATCATCACGGGCCAACAGCGTTGCAGTCTGCATCATTAGCATCCAATCACTTTAGGCTTTGAAAAGCACCACCGGCACTAACTCCACTTATAGCTTTCCCAAGCTGGCGAAATAGAAATGAATGATACTCAAAAAATTGAATTTAGCTTTGTGAGTGTAGTTTAGTCTTTGCAAAGGCCTACAAGAGAATGCATTTTAATGCTTGTGTAGAAGTTGCAAAGCCAGTATCTTTATGCAATTTGGGGCACAAACAGATATGTGTTCTATCAAACTTCAACCCACTGGAACGCACATCTAACAGACATGTTTGGGCACAGATAAGTTGTGCTTGTAATTTCAAAGACCGCTCCTGCGGGATTTCAGCCTCTTTCCAACAATGTTACAAAAAACACATTATTGACTGTATTTAGTGACTTCAGCCAAGAATAAAAGTTCTATTATAACACATGAGAATCTTATTAATTCTTAGTAATATAAAGATAATCATGTATTTCCTTGGGAAAGAGACATTGGGACGAGGAAGTCAATACACATTGGCTCGACATGAACTAACAGGCTACAGTTTGACCTTAGACAGTGAACTTATTGGCAGTAAGCAGTGAAGAGCTGTGGTCAAAGCATCGTGTTACTACATGTATGACATACTGTAGTCGTGTTACATAGGACAAAATGACATGTGCGTATAGGATATCCGTTTATGGACACCCTGTTATTGTGACTTCAAGGACTTCGTTTTACATTTTTAATTGCTATTAAATTACTGCAGGTTTTGAGAAATTCAAATGCACATGAAATACAATGTGTTTGGATCTAAATGCACAGGAGACATTGTCAAGGACACACAATCTGGTTCACTATAACAAAAAAGTGGTGTTATCAAGGCCTTAAATGATTTTAATATATGTTCTGAAATACAATGCACTATTATCAACATCCTAATGTGAACTGATGGAGCAGAGCAAAACTAACTAGCTGGAGATGGTTAATGTTAGCCACTAGCTGTGAACTGGCCTCAAAATAATAGAAGCTGTGTGAGATTACTCTGAAAGAAATACCCATTCTTTATTTTAGTAAATACTGTTATGTTTTTTTTATATTTATGAATTTGATTTTTCACGACATACAGTACATTGTGTTGACACTGTCATTGCAAACATAAGTGTTCTTAAATAACCTACATGTTTAAAAAAAAAATATATATATATATATTGTGACAATTGACATTACATTTCCTTTGTTAAATCCAATTCTCCTTGGTATATCTTTCCTGCTAGATGTTGGCTATCTTCAGAATACTTATACATTATATAATAACTGATACATTATATAAGCAAAGTGAGGGGTAACTTTGCATTGGGGCTCTCGATGTGCTATTGCAAATCAATATGCTATATGTGGTTATTTTAAATCCTACCTACCATTTAAACAGTGTACCAGTTACTTGAAGGATTTATCTCAGCCTTCATGTTTAAACAGCCTGTTTAAAACAGGATTCTCCAACCTCTATTCTGTAAGAAGAAAGGGAATCTACCCTATCCTTAATTCTACCTGGCATGTCCTGACATAATGACCCATCAAGTGAGGATTTTCAGACATACAAGACAGATCAATGATATTGAGATGGTCAAGTTGAACATGTTTTTAAATGTACCATTTGCCCATGAAAACCCTTTCAGACTGTGCAATGAACATCAGTTTCCATGAACATTTAAGGATTCACATGAACATGGCAGAACTCGTCTTGTAACTCTTGAATAGTCTGAATGACCAACCATAGATCTACAATGGATAAACTGGTGCACAAACGGATGGACGAACAACGTAATTGCTGAACAGCTGGAGAGACCAACCTTTAAGCTTTTGGTGTGTCTAATTTCATTTTATGTCCTCCATGAACGCTTGCCTTTAATGACATGAGAGGAGCTGTTGCTAAATAATCATGAATTGACGAATAAAAAAGGAACTACACCTGTTCTGGTCGTATGCATCTGCACCTCAACCTGACTGAATGTGACCAGTTTAATCTGACACTAATGTTGGACACCTGGACATCGTATTGCCCTAATTTTCTTTCAGTGATTACTCAACGGGAACGTTTTCATGCTAGAACTCTTTTGATGCTGCTAATGGTCATTTTGAATGTTCGGCTATGAGCGCATTCTTTAGCATTTCTTTCGGAAAAAAAAAGGAAATGCTAAACTTATTAGCTTACCCAATAATTATGAGAAAGTGAGATAACCTACAGAAAATCACGTGAGTAATCGCGATACATGTTTAGGAAATGTGAAAGCGCCCCCCCATATATACGCACATTCACCATGGACAAGTTATAAACTCTCTGGCAGATAGCAGGTGATAGATACTTTGATCAAATGGGTATAGAACATTAGAGAAGGAGTAGCTATTATCCATCTGTTCTGTTCTGCCTCAGTGTGACTCCACAGTGACTCATACATCACTTCAGCTTGACCGGGGGGAAAATGAGTAACGAGAGCTAACGTGTTTAATAATCCTTGATCTTTTTAATCATTTCTCATAATACTTCAGACAAAGAAACTCATTTAGAGCTTTTCGTAATCTCATGTTGAGGTTTGAGAGACGACAAAATAGAGATATCTTTTCCCCCGAATGACAGCTCTGTGCTGGTCCTTTGGTGAAGCAGTCCTTTGCTCTAATGTTTGATTAATGTGTGTCTGTGTGTTCTTGGCTGTTTTCTGGGCTTGTTGTGGATCCAGCAATAACACATGGAACACAGGCGGAGGGAGGCCGAGACACAACGGGGAGAACCCGTCTGCTAGAACCCACTCATCACAATAGGAGGGGATCTGAGCTCCAGCCAACCTGCAATGCCCTCAGGATGTCTGATTGGGCGGACGCATGCCATCCCTCTACTCCAATCATAATTTCCTGTTCTATTCATGGTTTTATGGGCAGTGAGGTGTGGAGAGGAGCTTCATATATGGAAATAAGGACATGGAACATCCAATGGATTTATTTACTTGCTATGTAAGGTTTAATGGCCCGTCTGTCCACACCTTATGTCACAGTGAAGGAATTGTTGTAAAGAACTCTTTGTGCCTAAAAAATGAACAATGACAAAGATAAAAATTTGCACATTTTAACTTGGGGCCAAAATGGGTGTTATATGATACGGTGATGAGAATTGAGCCCGTAACAACAGAGTGTGTAGAAAGAGCGCTATGAGGCTATTTAGTCTACATCAATTGTCATGACAACAATTTCATTTAAATAACATTAACAAAATGCGTAAATAAAATCTATTCACACTAGTTACAAGAAAGTCTGGCTGCGCCATAAATCGAAACACATAAGCGCTCAGCATTCACCTGTAAGGTGTGTAAACTCACTACCAGTTTTTTTTACCAGGTAGCTACAAGAAGTGTAGTATCTTTCGGAAAAGGATTGTACGTTACTTCAGAAGGTTACGTGCGACAACTGACATTTTCACCGGTTTACACTATATAAACAATATCTCCGATGCAAATCTGGCACTAACGATGCATCCCAAATAGTCCCTTAAAGTCAATAGCAATGGTGGGCAACTGGAGGTCTGCGTGCCAAAACTTACTGCAAATGAGTGTTGCGGCCTGCGCTACACATTTATTTAATGTAGGAAATCGATTCTTGAGCATTTCCAATTATGAAATAAGAAACATTATGTGAGTGGGACTCAACGCAACCAATGCATGGCACTTAGGGTATAGTTGTGGTCAATTTGCACTGAACTTTTTTTACGTAATTCTAATTATGTTCTGGTACCCAACCATTAGTTCCCACAACAAATTGCCCTCGGCTGAATTTAGTTGCCTACACTGCTATAGGGTATAATTGGGGAAGCAGACTTTTAGACTAGATGATTAACAGTCAACACTCATTTTCATGAGGTAGTCACATCACCTGATTGGCTGTGAGAGTGTTCCGAGGACATTAGGATCCATTGTGCTCTCTGGGTAATGACTGAGATGCGTGGACGAGAAGACATACAAACACACTTACAGCATACAATTAAAAACACAAGCACATTTCTGAACAAAGTAGGCTTTATAAAGGACACTAGGGATCCATTAAGGCCTGCAAAACTTGTTTACACTTGTTTAAAATGCTGTCATTTTCTATCATCATGATCCATGTGTTCAATGGCAAGACATGACGGTATGCATGTTGATGTGTGATTAATTATACACTGCTCAAGAAAATGAAGGGAACATGTAATCATCACAGTATAACACCAAGTCAAATAAACTGCATGGATATCATCCAGTTAGGAATCAATGTCACCTGTTTTGGTGCAAATGAAAGTGACAACAGGTGCACTGTTGTCACTTGTCACAACCCCCAAAAAGGGAAGGATTTTGCAGGTGGTGGCCACAGATGATTGCTCTCTCCTTCTCTAGTTTAGCATTTTGCTAGTGTCTTTTTCACTACTGGTAGCATGAGGCAGTGCCTGCAGCCCATTCAAGCTGCACTGGCAGTCCAGCTCTTCCAGGATGGCACATCCATATGTGTCGTTGCATGAAGATTTGCTGTGTCTCCCAGTACAGTACAGTTCACTGATGCCCTGATCCAGGTCTAGGAGGTGATCACCCAGGACACCCTCCACTGTCTCATCAGGAGCATGCCCAGACGTTGTCCAGAGTGCATACTGGCCCATGGGGGCCATCCACACTACTGAGTCACATTATGAGTTGCCGTGATGAAATTCCTCGCGAGTTGGAACAGCCTGTGATTTCAGTTGTTTACTTGGATTTTCGGTGTGAGTTTGATTCAAGCCCTCAATCGTTTGCAAATGTTGGTTTCCATTGACCTCTGTTACGTCATTTTGTTCTAAGCGGAGCCAGCCAAGAAGAACAAATGCCTCTTACTGAGTGAGTGAGTGAGTGAGTGAGGGACCTTGTTAAATAGCGTAGTGGTTAGCAGAGGCGTTGCTAGGATCACAATACATTCAGGGCTTAGCAAGCCTAAAATAAAACTGTTCACTGTCATATTCCAAATATTTCTGGTGGTTTATCGAAGTACACATCAATGCATGCTTTTTGGGGTAATATACAGTACACAACAACCCCTTGAGCAATAAGAGAGGAGGAGTTTCCACAATTCTCTAGTCTTTTCACTTGATGAAAAAGTAAGTTATTGTCACCTATCCAGTATTCATAGTTATTGTATCAATGTAATTCAAGAATGCAAAAAAAAGCAGTGTTGTTCTGCCACCAAAAGATGTAGCTTTGGCAGTGTAAAGTTCATTTTCAGTCTCGCTAGAAATTGCTCAATTCTTATGACTATTCCAAGTAGTAAGTCAGTAGATGCTTGTAAGCCTAATACTGGCTAATAAGCTGTTAAAATGGCCAGTGGCAAAAGCTATACAGTTCACAGACTTTGCGTGATGTTATTGCGTGACAAAATAATGTAATGTCAAGATACTATACCGACATTCCACATATGTATAGCTTGGGGGCGTAGTGGTTATAAAAACAGCCTCTTGCATGAGGGATCCAGGTTTGAATCCAGTGAAGACAACTACATTTATCTAATCGCGGGACGGCCGAACTACGCTTGCCTGGCTCCTTTTCTTGTTTTGAAAAGTGTATATTCACGGTAGATATATGACTCTATTAAAAATAATAATAATCAGTAGTTAATATTGGCAGCTGCATGTCTAGCTCCTGAGATCCAGAAATATGTCTTCATCCTAATCTCAGTAACCTAACCTTTTTGCCTAAATGTGACCTAGCCATAACCCAATTTATGCCCAATTTTAGTCTAAACCTAACCCCTAAGCTTGGAAAATGCCTTTACTTGGTGGGGACATGCCAAAAAAAACTTTAGAGGCTGATGTTTCAGGTTGTACTATGTTTGTGGGACTTTGGTTTCCCACATTTACACATTGCCCTGGATCACACAAACGTTTGGAGGAATCCTTGATTTTAATTTCAAATTTTACACGATTTCATGATCATAGAGAGCTGTGATGAAACATCAGACCCACACTGTTTTAACCTAGAAACCAGATGTAAAATGACAGAAGCCTCATCTTTGATGTACACTGAACAAAATTATAAACGCAACACTTTTGTTTTTGCCCCTCATTTATCATGAGCTGAACTCAAAGACCTAAGACTTTCTCTATGTACACAAAAGGCCTATTTCTCTCAAATATTTTTCACAAATCTGTCTAAATCTGTGTTAGTGAGCACTTCTCCTTTGCTGAGATAATCCATCCACCTCACAGGTGTGGCATATCAAGTTGCTGATTAGACAGCATAATTATTGCACATGTGCAATTTAGGCTCAACACAATAAAGGCCACTCTAAAATGTACAGTTTCATTGTATTGGTGGGGTCCGAATACCAGTCAGTATCTGGTGTGACCACCATTTGCCTCACTCATGATAAATGGGGGCAAAAACAAAAGTGTTGCGTTTGTAATTGTGTTCAGTGTATTTGTATTAAGTGTAAACATATTCCTTGTGTCACTTAATCTTTTCATGTGTTTACTTCAGTCTGTATTTTTCAGAATGGGTCTTTTTGGATAGAACCATTTTTGGTTCTGTGTAGATGTTTTGATCGTTTTTTAAACTGTTGTCGCCAAATATCTTGACCAATAATTACATGTTGTGTGCAGCCGATGGGTCTAATTGGAGATGCCGTGATAAGATGTCCATTAACAGAGGTGCTATAATGGAGGATCCTTCACCACAGCAGAAATGAAAAGACCTCTTTTAGAAATATCAGCTGCAGGTGCGCTGACCTTGTTTGACCCTAATTTTTCCTCTTCTCCTCCTACTCTGACTCCACAAGTCATACACCTGGCCTTGACGTGAAAAAGGGAAGGCAATAAATAATGGGAGAGAGCAAAAACTGTTATGCAGTCATTCCATGTTACTTTCACAGATGGAGGGAAGCGTTTCTATTAGGGTTGTGACGATATGTGTATTTCACCGGTAAACTGATATGTACCGTCACATTGAGGTACAATATGACAACCAGGACAACCAAGATTCTGGACAACCAAGATTACCAAGTACATCATAAAATAATTTGGCATAAACAGATTGGTTTTATTGAGAATTGTCAATACAAAATAAGGACACTAACCTGATAAAAAATTACAATAAACTTCCTCTTTGTACATCAATATTTTTTCAGTCTGACATACATTTCCAAATAATCAGGGACAACTGTGAATTTGGCGAAGTTATAAATAGTTATGTCTGGGATATTTCTTTTTAATCAATTTCCGGTAAGTGCAAAGTTAACTCATACAATTGTTTTGAAATTAGTTTTTAAATGATTTAATACATTTAGCAATTTGATAAGTTGTACAGTAAGACTTATGATGCTTCCCACAAAAAATAATGCAATGTTTTTTGAGATTACAGTGAAGGGGCATAATGTTATTGGGCATAAAATTGGATTCTACAAAAAGGTTTCCCAGAAAAGATGACCTTGTTTCACATTTTGCAATAACATAATTTACCTATCTTTATCGTTATCGTTGATTGGGTTGTTGGAGTCATAGATCTGCAAGAAACACTTATTTATGTGACATCCACTGGCTTGTACCTTGGTAAAAATGTTCAAATAAAGACTCTGCAATAGATTAAGGTTTTAAAAAGGCAGAAAAAACCCTGGCATAAACATACAGGGAACTATAGGTAAAAGGAGATTACCTATTTTCTGTCTCTTCCATGAGACGGGAGCCCCCAGAGTGCTTTGCAGGCATTTCAGCTATTTTCCAGCTAACTGCACAATGCAGGCTGTAACAAGACTCTTTTGCCACTGCATGACTGTATGGGTTTTCATATCGATCACTCGTGTGTGTGCTTTACACTGAGCTAAAATATAACCTCCACAAGCCTCAACACTGTCTGCCATCTTCCCAATACAGTTGAGACATGGATTAGCCTTTGCCAGTGTCCGAGTGGCCATCATAGGTGAGCATTAGCACATAGAATCAGTTGCAATGCCAAACTGCAATCAGGTCAAGTCTCTGGTGAGAACATTCAGCACTCGGCCAACAGCTCTGGAGGAAACTTGTGTGGTAAGCATGCCAACTACACAGTCCCTAAACCAAACTTAGACATCTGTGGCATCGTGTTCAAAACGTTTTTGTTTTTTTGGAGTGGCCTTTGATTGAGCCCAGCACAAGGTACACCTGTGTCATTACCATTCTATATAATCAGCTTCTTGATATACCCCACCTGACAGGTGGGAGGATTGCTTTGATGAAGCAGGCATGCTTGCTAACAGGGATGTAAACAAGTTTGTGAACATTTCAGAGGATTGATGTTCATGCGATTTATGATATTTTCCATTTGGTGTTTGTATTATTCTTCAGTGCAGAAAAATTGTGTTGTTATGTAGATGTGGGAAATTAATGGATTTCAACAAAGCGTTTATATCCTTGACTGTAAAAAATGCTACAGAAAGCGTACCTTTCTACTGGCCATTGGTGGAGCAGAGATGTTACAGGTCAGGCAATACATGGTTTAGCATTGTGGCCTATCTTGAGTACATGATGCTAACTGATAAACAAACCCGACTATAGCCATCTGCCTAGAATGACAGGAATGCATTATAGATCTTACACTTACATTTCAGTAACCATTAGCTCATCTTATGATTAAGTAAATCAAACTTTCAACCCATGCAAACCCTGGCATTGCAAATGCCACACTATTAACATGGGACTATGCATGAATAATGCAGTTTGTGTCTACTATGATAGGTTTATGACATGCTTATTGATTTGTAAGACATATGTTGTTATTTCGCCAAAACTTGCTCTGCCACCATTAATCATAGAAATGTATGTTTTTATTCTTTAGTGAATTTTAGTCTCTGCCTAGAGGGAAACCAGCGGGACACAGCACCATCCATATGTAATGAGTTCAGCCTTATCCACAGTGCATCATGGGAGAAGTCACTTAACCAATTGTAGCAGGGTTTGGTTGGTATTTAGTGTTAAAGTGAACTGAAGCATGACTATAGCTGGTGAGGCTGTCATTAGCTGCCCATCTCCCCTGAGGACATGAGCTAAATTGGGTTGGGTTCCACTAGCAACAATCCAAACAAGAGCCAGACAGAGCCACGGCTCCTTTGGTTATACCAATTTGGTCTACAACGATATTTGCGAAATTAGCTTATTAACAAAAAAATGTAAATGTTCCCCTGTTCTTACTGCCATAAAAATTATCTAAATTAATTGTAAAGAAAACTATAGGCATTTAAACCAATGTTAAAATTATTGCATGTCTGCTACATGAAAACTAGCAAAATTACTGAAAAACAGAAACTATAACTCAGAGAGCCCAAACATATTGCCAAGGCGGAACATACTGTGGCAGAGAAAGATACCATCGGATACTCTTCAAATGAGGTTACCAGTGTAGGGTCTAAACTAATTTGACTCATCTGAACCCTAATCCTAACCTTTATTCTAAACCTAACCCCACTTTAGCAAGCATTTTCTTATTAACCGATTTTTTTGTTGGTAATTTGAATCATCAGGAGATGACTAATCAGTAGAGCATCAACAATAAAAATACACCTAAAGGATTATTAGGAACACCATACTAATACTGTGTTTGACCCCCTTTCGCCTTCAGAACTGCCTTAATTCTACGTGGCATTGATTCAACAAGGTGCTGAAAGCATTCTTTAGAAATGTTGGCCCATATTGATAGGATAGCATCTTGCAGTTGATGGAGATTTGTGGGATGCACATCCAGGGCACGAAGCTCCCGTTCCACCACATCCCAAAGATGCTCTATTGGGTTGAGATCTGGTGACTGTGGGGGCCATTTTAGTACAGTGAACTCATTGTCATGTTCAAGAAACCAATTTGAAATGATTGGAGCTTTGTGACATGGTGCATTATCCTGCTGGAAGTAGCCATACATGGTGGTACATGGTGGTCATAAAGGGATGGACATGGTCAGAAACAATGCTCAGGTAGGCCGTGGCATTTAAATGATGCCCAATTGGCACTAATGGGCCTAAAGTGTGCCAAGAAAACATCCCCCACACCATTACACCACCACCACCAGCCTGCACAGTGGTAACAAGGCATGATGGATCCATGTTCTCATTCTGTTTACGCCAAATTCTGACTCTACCATCTAAATGTCTCAAAAGAAATTGAGACTCATCAGACCAGGCAACATTCTTCCAGTCTTCAACTGTCCAATTTTGGTGAGCTCGTGCAAATTGTAGCCTCTTTTTCCTATTTGTAGTGGAGATGAGTGGTACCCGGTGGGGTCTTCTGCTGTTGTAGCCCATCCGCCTCAAGGTTGTGCGTGTTGTGGCTTCACAAATGCTTTGCTGCATACCTCGGTTGTAACGAGTGGTTATTTCAGTCAAAGTTGCTCTTCTATCAGCTTCAATCAGTCGGCCCATTCTCCTCTGACCTCTAGCATCAACAAGGCATTTTCGCCCACAGGACTGCCGCATACTGGATGTTTTTCCCTTTTCACGCCATTCTTTGTAAACCCAAGAAATGGTTGTGCGTGAAAATCCCAGTAACTGAGCAGATTGTGAAATACTCAGACCGGCCCGTCTGGCACCAACAACCATGCCACTCTCAAAATTGCTTAAATCAACTTTCTTTCCCATTCTGACATTCAGTTTGGAGTTCAGGAGATTGTCTTGACCAGGACCACACCCCTAAATGCATTGACGCAACTGCCATGTGATTGGTTGATTAGATAATTGCATTCATGAGAAAATGAACAGGTGTTCCTAATAATCCTTTAGGATAGTGTATGTCTCAGTTCATCAAAGTTTGCATTCACGTTTATGCACTGCAGATTCTGGAATTATTTTAGTGGACAAACATGGTCAGCAAGAGTACAATTTAAGGTAATGAATGAAAACATCATGACAAATTTTGCTCATTATCAGAGTTATTTAATTGATTTGTTACTGTCACTGATTGCCAGGAAAGTGAAGACCACTTACTCCTCAGATCTGAATCAGTCATCGGTCAAGAGGACACTGCAGACTTTGTCTACAGTAATTCTGTGTAGCATTTCGGTCTTGATCCTTTTTATTGTGCCTGTGTGTTTGTATGTTTACGTGCGTGTGCCAACTTTGGCCAACTTTTGTATGTGTGCTCTGCGTCGTGACTGAATGGCGGCCAAGCGCGAATGTTTACCATTGAAACGTGCGCTCCCTCGACTGATTCACAGGGTTTCATTTGTGATAGTAATATCCCCAGCGCCCAAAGGGGCATGTGACTGCAATTACTACAAACGATTCGCACACAGTGTGACGCAGCATTTAAAAGGCCATCACACTTGGGTTTTCCCCAGGATCTGAAGACAGTGCATCAGTACAACACTTGTTTATTAATTGGAAATAAACCTGCGGATTAGCAATGTAAGGCAGCTCAGAAGGAGAGAATATCTACAGCAAAGGTGTCACCCTTTCCAGATGGTGATTAGAGTATGCCTTTTTTATTATATTTTTTCCTTTTCATTTGTTTCCTATTAACACAGAGACAATCAAGGGAGTTACTAAAAAATATGTGATCTTTTTTTAGCTTTATATAGCCAATATCCATCAACTTCGCACAGCCATTGAAGAGGAGTGGACCAACATTCCACAGGCTGCAATCAACAACCTGATCAACTCTATACAAAGGAGATGTGCTGCACTGCGTGAGGCAAATGGTGGTCACACAAAACACTGACTGGTTTTCGGACACCCCCGGAGCCCCCCAATATAGTAAAACTGCTAATTTTAGAGTGGCCTTTTATTGTGGCCAGCCTAAGGCATACCTGTGCAATAATCATGCTGTCTAATCAGCATCTTGATATGCCACCCCTGTGAGGTGGATGGATTATCACAGCAAAGGAGAAGTGCTCACTAACACAGATTTAGACAGATTTGTGAACAATATTTGAGAGAAATAGGCCTTTTGTGTACATAGAGAAAGTCTTAGATCTTTGAGTTCAGCTCATGATAAATGGGGGCATAAATAATACTGTTGAGTTTATCATTTTGTTCAGTGTACAAATAACGAGGATTATATGCAAACATTTTAATAATGAAAATAATGTGGCTATTCACAAAGGAGTTGTGAGCCTTTGTGCGTAGGTACAGGTCGCTTACCTTTCTGTACTGTACATGTAGTCGTTTTGAAAGAAAGACGAGCAACAGCAACATATGTGATGGGCGTGAAGCGCATGTGTGCGAACTGTTTGTGTGCAGTGTCCAACTACAATACATGTGTTCATGTTATGCGCAAATGTTTATGTATTTATTTTATAGGGACAGTGAAACAACAATCCCTCTTATCGTTTTTAATATATTTCACTCTGTCGATCTTTAGAACCGTCCATAGCACAGATACCACTCAAGGTCCTCAGGCCGGTTTTTCAGCCCACTCTATCACTAACTTTAAAAAGAACTAGCAAATGAAAAGAACACGACACAGCGGAAGCATGGCTATCTTATCATTTGGAATACATCACACAGCACCCTTCATTACACAGAACGTAAAACATTGTTTTGGTTTCGATTCCCATGAAATGCCTATACAAACACACACAGACATATATACTCACAGATGCATGTAACTACGAGGTAGGAAAAAAGGAAATGTACAGAAAATAAATAAAGATTTACTTGTCTATCCTGAATATTGAATATCTCCTTGGTTCATACGTTGGATATGGGAACGCCAGATGTTTTGAAAGTCGAGGTCTACTTTGATGATGGAATAGATCTTATCTAGAGGAATGTAGTTAGATGTTTCATTTAGCCAACATGTTCTAGTAGGGGAGCAATCAGCATTTCTGAATAATGTTATAGATTTCTTTCCTGCTAGCACCGACATGTCAATATATAACAAATGCATGCCTAAGAGCAACAAGAAACACATGTTGCTTTCACTCATCAGTGCTGGTTCAGTCTTAGGTGAGGGCTTTTCTCTGCAACAGCTTGCTTCGCTGTCCAGAATTTTGAGACTCTTCCCTTTCATTCTCAGTTTTATTAAGCACAAAATCTTGTGTTTACTGATTTGGTTTGGCTATGTTGTAATTATCCACAACGCCTACAAGAACTCTGTTCACAACGGCCTATTTTGAAAACAGACGCAAGTTAAATTAACTTAAGCTGCAGTGTCTACTATTACTGAATTGCAACAGATGCTTAGGCTGCTCCTCAAATTAGAGATTATATTTTAGTCTGCATACTCCCCCTTCAAACCCCCACACAAACAAATTCACATGACTGGGAATAAAGATGTGCGTCTGTTGGTTTAAGAAAGGTACGGTCCTGGAACCCTGGCGTAAACCAGTCTGTGTGTCCTGTGACCACCATTTCCCCTCAGGCATCAGGACACATAACCTTCCCATAGAGTGAGTCAGGTTGGAACTGAATCGTGCCACAGCTTCCCTAACATTCCATATGGACGACTGGTGAGCGTGCAGGCCATGAAGAGCTGGGACATTCTTCCACGAATTATGTACAGAACCTTGTGACTTGAGCCAGGCAATGTCATGCTTAAACATGAGGTAATGGCGTTGGATGAATGGCACAACGATGGGCTTCAAATTGGCCCTGATTTAATGCAAATGTGTTTTTGTCCGTAGCTGTGTATTTGGCAACCACCGGCATGGTGCAGTCGATTTGCTATGTTGACATTAGCAAACTGCTATCCGCCCAGAAACCATTCTTATGTCTTTCTGCAGGAATGGTTACATAGCTGCAATATTCCCTCCAAGACCTTGTTCAAACTGTCGAAACATCTGCTTTGGTGCCAGATGACTCTGCCAGTGCAAGCATGTCAGTGGATTTTCTTTTGGACAACACTACAAGTTCTTGTAACTTGTAATTGTATTAATGTTGTGAATGTCTTGATGTTTTCATGATGTTTTCAATCGGACTAACTCTTACCCCCCTGATAAACAGCTAAAATATAAAAGTATTTTTCATATTACTGTATATATTTTTAAGGAAACTGTGCTTCATTGATAGAGACAAGATGGACAGAGGCTAGATTTGAACCCATGCAACAGCAGAGACAGCATCTTAGATCTCTTGACCAACCCAGGCAGCTCACTGTTCCTTGTTCCAATTACCTTGAGATGAATTGTTAGTCAGCCTCCTTGCTCATTAAAAGAAAACCTCCTCCTTTTCCCCCTGTCCCTTCATGACATTAACAATCACAGCCTCATCATGTCGCCATAACCTGCCATTATTCCATTTTTCTTTTATACTGTATGTGGATCTGTTTTCGTACTACTGTACGCCTTCAAGTTATAAAATAACTGTCTCTCAGCATTGTCATTAAAATAACTCCAGATACCTCTAGATATACAGTAGTTACATGAAAGGTTTCTCTATTCCTTTTTGCTAACCAGAGTTTTCCTCCTTTCCTCCATCAATAAATGCTCAATTCAGACATGGTTATACATGACTAAATATTCTATATTTCATAATCTGTAGCCAGGATTACAGAACCCTAAAAAGCGTTCTCAGTGTAAACTCCAGTATTGAGAGTATTGAGCCCACTGACAAGTTGTGTTTCAGCTACAAACAATCGAATTTGTCTAGTCCTAGCATCCATCAATCCCATCCAGAAATTAGTTTGATTAACGGTGGAACATACATAGATCTTGAATGTTCTGGTGGCGGCTCTTGTCCTAAAAACATTTGTAAAGTCTGACACTCTCCTGAACAAATACATATAGTTGTTTTTTTCCATGACACTCTCTAAAGGCAACATATTTCACAAAGGACAATTGTAGTTATTAAATTGTCTCAGGGAGCAATAAAATCAGTTGGTAAGGCACCACATAACCATTGGAGAAAGTGATAGAGATATCCCAGTCAAAATTGAATCACATTACACAGTTTTATATATATTATAATGTTAAGACTTTATTATATTAACATGTAACTATTAACATCAAACAATTTTATTAATCTTGTTCTCTCTATTTTAGGGCATTTTCGAGGTATCAGAAACAAAAGTGTGAAACACATCTATAAATCATTAGACTCTGACGGAGGTGGAAAGACATATACGTGTTGCTGTGAGTAACACCTTTCAGAAGAAAATAAATGCGTGATGTGGCAGCAAGCTGTCCCTGTTGCTAATAAGGCCGATCATGTCAAATTACTAATAAGGTTCCATGGACCAACACAATGCCGCTCATTCAACTGACCAAGGAAAACAAAACACATTATAGCTGATTATAGCTAAATTATAGCTCGGAGCTGCCAATCCAGTCACATACAGACAGGTGAGTCTTGCAAGACACGCAATGACTGCCTGACACAGGAGATTAACCCTGCCCTAAAGGGGCACTTATGCCATCCCTATAGGATCATTTGGTTCCAGGGAAAACATGGGTATCACATGAAACCCTAAAGGATTCTATGTGAAACAAAAAGGTTGTCCCTGGTACCAGAATCGGTTTGTGCTACATGGACAGCCAAGAAAACACTTTTGGAAGAGTGTAGGAAATCCCAGGACATATGATCTGAAATAGAAAGCATTTTTCAACCCCACAATACCAAGCCTTCCCTTTAACTGGTTGTTCATTACAGAAAATGTTCATATAATTAAATGTTCTGGAGCATAAGAAATAAATAAAATGTATGTGTCAGTTTGCACAAGTGGTTCGACCGAGATTTGCCTTCTGCTTTTAATTCAAAACCTCTAACTTGGAAAGGTGCGAGGAGCTGCCACAATGAGTAATTAAGCGTAACTGCCTTGCTCTGGGACAGAAAAACAGATATTTCACAAGAGATCTATCAACCTTTTGTTTACTGGTCAGGTGCCCTATCGCTAGGATACATGCGCACCCAGAGTCATTTCTTTTGTAGTAACAGACAGTCTTCACAGAGTGTGAAAAGCGATTTACTTACATGTTTTCGTAGAGAAAGAGGAACGATCAGCACTGCAGTCCTCCCTTCTCACCTAACTTCTGAGGTAAACGGCACAAACAAACAGCAGATAAAAAAAGATTAGAAAGGAGGCAGCGCCAGACTTTCTTCCTTCCCTCTCTCTGCCTCTCTCCCGTCCCTCTCCCATCTTTCTTTCTCTCCCCACAGATAATTCAGCTTTAATCTGAGCTTTGCAGGTGTGCTGCGGACAAAGGGAGCCAGGCCATGCAGTGCCATGAAGATTTACTCCCAGCAGTCGACTCTTATCAGCGCCACAGCAAAAAAAAACACACACCCTGGCCGAGGGAAGCACCTAAACGTGGCCAGATATCACTAGTGGTCGCGATAAGGGCCTTTAGAATATTCTGTTTACTTGGGTACAGTAATGAATATAAGGAGAATCGGTTGATGATAATAGTCATAGGATAACCGCTAGTACATGGGTTTGGATAAGAATACAATTTGTAGACAAGCTTTTTGGGAGAAGAAGCTTCTCAAATATTCTGCAAAGATACGTGAGGAAAGCAAAGCATACACACACAGGCGCACACAGAAACATTTCCTACCAATGCCTCCTTACATTTTTTTTTTCTTTTACACCGAGTACAATTTTCCCTCTGACCTAAGGTTAACTAGAATGCGGCTATGTGTTGCCGCCGGCCTGAAACACAAGTGCAACTCCCGACAAAGGAGTTGCACTTGTGTGGACTTGGGTCAGAGGGTCGTGGTTGCAGACTCTCTACTCCACCTTCCTTCCCCTCTCTGCTGCATCAACCAGACAGACTATTGAGGGGGATGTATGGGTTTAATCAAGTGTTAATCGAATAGGATGCTGCTATGCCAAAATTGTTGATTTAACAATGCATTCTGGGAATTTTGTGATTGACTAGATGATTTTTTTCAAACATCTCATTTTGCGCTGGATGTGTAGCGTACGTACATTATCTATAAGCAATATAGCAATCATCAATCAGTCATGAAATTCCAAGTTTAAATGCAAGTGGTTTTCGTTATGAGATGGGCACATTAGCACATACATGACCTAGCACACAATTTTTGTAGCCACACATACACTCGACTGGTGACCACATCTCTCAAGCCATTTGGATACCACACACAGCAATTTCTGTACAGGGCTGTCACTGGGAAGCCGGCAGAAGCAGACAGATTTAGCTCTAAAATCTCCTGGTACTAAACAGAGGCTATGATGCAATATTTCCTCATAAGGTACCCTAGGCCTTCAGAAGCAAAGAAACCTCAACAAACATTACATATTCACCAACATATTTCAAAGTTGGGAGTATTTTTTTACTACTTGACCAGCTCTTCGTTTACATAAAACTCATGTCTAGTTTGACGCCAAACATCAACCCACAACGCGGAGTCCATGATAAGCGCTTTCTTCTGGCAAGATGTCCAATCACTCTGTTGTCATGGAAGTGGTATCTGATGGGATGCTAAGAGACTTTCTCAAACAGTGATCCTTGGAAAATGTATCACCTCTAATCACCCTCCTCACTTTGTGTGGCGCCCTCTTCCTGGTAGGTTAACCACAGCTCCAGCTGATTATTAATCTCATGGTTAAAGCCCCAGTAGAGGAGTTGAGCATGGGTCTTACTGCTGCGACAAATCTGAGGCCCTGAAGTCTAGATCTCTGGTTGGTTCAGTAGGTCCCACACGGGAAAACTCATGCAAAACATATATGTACACATGTGCCCTGAATATGTTTATCAAATATATTATTTGCGCTTCTCACACTATCATTATGCAATGCAAGTCCTATATTTTAATGTTGAATATTGTGTTAAAATAATGAAATATATGAATATGCAGTAGTCTAAGCGTTCTCTTTAACACAACATGGAATTAACCTAAGACATTATTTTCTTTGTGAAAAAAATATGCATACATTTTAACAGAGTATCATGAATGCTATTCCTCTCTGTAAACGACTAGGTAACATAAAAAACACATGACAGCAAAGAATACAAATATGGAAATATATCAGTTAGATGTAAATGCTAAATGCATATTACCAACTGTAATTTTGTCATTCATGTAAATACATTTACATATATTTAAGACATTAAAACATAATTGAAAACGGCCAAAATCAAATATGTAAATATATGTATGACTTATGCATATGGCCATTCATTAATAATACATAAAATAGATATATCACTATATATTTAAAAATAAATATAGGCACATTTTACAGATATTTCAATATATAATACTCATGTGGGGTGTTCCTCAGGGTTCGATTCGCGGACCGACCTTGTTCTCTGGATACATCAATTGTGTGGCTCCTGCTGCTGGTGACTCTCATTCATCTTAACACAGATGAAGACTTGTCTTAGATTAGGTTTACAAGAATACCTCAGGGTGCCGTGACCGTGACACACACAGTTTTGAGACAAATGATCAGTTCTCGATTAAGAATATATATGTTTTTAACATTGTCAAATAATTGTTAGGCTTTTCAGTTTTTTGGTGTCTGAGATCAAACTGATAAACGCCAGTGACATTTTTATCTGTCCCTTTTGCTCATCTTTACCAAGGTGCTGATAACTGGAGACATCTCCGTGCTGCTGGAAAGGAAACCTAGGAAGTTCAAGAGAAACATAACAGGTTTTTGCCACAAGGCAGACCCCCTGTAGCACACGCGCTACCACGGCATATTTTTGTATCACACTGAACCTGGTAATAACGTTAATGTGCTGTAATGTAGTAGGCTGAGGTGAACGGCTTGTCCGGTCCCCCTCCCTATGCTCTCAACGCGCACGTGCGCGCACACGCACACACGTGTGGACAGGCGCTCGGTGGGCAAACTCTCCTTTGACTTTATTTTTACCACTGCCTCTTCCAGTTCCCAGCTGCTGCTTTCTGCACAGGGGACGACTGAGAGACAAATAGAGTGTGGATTTGAATTTGAGCCTTCAGTGTATTTGCATGAAAGGGAGACGGAACAAAATAGAAATTGTAAGCGTGTTTACCTCCACAAGCAGCAATCAATCACACTACGACTTTTAAAAACATTCAGTTCCAATACAGGAAAACGTTGACCTTGAAAAACATCCATCCTTTGGCGTGTATAGAACTGGTGGCACTTGTAAGATATATACTCGTTTTTAGTTAGATTAACTATCACAACAATATATTAATCCGGACTATAGCCATCTGTCAGGTGCCAACCAATTTGAGGATAGAGATTACAATCAAAAGGGAATTTGGAACGCAGACGTTCTCTTCAAATACTTCCTTTTAGTAAAACAGAGGGACTGTTCTCTAACATAGATATCCCTGAGCATGTGTCACATTTAATCACTCGAATAAAAACCAGTCCATTCCTGGTTTTGCATAATCTTTAGAGCATTTGAAATGTGTACCACGTTTTGTTGAAATAAGATGACAGACCTCACACAACAAAGATGACAGACCTGACACAACAGTGTTTGTTTCAGTCCCTGTCCAATTTCATATTTATCTGTCAATAGCGGCTATTTTCTCTGCTTTGACCAACTTTTTTTTGTAAATCACAAATTGCATTTTTTGTGCTGATAAGTCATCAGTGCAAGAGAATTAACCTGTTGTGTTTTTCACAAACATCTGCTCCTTATAAGGAGAGGGGGGCTTAACTATACAACAACTTGAGTGACTTTAGGCCAGAGGGTTAGGGCTGTGACCCTGCAAAGTTGGCATTTTCAATTGGTTGTTAAAGATGCCATTGGTACCATTCCATGTCCCTAACTGAACTTTGTCCAAGTGCAGCAGAACCTTGGCTGGGTTATTACGTGTGGTACACAATGTGCCCTTGAAAATAACGCTCACCCACACCCACTCATCCATACCCACTCACCTAAACCCACTCACCCACACCCACTCACGGAAATCCACTTATTTCAATTTCAACCTTCCTAACTTACAGTGGATAGAAAAAGTCTACACACCCCTGTTAAAATGCCAGGTTTTTGTGATGTAAAAGAATGAGACAAAGATAAATCATGTAAGAATTTTTCCACTTTTAATGTGACCTATAATGTGAACAATTCAATTGAAAAACAAACTGAAATCTTCGAGGGGGAAAAATGAAAAATAAAAACCTTACAATAACCTGGTTGCATAATGTGCACACACTCTTATAACTGGGGATGGGGTAGTGTTCAGAATTAACCAATCACATTTACACTCATGTTAAATAGAATTAATTACACACCTGCCATCATTTAAAGTTAATCTGATTAATCACAAAAAAAGTTCAGCTGTTCTTGCATCTCAGAGCAAAAGCCATGGTCCGCAGAGAGCTTCTAAAGCATCAGAGAGATCTCATTGTTGAAAGTTATCAGTCAGGAGAAGGGTACAAAATAATTTCCAAACATTAGATATACCATGGAACACAGTTAAGACAGTCATCATCAAGTGGAGAAAATATGGCACAACAGAGACATTACTAAGTACTGGACGTCTCTTCAAAAACAAGAAGAAAACTGGTCAGGGAGGCTTCCAAGAGGCCTACAGCAACATTAAAGGAACTGCAGGAATTTCTGGCAAGTACTGGCTGTGTGCTACATGTGACAACAATCTCCTGTATTCTTCATATGAATGGGCTGTGGGGTAGGGTGGCAAGATGGAAGCCTTTTCTTACAAAGAAAAACATCCATGCCCGGCTGAAGTTGGCAAAAACAAACATCAAGTCTCCCAAAAGCAAGCCGGTCACTTTGGGTAAAAGGTGCACAGAGTCTAACAGCTGCTGAAGGCAAGTAGGTAATCCAAAGGGATCTTAGACAATACTCAGTTGAAACATCCTGCCCACAAAGGAAGTAGAGTGGGCCCTTGCTGTGTCCGTGGTGCACAGGATGGGGGCATACATGTGCAGTCCGGCCCTCTCTGGCATCCCTTAGCTAGTACATCAGGGGGAATAGCTAGTGATGAGCTGAGTTTACAAGCCTTTCAGCAACTATAGTAGCTCCTTTCAGAGAGCTATCTCAAGATTGTCAAATTCCAACTGAGACTTTGAAAGACAATATGTTTTTTTTAGCTTCTTTGAAAATGATCTGTAAGGTGTTGGCACAAGTGCTCCACAAGTGAAATTGTGACAAATCCTTAGTCAGAGTAACAAATTACTGGAAGACATTTGAATGGCAGTGATATATATGGATGAATGTCTTAATGTAGATAGCTTAGACATGGCTGACATACTGTTAATGTAGGATGATGGAAAACACATTGTTCTTAATGCCAAGTTAATTTATGTGAAGAAAATACATTACAGTATATCTAATGAAAGTGACATGTAAGATGTACAGTATTCTTACATTTTTGACGCAGGTGGCACAAATTTATTGTGCAGAGTGCATTAGGACGATGTCTTCCCTTTTCAGCATTCCAGCGAAGCAACGCAGTCTGTGTACCTTAATATAATACTGTAAACTAAATTAAAATATAAATTATAAAAGGCATAATGCTTCAATTACATGATAGTGGTTTACAGTGAAGGTGGCCATTCACCATTTCCACCAGGATTTTGACAAATAAATAGTGTTTAGGTCTGGAGAGTGACACAGGCTGCTAGAACATACAGTATTCATGAGGGGGTGGGGATGTTCGAGGGAAGACATTTGGAGGGAAGAGATATCGCAGTAACTAGCTAGTATGCTAACATTAGCTATTTAAGACACGCAGGCTGTCTAGCTATTGTGTAAGGAATTATTGGCGCAAATGCACCCTCTTCTGCATCAGGGGGAACATAACTGCAGATATCTCTGTGCCGCTGGAAAGGAAACCTAGGAAGTTCAAGAGAAACATAACAGGTGTTTGCCACAAGGAAGACCCCCTGTAGCACCCAAGGGGGAACAAGGGGCTGCAAAACAGGGCCTTTGAATGCAGCTCAGCTGTCACACACTGACAAGGCCTGATTGGGGGGCAGGTGTGCCTTGTTAGAGGGTAGCTAAATTGGCCACTAGGAAAGCGACTCAGGAAGGGGGGGTATCTAAAAAAAAATATAGCGCCATTAAAATTTTACAGATCAAGTTCCACCTGGTGTTGCGCAGGAATAGTATTGAGAGGTAGTAGCCATCTCTATCTAGGGTATTAGCAAATTGTGACAAACAACTCTTTTTACGGACTGGAGGGTAATGAGTCTTTTTTTAGTGAGTCATTCAACTGCACGGTTCGATCAAATGTTTCGGCGAATTTCTGCAACAGCATTATTGGTTTCATGTGCTGTCCTTCAGCTAAGTGCTCGGACCAACGTCTATTTACGTTCACAGGGAAAATTAAATCAAACCAGGCCATAAGTATGAAAAGCATGTTTATAGCTGATAGTTAATGAATGCATCTAATTCATTTTTGATTGTGATAACACAAATGTATATGAAAACATACACAGAGGTTTTGTTAGAAAGAGTTATGAACGAATGGCTAATGCAATTTCATTTTTCATGAACGACTGTTTGGGTCATACTGATAATTGGACGCACGAAGCAGTAATTAATCCCATATTGATTAATGAATTATATAATAGACACTGCTTCATAGAACATACAACCGACACTCATTCTCTTAAAAAAACTATTTAAAAGTTCATTTGAATGATGAGCAATTCATTGTGTTCAGGGGCATTACTGACACAAACGAATGAAATCACTCCAAAGATTCATTCTTTTTAATGAACGACTTGAAAAGATCCGTTAGTAAAAAGAGTCAAACGTCCCATAGCTGCTTTAATTAGGAGAACCAGAAAATGGAGGGTAAAGAGGCCACCTGAGCAACGACCACCCTCACCAGTTCCTTCCTAACTGCCAACGGGAGGCTCAGCCACCCCAGGAGACGCAGGTCCCACTGCGTTTTCATAAAACGCCACCAAGCACCCTAAACACTTGTGACTGTTCCCTGTGTCTCTCCCTGTTACAAAGCTCCGGGCCAGGGACATACATACATACAACTGTGCTCAAAGGTTTGCGTACCCTTGGAGAATTGGTAATATATGTACCATTTGTAAAGAAAACATGAGTGAGCAGGCAAAACACGTCTTTTATTTCTTATGGGATTCACATTCAACTGTAGGTCATAACAGAATGGCACTATCATAAAACATAACATGGCAACAAAGAAACAAATTTAATGACCCCTGTTCAAAAGTCTGCATACCCTTAGTTCTTAATACTGTGTATTGCCCCCTTTAGCATCAATGACAGCGTTCAGTCTTTTGTAATAGTTGTCTATGAGGCCCTGACTTCTTGCAGGTGGTATAGCTGCCCATTCGTCATGCACATTTGAGATCTCCCCAGAGTGGCTCAATGATATTAAGGCCAGGAGACTGTGATGGCCACTCCAGAAGCTTCATCTTTTTCAGCTGCAACCACTGGAGGGTCAACTTTATTGGCCTTGTGCTTCAGGTCATTGTCATGCTGGAAAGTCCAAGAGTGTCCCGTTCGTGCAGAAGAATGCAAATTGTGCGGCAGTATGATGCATTCATCTTGCCATTAATTTTTAAAAGATTCCCCCTGCCATTAGAGCTCACCCCCCCTCAAAACATCAGTGAGTCACCACCATGCTTCACAGTGGGAATGGTATTCTATAGGCCTTGTTGACCCCTCTCAAAACATAGCGCTTATGGTTGTGACCATAAAGCTTTATTTTGGTCTCATCACTCCAAATTACAGTGTGCCAGAAGCTATGAGGCGTGTCAAGGTGTTCTCGGGCATAATGTAATCTGGCTTTTTTGTGGCATTGGCCCAGTAAAGGCTTCTTTCTGGCAACTCGACCATGCAGCAAATTTTAGTATCGTTGTTTTGTGCTCCTTAAAACAACCACACCAGCTTTTTTCAGAGCAGCCTGTATTTCTTCTGACGTTGCCTGTGGGTTTTTCTCTTTATCCCGAACAATTCTTTTGGCAGTTTTGGCTAAAATCTTTCTTAGTCTACGTGACCTTGGCCTGGTATAAATTCACCTTTAATTTCCATTTTCACCTGTGGGTGTGACATTCTGTGTCTGTAACAAGGCCAAACATTCAAGGGCATGTAAACTTTTGATCAGGGCCATTTGGGTGAATTATTTTATCATTATGTTTTAAAAGTTGCCAAACAACTGTGATAATAAATGGCTTTACATGATCACTATCCTTAAATAAAATACTTAAATAAAAATCGTTTTTTTAATTGATATTTTCAAATTCAATGCCAAGATTTCACAATTTCTGCCAGTGTATGCAAACTTATGAATATTACTGTAGCTCCCCGGCCCCAAATCAACTTCTACCTTCGCGCAAGTGTATTGAAACTGAAGGAATAGAAATTACATGAGGCGTGCAGTGGCTAATTAGGCATCAACAGTCTGCTTCAGAGTGGTATCCCATAGGATACCTTGTTTTTTTAATGAACAAAGAGGTGTGAGTATTGCAATTATAAAACGCCTGTGAGAATTTTCTTGTAATTTTGACACTCGACATTCATTGCACATCTGTTTGAGTGTTTCCTCTACACATTAACTGAGTGGCGCAGTACATTTACTCTCATCACTGTACAGTGTGTATAGTCAGTCTTACAAAGGCACAATCACATTCATTAACTGACAAACTGCGGGTACTAACTCTGTGACTGTGTTTTTTCTTCAGTTCTTTTTACAAGAACTGAGCAGGTGTTCAAAGCTTCAGTGGGGAGAACAAGTATTTGATACACTGCCGATTTTGCAGGTTTTCCTACTTACAAACCATGTAAAACTCTGTAATTTTTATCATAGGTACACTTCAACTGAGAGACAGAATCTAAAACAAAAATCCAATATAAGTATTTGATCACCTACCAACCAGTAAGAATTCCGGCTCTCACAGACCTGTTAATTTTTCTTAATGAAGCCCTCCTGTTTCCACTCATTACCTGTATTAACTGCACCTGTTTGAACTTGTTAGCTGTATAAAAGACACCTGTCCACACACTCAATCAAACAGACTCCAACCTCTCCACAATGGCCAAGACCAGAGAGCTGTGTAAGGACATCAGGGATAAAATTGTAGACCTGCACAAGGCTGGGATGGGCTACAGGACAATAGGCAAGCAGCTTGGTGTGAAGGCAACAACTGTTGGCGCAATTATTAGAAAATGGAAGAAGTTCAAGATGACGGTCAATCCCCCTCGGTCTTGGGCTCAATGCAAGATCTCACCTCGTGGGGCATCAATGATCATGAGGAAGGTGAGGGATCAGCCCAGAACTACACGGCAAGACCTGGTCAATGACCTGAAGAGAGCTGGGACCACAGTCTCAAAGAAAACCATTAGTAACACATTACGCCGTCATGGATTAAAATCCTGCAGTGCACGCAAGGTCCCCCTGCTCAAGCCAACGCATGTCCAGGCCGTCTGAAGTTTGCCAATGACCATCTGGATGATCCAGAGGAGGAATGGGACAAGGTCATGTGGTCTGATGAGACAAAAATAGAGCTTTTTGGTCTAAACTCCACTTGCCGTGTTTGGAGGAAGAAGAAGGATGAGTACAACCCCAAGAACACCCAACTATGAAGCATGGAGGTGGAAACATCCTTCTTTGGGGATGTTTTTCTGCAAAGGGGATAGGACGACTGTACCGTTTTGAGGGGAGGATGGATGGGGCCATGTATCGCGAGATCTTGGCCAACAACCTCCTTCCCTCAGTAAGAGCATTGAAGATGGATCGTGGCTGTGTCTTCCAGCATGACAACGACCCAAAACACACAGCCAGTGCAACTAAGAAGTGGCTCCGTAAGAAGCATCTCAAGGTCCTGGAGTGGCCTAGCCAGTCTCCAGATCTGAACCCAATAGAACATCTTTGGAGCGAGCTGAAAGTCCATATTGCCCAGTGACAGCCCCGAAACCTGAAGGATCTGGAGAAGGTCTGTATGGAGGAGTGGGCTAAAATCCCTGCTGCAGTGTGTGCAAACCTGGTCAAGAACTACAGGAAATGCATGATCTCTGTAATTGCAAACAATTACAATTTTCTGTACCAAATATTAAGTTCTGCTTTTCTGATGTATCAAATACTTATGTCCTGGAATAAAATGCAAATGAATTACTTAAAAATCATACAATGTGATTTTCTGGATTTTTGTTTTAGATTCCATCACTCACAGTTGAAGAGTACATATGATAAAAATTACAGACTTCTACATGCTTTGTAAGTGGGAAAACCTGCAAAATCGTCAGTGTATCAAATACTTGTTCTCCCCACTGTATCCATCTGTGACAATTGCATCCAGTGCTGCATCTTCATGTTCATAGGTCGTGGAACCTCTTCATGTGTTTTGCCAACAAATTTCTCAAAATGTCATGACATTCGTTACTTTCATGTGTGAATTTTAGATGAATTTAATTCATAATCACAAATATCTCAAAATCAGTGGTTAATAAATAAATCTATCCAATTCTAAATTCCATGAATACAGATTATTTGGCCTAGGTTTGTCCAACAATCTAAGCCACTACAGCAACAGTGTGAATCCGGCCGACTGCTCTACCAGCAACAAAATAGCCTTTCCAATCTGGGCGTGACACTGAGCTAAAAAAAATCCTTGCCTTCACTTCAGTTCATGAATCCACGCACAAATTCAAGGCATCCAGTTCCCAGACACACTGAAGAAACCATAAAACATCAATGAATGTCCACGTGTTTCAATATATGAAAGGTATTATTTTCTTTGAAGGCTTAATTTAGTTTTCTGTAAAGACAGAGATGGTGTATTTCACCAAAATACTCAAATTTGGTCTCTCTTTCCACAGGATTTGGTCCAAGGAGTATTGTGGCATGTTCAGGTGTGCTTTTGCAAATTGCAGTTGGGCTTTCATACATTTCCTTTCAGCAGTGGGTCTCCTATCACACAACCCACTTTTACTGAGTGGGCGAGGAATGGTTTGAGTTGAAAGTATCTTGCCTTGTGTCTGAAGGTCAGCTTGTACTGTGTGGCAGTTGATTGAGGTGCTTTCTCAACCATTCAAACAATCCTTCACTGCAATCCCCTATTAAGTTCTCTTTACCGGCCATGTCCAGGATGTTACTGTTAGCTATTGGCGAACACTAACATCAAGGTCTCTGGAAGTCTGCTTGTAGCCTTGTTTCCTCAGTTCTTTCCAATTGATTGGCATGACACGGCAAATGCCCTTCCACGACAGCTTCTGTACACATGTCTTACTTTGACAATGACTGAAAAATTGTTCAAGTCACCAGCTGACAGTTTCGATGCTTCCCTCAGAGTTCCATTCGTAACATGTGACAACAGAGGCTGTCCTAGCAAATGGGTGCGCGCGAAGGTCTGGCCAGGGATTCTCAGTTCGATGAAGGGCCCCGGTGTTTGATGGGAAAGTCATGAACTGCCGCCACCAAGGTTGTGAACCAGTGAACATCATTCAGAATGTGGAAATGTCACTGGCCTGGGGCACACCATTCCACAGAGCGAGCTGGTCAGTTCCAACAGAACGTAGAACCCAGGGAAATGAATAATGGTACCGATCCGCAACCACTCACACATGTACTCCAACACACACACACACACACAGAGCTGTTAAATGTCTTTGAAACACATTCAACAGTTTTTAACACATTCACTTTCAAGTTTAGTTTTTTACACCCTGTATAGTATTTTGTAATATTTCCGACAAATATCATGAAGCTGGCAGCCACGGATAGCTTATAAAATAGCCTTGAGAACCACAGGGGAAACATGAAAACGTCCCTCATTTGAATTGGAATTGTGATGAAAAGTAGTACTGTATCTGCCCGTGGTGGAATACCAAATCATGAGCGCTGAAACATTGTGACCTTCATGTGCAGCTGTTTAATTGAAATCAGGTAATGACATGCAATGGCATAAACTTAGTAATGTCTCCTATAATTGGCTCCTTGAGGCAATTCATGAAACACTCTTGGCCTTTTTTAAATCTTGGAAAGTCATGTGCTCATACACAGCAATGACATTTGGAAAGACACCGAAGGCCAAATGCAAGTTTGAATTAATGTAGTTTAAAAGCAGCTAATTCTTGTAACTGTGTGCCATACATGTACAGGTGCTGGTCATAAAATTAGAATATCATCAAAAAGTTGATTTATTTCAGTAATTCCATTCAAAAAGTGAAGCTTGTATATTATATTAATTCATTACACACAGACTGATATATTTCAAATGTATATTTCTTTTAATTGTGATGATTATAACTGACAACTAATGAAAACCCCAAATTCAGTATCTCAGAAAATGTTATTATCGTGAAAAGGTTCAATATTGAAGACACCTGGTGTCACACTCTAATCAGCCAATTAACCCAAAACACTTGCAAAGGCCTTTAAATGGTCTCTCAGTCTAGTTCTGTAGGCAACACAATCATGGGGAAGACTGCTAACTTGACAGCTGTCCAAAAGACGACCATTGACACCTTGCACAAGGAGGGCAAGACACAAAAGGTCATAGCTAAAGAGGCTGGCTGTTCACAGAGCTCTGTGTCCAAGCATATTAATAGAGAGGTGAAGGGAAGGAAAAGATGTGGTAGAAAAATGTGTACAAGCAATAGGGATAACCGCACCCTGGAGAGGATTGTGAAACACAAAGAGTGGACTGCAGCTGGAGTCAGTGCTTCAAGAACCACCACGCACAGACGTATGCAAGACATGGGTATCAGCTGTCGCATTCCTTGTGTCAAGCCACTCTTGAACAAGACACAGCGTCAGAAGTCAGCGCCTGGGCTAAAGACCAAAAGGACTGGACTGCTGCTGAGTTATGTTCTCTGATGAAAGTAAATGTTGCATTTCCTTTGGAAATCAAGGTCCCAGAGTCTGGAGAAAGAGAGGAGAGGCACAGAATCCAGTGTGAAGTTTCCACAGTCAGTGATGGTTTGGGGTGCCATGTCATCTGCTGGTGTTGGTCCACTGTGTTTTCTGAGGTCCAAGGTCAACGCAGCCGTCTACCAGGAAGTTTTAGAGCACTTCATGCTTCCTGCTGCTGACCAACTTTAAGGAGATGCAGATTTCATTTTCCAACAGGATTTGGCAGCTGCACACAATGCCAAAACTACCAGTACCTGGTTTAAGGACCATGGTATCCCTGTTCTTAATGGGACAGCAAACCTAGCCGGACCTTAACCCTATAGAAAATCTATGGGGTATTGTGAAGAGGAAGATGCGATACGCCAGACTCAACAATGCAGAAGAGTTGAAGGCCACTACCAGAGCAACCTGGGCTCTCATAACACCTGAGCAGTGCCACAGACTGATCGACTCCATGCCATACCACATTGCTGGCCAACATTTCTAAAAATCCTTTTTTTGTATTGGTCTTAAGTAATATTCAATATACTGCACATTTGTATCCAATATCAACCAAAACAATTAATAACTCTTTTGTAACACATAACCTCACAACAGAGGTTGACATCACATTTCTCCTATGGCCTTTTGTCACTGAGTCAAACCCACACAAACAAGATTATTTATGCACCGAAATTACCTCAGGAATGTAACAGCACTGATAACATCAAGCACATGATACCATTGCGAACAATGGACTCTGATGTCTATCTGTGTTTGTGCATGATGGCTTGTGCTTTTCTTGTTGTTGTTGTTGATCATTTCTTCTGGTGCAGCGGTCTCCATAGTAGACCTCAACCTCCCTTCTCATCCTCTCCCTTGTTATTGCTCGCTTGCTCTCTTCATCTCTCTGTTATTTCATTTCTCATATCACTCTGCGCTCTGTCCCTCTTTTTTTCGGTTCTCTCTCCATGTGATGAACTTTACCTTGAGGGATATCCTCCAGTATTGTGTCTTAATATAGGATAATGATTAAGCGGATATATGGAGGATACAATCTCTGTTTACTATTGTAGGTTTAAAATGTTTAGCTGTTTTAGCTCTGCATTTGTTATAGTAATCCCCCACCCCACGGCCCCCTGCCCATTCTCTGCATATCAAAGGGGGGGTTCTAAAATACCAATGCCACAATAATCAAAGGGCTGGACAACATATTTTTTTAATAATAATTCAGTCGAAGTGGAAACCATTTGGATACAAGTGTTATTTAGGCGACAAAACGTTATCACCCAAAACAGCTGATGCTAGTTGAAGCCACATATATCAGCATCACTTGTTTAATACATGAATACCCAGATGGGCATGCTTATTGTGATGAATGTATTAGTTTAAAGAAACCGTGTTTGTACAGAAGTAGTTATTCTTATGTTTACATAAGGGTGATAAATGTTGCTGGATGATTTGAGAAAATGTTTAATAACAGCTAGTTATTTTTTTTTATGTGCACCTTACATTTCATTAAAAAATGTTTCCATATGTAATTGTGAATACAGTCCTGTCTCATAACGACAGCCCACGCACATTTTGGGAGGGTTGAAGGATCCAGGCCTCATTCCTGTTCTGGTTCCAATTTGGAAGTTGCGCGGGGTCAAAGTGTACTCATCTGACAACCTCAGTCAGTTTCGCAGGCACCTGTGCCACCTGAGGGAGTGGCTCAGACCCAGGTGAAGAAATACCCACTCCCAAGGCGATGCCGGAGCTCAAACCTAAGTTTTATCTTTTTATCTGTGCATGATTTCCGCTTTTGAAAAAAAGACAGCCGCTATCTGAATAGGGGTGTGGTGGATTTTAATATGTGGTCTGCTTTGCCCTCGGGATGTTAAACCTGAGCTTCCGCTGGAGGAGGCAATGAACTGGAAGACCAAAATCCTCTGTTCACCTATTCATTCATTTGCACTGGAGGCAATTAAAACAGTGATGTTTTTTACTCTACTGCTCTGAGACCAATCAAACTTGAACAAGGCAAACTAGGCCATACAAGAAGCACATCTGTCCCTTAATCTTAAATTTTTCTGTGTTCACATGTTGGTTCACAGTTTGGATGTTAATCTGAAAATGTTTAGTCATTACCTTTGCTCCCATGCCAGGACAATTGTAAGCCAGGTTCAAATGTAATACCCAGAAATATTTGAAAATGTTCAATGATCATACTGTATAATCACAACATCATACGGTAACATACATATTTATGCGTGACTATTCAGTTAATCTCAAAGCATCTGAATAGAGCGATTGTGCCAATATGTAATGTATGTATTTTATTTCCATGCTTAGCAAATAGTGTTTATTGATAAAAGGATTTGTTTTACTTCTTCAACCAGAATGCTCAGTGAAGTATGAGAGAAATGCAGCCTGCTTCACCTCTAAATAACAAATACCTGCCAATAAATGTGCAAATAGTGAGATATTTGGCTTTATCTTTCTGCATTCCAACACATTTTGCCATTGTGCTGTGATGAAAAAAATTGTGTTATATTGTGCTGTTCTGTTTATTTAGGCATGATGCTAAACCTCATTAACCTCATTTCCTGTACATTGTGCTATGGTGTAAAGAGCAAAACATTTGCAGTATTTTGACTGATCTAATGAAATTTACATTTTGACATGATGCTGTAAATTGTAATTGTACGCATTCTGTAATCTTACATTATGCTATATGTTGTCCTCTCTTAAGTTACATCCCTAACAAATGGTGCCCCCACAAATTCTGACCGGGCTACAAAATAAAAGAAAATCACTGATACATTCTGCTCAGAATCAGAATCAGAGTTTTATTGCCAAGTAAGTTTCACAATAAACAAGGAATTTGTTCTGGCTGATGGTGCAACAATCAATACAAAAGAAATAAGGAACAGTGGACTGAGCAAAAAAAATACTAGACTGTGCATTAATAAACTATTAAAAATAACAAAAAGTAGATGTAAGTTGACAGATTTTGTCCAGTTGTGGGATGTTTATGTATGTGGGGAGGGGTAATAGATTTGTCCAGTTGAGGGTTGTGTGTATGTTGTATGGGAGCGGGCTATAGTCATTTTGGTTCCAGGGGTATGTTCATGAGCCCTACTGCTGTAGGAAAGAAACTGTTCTTGTGGTGGGAGGTTTTGGTCCTGATAGACCAAGACTTCTGCCACGGGGGAGAGCATTGTATAGTCCATTTCCGGGGTGACAGGTATCAGCCCCAATCTTTGCCGCTCGCCTACGCGTCCCGGAGGTGTGTAGGTCATGTGGAGATGGCAGATTGCAGCCAATCATCCTCTCTGCAGAACGGATGATGGCTGCAGTGTACCAGACGGTGATGGAGGAGGTCAGGACGAACTCTATGATGGCAGTGTAGAAATGCACCATCATAGTCGTTGGGACTTTTTCAGCTGTCGCAGGAACTGCATCCTCCGCTGTGCTTTCTGTGTAAGAGAGGTGATGTTCAGCTCCCATTTGAGGTCCTGGGCGATGGTGGTGCCCAGAAAGTGAAAGGACTCCCCAGATCTGACTGGGGAGCCACCCACGGCGATGGGAGGACGGGCAGCTGGGCTTCTCCTGAAGTCCACTATCATCTCCACTGTCTTTAGGGCGTTGAGCTCCATGTTGTTCTGACTGCACCAGGACACCAGATGGTCAATCTCCCACCTGTAGGCGGACTCATCTCCATCAGAAATAATTCAGATGAGGGTGGTGTCATCCGCAAACTTCAGGAGCTTAACAGAGTGGTGACCGGAGGTGCAGCTGTTGCTGTACAGGGTGAAGAGGAGGGGGGGGGCAGGACACAACCTTGGGGGAAGCCAGTACTGATGGTCAGTGGGTAGGACAGGTGCTTCCCCAGCCTCACATGTTACTTCCTATTGGACAGGAAGACCGTGATCCACCTGCATGTGGACTTGGGCACTCCCAGTTGAAATAGCTTGTCCTGGAGCAGAGTGTTGAATGGTGTTGAATGCGAACAGGATTCCGGTGTAAGTTCCAGGGTGTGTCTGGAGGATGAAGTGAAGAGCCATGTTGACGACATCGTCCACAGACCTGTTGGCTCCGTGGGCAAACTGCAGTGGGTCTAGTAGAGGGTCGGTGATGGTCTTGAGGTGGGAGAGTACAAGTTGCTCAAATGACTTCATAACCACAGAGGTCAGGGTCGATGGTCTGCAGTCATTAAGTCCTTTGATCCTTAGTTCTTAGGGACTGGGATGAAGAGGGAGGTCTTGAAACAAACCGGGACGCAGCATGTCTCCAGTGAAGTGTGTTGAGATGTGTGCGTGCAGAGTTGATGTTTAGCAGCACGGTTAGGGATCCATTGATAAATCGTTGGATAACTGCTGGATGAAGTACAAAACAGGTCATCGATGTTTACTCCTTTGAACAACTTTATTTCCAACTTTCATTTTGCAAGCATGAGCATGATTGAAACAAACATGGATGTAAATACAGTGGATGTGGACGCTAACCCAGGGAAGACATTAAGAGATGCCTTGCCTCTGCTGAGGTATTACTTCTCTTCAGCCTGCCCTACACGCTCCACGTACTCCAGACCGCATGGAGGCAGTTGTGTGGATAAAATGTTACGCGTTTAGGTCATGCTGTGGAATATACAAAGGAACTGCACGAAGGGAAGGACCTATATTACTTCGGTGAGATTGTTGTAGCAACATTGCCTATTGATTATCAATATGTGTGATTTCTACATTCATGATAGGTAGTGTATGTACCTTTTGCTAGTTCCATTTCAGGTTACTTGGGTGTGGGTTTCTTTCTCCCAGGAACACAAGCTAGGCATCACACGTCGTGATTTTGCAATGTTCAGTTTGCAATTACGGCCTTGCCGCGTTCTAATTGCATCGCAGCAGATTCAGGAGTCCCTAAAATGTGTCCTCTCATCTCGCCAAGACAATCTAATTCCTACCACATTGCTCATTTAACCAGGAAGTATTTTCCGGTACACACCAGAGGAGAGCACATTCTCAGGCCAACAACCTGGACTGAGCTTGCAGGCGACCGACCTACTACGTGTTGTTTCCAAAACGCAATGAGACAAGGCAGTCAGGATATCTGATGCATGCACCGCAACTCTGGCCACAGTGAACTAGCAGTTCCGTGAGGCAGTGACTGCATAATTGTAGGTCTCTGCTTGCTTTGTTTCAGCTTGACAGGCATCATGCTGCTGTAGGCACTAAATAAATGCACACAAAGGTAGATATTATTGGCTGTTGTGAGGTATTAGCATCTAACAATAGGATTGAAATGTTTTAAAAGAAAAAACAACCGCATACACCCATGGGTAAATAAATCATATGTTGGTATTTGAATAAAGATTACCCTTCTCTTGAGCTGTTTTCCTTTAGGTGTGATGCATCATTTCTTTACATTTGCATTTTAGTCACTCCACAGATCCTCTTATCCAGAATGACATTCAGTAGTAAGTGCATGCATTTATGTTTTTTCTTTCATGCTTATGTTGAAAAGACAACCATTCAGACAACCATTCAAACTGTAATTACAATAATTCTCCATTGCATACATCCTTGGTATGAATGCTGGTGATGGACAGGTTATGTCTTCAGCCTTCATTATATATTCAGCATTCATTCTTGAGTTTTTGCGTGAACACAATTTATTTTAGTCATAAGTACACTGGTTTTGTAAGTCCATGACACTCACTTTGTGTGGACAACTGGTCATTGTCATACATTTAGGTTACAAGGGTTATAATTAAGGGAATTGTTGCCTTTCAAAAAAATTGCCTATACCAGAATCCTGGAGAGACTGAGATCAGATGACGTGAAGATGAATGGTTAAGTACAGACAATGCATCCCCACATCCACAGGGGAGGGCAAAGCCGGACATTCCCACCCCAGATAGAATATATGCCAACCAAGTTGTTTCCCCATGAACACTGCAAATAGTATATGAATTAGATATGCTCCCCCATTGATTAAACACGCCCCCTCAGTCATTTCATCCAGGAGGCGTTCCTGAGATAATGTCAGCAAGGAAGGTGGTAAAAGAATAACTGTTTGGTACTCAAGCCATATTTACTCATTAAAAGGTACTAAGGCACTGTACAGTGTTTTATAAACCTTAGTGTTGATTATGCAAGGTATATCTGGATGAATTAGTGAGGGGATGAATTGCATTGGTCTCCCATGGAGATATTAGAAAGAACCACCATGTGTGCACAGGAGTTTTACTTCATTCTCATAAAACATGTTAGATGTTTTTCAGCAGTGAGTAATGATGTCGTCGTTAAAAAAAAGAATTGCACTTTCTTCCCTAAGTCCTCAGAATGCCTTGGATAGTCCATCTAGAAAAGTAAGCCGTGATGACGTAAATAATCAAAGACAATGCATGTTGCCAAAGACTCCCAGATCCATGAACACTGAATCAATCCCTCGTTCCTAACCCCCATGCAATTGTGAAGACCTGAGTGGGTTGAATAGGCATGAGTAATGTGATGAGAACTCCAGCTTTTCAAATGGAGTACAAGATAGACCCACTGTTGCCCGGCCTATGTGAGTGTTATACTGCCTCTAAGGCATGGGATGTTCCAAGTCAGAGAAGAATGTTTGTGCTAAGCAACATCTCTCTGTCTGAATGCCTACTCATATGAACATCTACAGCAGTCTTTTTTGTTACACTATTTGAATCTCTTAAAAACCCTTTGATGCACCACATGGGTCAAAAGTGACCCGACTGAGATTGTATTTTCTAAATCTTTACAATAAATGTATTTCTTCATTCAGTATTCCAGGTATTCCTCAATTAACTTGTTTTTGATCAGAACAAATTGTTGTTTTCATTTTT